>NC_081826.1:295469862-295795934 GCF_030867095.1 Alligator mississippiensis
TTTCATGAAAATGAAACAGTTTCAGCAGGAACATACCCTAGAGCCTGCTGGGTATAGCAGGAGTATACCCTATACCCCTAAACTATTATACCTTATATCCTGTTGTAGGAGATGGGTGAGAAGGGGGCAGAGAAGGGAACTGCACCTAGCTTGGAGAGGGGTTGGACTCCTGAAGCTGAGCTATTGGATAAAATTGGGGCACCATCATCCCCTCTTGGTATATTCTGAAAGAAATGACTGAAGGACTGACACTTCCCTCTGCCATCAGTGTTTGAAAGACTTTAGGAAGCTCCTCCAATAACAGATTTTCAAGTTCTGAATCCCAAGTGGAGGGATTTTCTTGACTTTATAGTAAGGTGTCTGTCAAGGGGAACACAGTCCTCCTGTGTTCAGCATTTCTTATTGACTAGTATAGGAAGCTCCCATGTGCTGTGCTGGCTGTTGGGAATCCCCTGCTGATGTGCCTACTTCTCTTGGTATGTTGCATAGGGACCCTAACTCTGGGTTCAAGCTTCTGCTATGCTGAGCATGGGTCATACAGTCCTGTGTCACCATGATCATCACTATGGTGCCTAAGTGTCTTTCTAGACTGAGTTCTTAGTGTGTTACAGAATCTCCTTTTTTAAGTAGGGACAATTTTAATATTTAAGTTCTTATTAGCACTTTTCATCAGTAGATTGCAAAGAACTTTATAAATTAGGGCATTGCCCAGGTTTACAGGTGAAAGCTAAGATACAAAATCACTCAGTTAGCCAAAGTCACTGATTTGGCCAGTGGATGAGCCAGGAATAAACCCAGTCCAACAGGGAGTAATGCTAGACCACAATCCCTCCCCTACCCTAATGCATCCATAGCGCACAGGCTTACTTGGATAAGTGCATTAACAGTTGTGAGGTGATTGGAAATAGTAAGAATGGCAGCCATGTAAGTACCTAAAGGGTATATGGTAGACAAATTCCAATTTGAATTATTTACAAATACTCAGACACTCAGTATCAATGCTTATTATTTGGTAAACCTGTACCATGTGTGCACATCATTTCTACTTGGCAAGAAACATTCTGTCTATAACATCTCTTCAGTCATCTAAAATGTTGGTTCATCAACTAGTTCTTATTCTTTGCCATCTAACAGAGCTCTTTCCTGTTTTTCCAGCTTCTTGATGTGTTCCTCCACTGGGATTATAAGTGGGAGAGCTAAAGGAATGAACTGGGCAAGCATTTTGGGCCACTGAAAATGTGGTTGACATCCAATTGTATGAAATAGCACATGTAGCATTTGGTCACATGACATTCTTTTAACCAATGGAAAGAATTGCCAATAGCTCTATTGCTAATCCATAACTCTCTGGCTTTGATTAGAATTGTGGATCCTTGTGATGACAACTTTGCACAGTCAAAGTTTCTGCCGCCCTTTGCACTGCAACTGTTGATATGTTGAGTGGAGTATTGTCCAAATTGCAGATTCAGAGCCGTCTTTGTGCTAGGTGCCAAAAAGAACAAAATTCTGAATTTCCCTTTCACAGAATAGTCCAAAGTTTAAAATTTCCTGAATTCTCCCCGCCCCAATTTTATTTTTAAAAATGAGGGAAACAACATAACCCATTATTTCACTTTTCCAAAGGAAACATTTTGGTATTCTTGAAACTGAAATGCGTTGTCTTGTTGAATTGATAACAACATCTTCTTTTTTTGAGCCAGTGTAACATTGAAATGTATTCCTCTAGCAATTTGTTTTATGGGAATTGTAGTTCAGTCCACATTATCCCCACTTAACCAGGCTCAGAATCAATTCACATAAAGTAATGCATTAGGGAAAAGTGTGTGTGTATTTTAAACGTGGTTTGAAATGAAATGCTTTTAGTTATTTTACAAAAATGAGATATTCAAATTTTGGTTGTAACGACTTGAAATACAATTTTATTTATTTATTTTTTTAATTCTGCTGGGGAGAAAGCAAGACAAAAACAAAAACAAAAAAGGCAAAGTTGAGATTTTCCTATGGGGAAAATTAGATTTTATGGAAATGAGTTTCAATCAAAAAATTGTTCCAACAGAAAAAAAAAAATTCTTTAGTTTTGATTCTTTGTTTGCTTTTTTTTTAATAGTGCCCAGAACAATATGTCCCATTATGGGTGCTTGGATGGTTTATTATGAGGACAAAATGCATAATCATGTAGAAGAAAGTTTATAATCTAGCATTCTTTTCCCCTACGAGTTTTCACTCCCATCTCTTTCCAAACCAAACTCACTCTTCTTTTCTGGGTATATTGGAAAATAAATTAGCTGGATTTGTGCTATCGGGGAGTCTGTCATTAGGAGGATATTTGTCTTTTTCTGCCTTCCTTGTGGTTTCTATCAAAGACACTGGTGTGTGGGTTATATCTCTTTTTTATCTCTCTTGTGCTTTAACTTAGAGGAGAAAGAAAACAGAAAAGATATTTTATCTGAGTGTGCACTATATAAGGGACAGCACCATTGTGAAGATGTCCATATATCTCTCTCTCTCACCAGCTTGCTCCACAGGAAAGATTCGATCCACCTGACCAAATAGAGACAAATAAAAAGGTGCAATATTTGCTGGGACTTCCTCTTGGATCTTTTAGTTATTGAAGTTATCCCAAGACAATGTCTGTATAATGTGAACTCTCTTTCTCCATCTTTGTATGATGATAATGTGCTGTTTAGGTAATGGGGGAAACCTGGACATGTTTGAAGGCTCATTTTTAACTAAGTATCATTGAGTAGTCTTGTTTCTTGAAACAGAAATGTTTAAGATTCTCTTAGGTACTTTCTTACTAAACACCAATTATGAATTATGAGTACCGAGACTCAACTTTCTCAGCCAGGATCAGCACCCCAGCTGAAGTTTGGATAAGCCACCAACAGTTAATTCTCTAAACTATTCAGAGCTGTTCAGTTTACAAGTCTGAGATTTCCAAGCTCTAGTGGCTAATGGGGTGGACGCCCTTGCACAAAGCATTTTGGCCCTTTTGATTCTAGTCCTGACAAACTCAGATGAGCAGTGGGGGAGAAATTAAAAATGTTGCGCACACAAAAATGTTTCAAGGTTCAGAAATTTGACTAGATCACAAACCACCTTTGAGGCAAAACTCTACAGGAAGGCTTCTAGGAGGGGAGGATTTTGTATTCTAAAATTCTTATTCTTGTAGACCCTTGATTCTACAAACAACTTGAGCACAGGGGTAATTACTCATAGTTAATTATGGGTTTCTGTGCTTTTTTGACTAAAGGGCTAGTGCACAGAACTTAAACTATATACATGGTATGGTGAAAGGTTTTTTTCATACTAGTGCAGGACTCATTACAGTTTTCCATTGTATACTTGAGCACATTTTCAAGAGATGTCTATATAGTACATAGTAACAAGAGATCTTTTTCCTTAATGAGTAATTTGATTCTTCATTGAAGTGTCCTGGAACCAAACCTCTTGTATTAAAATAGTGGTGTAGGCTTGACCCTCATTTTGATGCTTTTTCGATAGTTTCATATATTCTAGCATGAAACAAATTCTTCTCCGGGTCTATGTAAGTAAGCAAGAAAGCAAGCTTCAAATGGTGAATCATACAGAAAAAAGAGAAACCAAAATAAGACTTAAGGATGGATAAAAATATAGGCTAAGTACAGACAGACAAAAAGCAAGCCCGAGGCTGATTCGAATAAATCTTTGCAGGTTAGTCTAAGCTGCATAGACTGAACCAAAAAGCAAGTGAACAGACATTCACTTTTGATTCTGGAAATTTAGCCATGTACCTGCAGTGGTCCAGGTGGGGGGGGGGGGGGGGGGCGGGGAGGAAGTGTCCGGGCAGGGGTACACCTCTGGAGTGACAACTTGGGCCAAGGATGGGATCTAGGACAGAAGTTCAACAGAGTGATTTAACCTAAATCAATGAATCTGATACTATATCCATCCAGGTTTATCTTAAACCGGTTTCAGCCATTTTGAAAGCAGTTTAAGTGTACAGCACTTCTGTTGTGTTACAGACTTGAACCAGTTCCCAATCATTTAAACTGATTTATGTGTCATTTCTTTCCCTAGCCATAGTGGCTAGAATATATTGAATTAGTCATTCATTCTTGGTACCATAAACTTGGCAGTGCGCAAGCTGTGATGTACACCTTGCAGGACATGCGGATAATAAGTTCAGCCCCTTATTTTAATCAAAAATGTAGAAAAGAACTTACATTAAATCATCGGAAGGTCTCAAATACAATTTTTATTTTTTTTTTTTAGTGTTGCAAATGAATTCAGGGAAAAATCTTATCATTCCACTGACAAGCACAACATTTTTCCCTCCTTTGTCAAGATGGTCTACATTTTTGCATTATTATGTATTTATTCCAGAGCTCTCTCTTCACAGAGAACTTTACTACTTTTGGAACATGAGTGTCTGGACGTACTGAATTGTTAGGCATCTGGAGTTCTCACTGCCTTTCATGCTACCCAGGTTCCTCGTTGGTCCTGTGCTCTGGCCTTTGCTGTTGTGGTCGCATTTTGACCTCATCTTGGACTGTAAAATCCTTTTTGTTCATTTTTTTGTACAGTGGGACACCTATGGTTGATAACGTAAGGCATTACCATACTACAAGCCATCACTCTTGGTTTGCATGAGGAAAACAGAGAAAAATAAAGACAGGAAATATAAACACAAGAGGAGGGGAAGGACGGGGGGGGGGGGGGAAAGGCTCTTTTGTGAAGCAACTTCCGTATTTGAAAGACAGGTCCATACATTCTAGGTAAGCCATGTCCTATCACCTCATTCAGGTGTAAGCAGATTGTGTCAATAAAGTCAATGTGATTTTATTACTGTCAGGGTGAGATTTTTCAAAGGTGCACACATGAGTTAGTCGCTCAGCTCTCATTGACTTTCAATGGATGGGGATGCCTAACTTCCTTAGGTTCCTCTGAAACCTCTCATAATCTTGGTAGCTCCATCCTATTAGCACATAAAAGGTGGCCAAATGGAAAGATTGATTATGTGTTTGTCTTAACCACAGAGCTCTAGATGATAGGGACAGAAAAAAAAAAAAAAAAGCACCCCCCCACCCCTAGTTTCCCTCTTCATTTCAAAACCGCAAGTACAGCAAGGTTATCCTCCACCCAGCCCTCCCCAAATTGTCTCATCTACCTTGCTGTTGGATCTTTCTGTAGCACTGGTGCTGCGGCCATCTGCCTTGTAATCTATTCCAGAGCCTTATTGGTTTGCCTTGTAAGGGAACATTTACAAATGTGTGAAGATGCGGAAAGAACAGAAAAGTTCTGGTCATACATATTTAAAAGTAAAGTTGTATGAGGCTTCAGCTTAGAAGATAACACTTTATATTTATTTATCTTTTTAAAGCATTGTTGTAGTTCCTGGAGCTCTCCTTGACATCTTATCTATCACCGTGCTTCCATTGAATATTCTAACACCGTGCCTCTTTTAATCTTCAGATGTAAACAAAAGCTTATTTTTTCATGCCACCGTCACAACCTGACAAAAGTAGAGGCTGAATATTGATTTATCTGCTGAAAGAAACTACCCAAAGATAATTCAAAATATCCCCCTCCCCAATCCACTAAATATCCATTACATGACGGTTTTCTTTTCTTTTCTTTTTTTTTTTTCTTTTCTTATTTGGATTCTCACAGACCATATTTGCAGTGATCATACCATAGGATCTGAATGCTGCAACTTTACTTCATGATTGTAACTTTTTGATTTGCACTAGAGACTATAAAGGAAGGAATGATAAATCAGTGATATAGTGCATCTTCACCTTGAATACTCTCTTCCATTTTGGTCAAGTCAATGCCGAAGGAAGAGAGAGTTCGGGTTGAGAGCAATGAAAATGGCTGAGGTTCCCAGAGGAGGAGAGATTAAAAACTACTGGAACTGTAGCCCCTACTCTCATGAGTAGTTCAACTGGAGTAAAAAATAAGACTAACCAGAAATGCTTGGGACCTGGACTACTGACACTGTCAATCTATATCTATATAGCTATGTATATTTCTCCCTGTCTATAGATAGAAGTAGATATATATCTACATCTATCTAGATATCTAGCTATATATTTCTATCTATGTGTGTGTATATGTGTGTGTGTGTGTGCATGCATGTGTGTATTTGTGTCCCATATCCATGGGATAGCTGAACATCCACCCTTTGATTATGTGAAAAAAGGCATAGACCTATGTTTTAGAGCAGAAGGCATATACGTAGATATATATCTACATCTGTCTAGATATCTATCTATATCTTTCTATGTGTGTGTATATATATGTGTGTGTGTGTGTGTGTGTATTTGTCCCATATCCATGGGATAGCTGAACATCTACCCTTTGATTATGTGAAAAAAGGCATAGACCTATGTTTTAGAGCAGAAGGATTGGTGTGAAAAGAAGCAGCAACCATTTATTTTATATTAATTGTTATACTGTAAGCTCTTTGGGAAAGAAACAGGGTTTTTTGGGGTTTTTTTTGTTTTTTTTTTTTTGGTTCTGTATGTTTGTATGGTGTCTAGCATAATGAGGCTTCAATCTGATTTTTTTTTTTTTTTATATGCTACCACATTATAAGTGTTGAATATGAAGTAGCAGAAGATGGCACTGATATGTAAAAATAAATGATAAAGAGGGAGTCTATAGTGTTATTCTAGTTATGTAGTTCCATACTTATAGTGTTAAGAAAGATGTCACTTGGTGCTGCTGTTACATAACTTTCTTCCAAAAGTTTGTTCTTAAAATGCAAAGAAATGCTCAGTCTTGGGAAGACAAGCTCTAAGCTGTTACCAGCTGTTGGTGCTAGAAATTTATATTGGTTTGTTCATTGCTGGAGTCACTTCTTAAAGCAGATTTCCTCCCTGGGACCTGTGCATGGCTTCCGCACTGTTTGGCCACCTCTGTTCTAGGACCAGATTATATTTGCAAGTAAAATATGGTATATTTGGAACACACCTTCACTCGGCATCACTGTTTTCTGCTCCACTGGATAAGCTGACTGCAAGCCTAAGACATCTGATACCCCTCAGCAGAGGGGCAAAAACAGTTAAGGGTTCATTAGGAATGTTATTACAATAAATGCATTAATATGATGTGCGTGAGCCAATATCGACATTTTAACTCTGCTAATTATTGGATTACTATGAGAACAATATGGAAAAAAAAAGTCATTGTTGTATAATGGTTGGTACTAAATGTGTTGCATCTTCATCATAACAGCGTGGGCATGTTAGAGAAGCGGAAATTCAGACCTGACTAGTTTTCAGGAGAGGTGTTTAATGCTGAGTCCCTTATTTTTAAGCATATGGCCCTTATTAATTCCCTATAGGGATGTGAGCGCTTTTGAAAAATAGGCTGTTTTCATTGTGGGTGCTGAGCCCTTGAAAATCCATCTCAGAGGTCTTTCGAAAATCCCTCGTGACATTTGTGAATCCTGCTGAGTCCTGCTGGTGTTTCACGTGTCTGTCACATGTAATTCCATGGAAATAGCCTTGTAATTGCACATTAAAATTGCCTATCTGTTCCAGAGCACTGATACCGAATATTCAAACTATTTTCTGTGTGACCTGGCACATCTGCCGGCAAACCTTTGCTTACACTCGAGTTTGTCTGTACACACTCTAATCAGGGGTTTACATTCTGTAATGAAAAGCTTCTCAGGGAGCTTGGCATGAGGCTCCCATTGCTAATCGAATCCCTTAGCATCGAAAATCATATTTCTTGCATGGAATGGAGGGGGAGGAAATTAAAAAAAAAACAAAACCCTCACCTGGGGATTTAGAACAGCCACCCACAAGATCATCCGTCTTTTTCTGGTCCTCTCAAAAAGCAGGATTTTAATATCTGCTAATGGGCTTCAAACATACCAACCTACATCTTTGTCATGCACTGAAAGGAGCATTCACTCCCCAAGGCAAAGCTGGCAAAGCCCTTAAGTGCTTTCAAAGATGAATGGATAAAAATATATATTTCTGGTTAGTGCACCATACAGCAGGGATATAATGGGAAGAGCAATTTCCTCATCCCCTAGCGCAGTGTTTCTCAACTAGAGGGACGTGTCCCACTGGTGGGACATGAAGGTTGTGTAGGTGGGACTTTTAATACCCTTAAAAATGTCCATTAATGATTAATATAATACTAAAATGCATCTAAACGTAAAAATACACTTCTTGGGGAAAGTGGGGTTTTGTTTTTATCATGGTGGGACCAGGCTTTTTTGATAGAATGGTTGGTGGGGCGTAAGGTGCAAAAGATTGGGAACTGCTGCCCCATTATGTATCCAGAGGGTCTTCCTGGTTTGCAGACAAGATGGGGAAGCAAGAGGTGCGTACCTAGCACACAGCCAGAGAAAATGGGCATACCTCTGGCCTGACCCCACAATACAACCTGCTCAAAAGCTCAGTCTACAGAAGACACAAAGGAAAAGAATCTGCTATTGGTAGGCAATACTGTCCTTCAGGAACACAAGGGGCACGTCTACACATCTGCTTTACTCCACAATAGACTAATTGCATTAATTGCACATGTAGACGCACCCAGGGAGACTAGAGGAGTGCTATTCTGACAGAAGGACAATTCTTTCTTAAGATCTTTCTTGGGATCTTGTGCCTACAAGATACCCTTCCACAAAGCCAGGAAAAGAAATTCAATCTAGTCCCAAAGTATTATTTTTTTTTCCTGCAGGGCTAAGAGATGCCACCCCTCTACTTATTTGCATTGTTAGAGCAGACATACATGACACTCAGTTTTTACACAGTGTAGAGGGCAATTTCATTAAACAGTTTCCCAACCACCAGAGTTAAGTATCCTAATTTCCTGTTAATTAAGTAAATAAATGCATTTAAATCTATCATCGCTGCCACCACGACCACCATCTGCATTTACCTTGATTCACATTATTGACCTTAGCATCTTCTTACATCTGTCACCCTGTGATGTTTTCCCCAAGAAGTGAGTTAGTATAAGGGCTATCTGGGTTGGGGGGTTCTGGTCTAACATTTAAAATAGCAACTTTCAAATTCTTCAGCTTCCCTGCACACTGCTAGCCAGCGTGATCTATTTGTTAGCCTTTTCTGCTTTCCCTATAGTGTTTTAGCTTTAATCATACTCAGCACTACTAATAGGATCTTGGCAGGGGCCTTAGAGAGAAACTTAGAAAAGTAAATGGCATCCTAATCTTGCAGTCTGTTCTAGATTTAAAATATATTTTAAAAACCCAAAGGGGGAAAATGCAGTCCTTGGGGCCCATGGCCTACACTGGTGCAGCCTCTGCTAGCATGCAGCCCCCAGTCACTCAGAAGTGGGATAGTCCTGTCTAAGGTGTTGACAAGGAGCCCCCAGTTGACTTCATAGCAGAACAGCACAATGTTTCAATGCTAACAGGAGAGGATAGAAAGAATACATACACAACTAAGGAAACCTATAAAAAAAAACAAATCTAATGAGCAAATTATCTGCTGAAGTAACTCCAGGAAAAGTATGTTAGCAGGCTATTTGTTCCAAGATTTTACAGCTCTGGGAAACTGAGTTTTATAGTGGTTTAGCAGACTTCATGCAGCATAGCAATTTGTCACCGCCTTTAGCTTTAGCTTCTTTCAGGTCCCTTCCAAACAGGCTGTCCATGTTCAAAGTGTACACTGTAGGTCTCTCCCAATCCACCCCATCTTTGGGCCACTCTTTGGACTATGGCTAATCATTACTCAGAAGCTCAACTCAAGCAGGTCATGGCTACTAACCTTCACGCCAATGAAGGTTGATGTGATTATTTCAGGATACGAGTGCAATTTTTCCTGCATTCTTTACAAGCCCAGGATAATGCAGTACGTAAACTCTACCTGAATTATGTAGCTGTCCAATGTAAGTTATCGCCCAAAGAAATACTTGTCGTATGTAAGAATCAAAATCCAAACAAAAAATTATCCAAGTGTCCAAAGTGATCATCCGACATTTTTTATGGCATTTCTTCGTCTGCAAAGTTTAGCTGGAAATCTTTTAAGAACTAGATTTCCACCATTTCCTGCTACTGCTCCTTTAAACTCTCTTGCAAGGAGAATTGTGTGAATTATGCAGGCACTGCTACTTCTTGTTTTGATCATTAAAATGAGAACTAACAACGTATTTCAGAAACTTCAGAAAAAGCTTTCTTCTAAAGGTGGGCAAGGGGTTCCTGGTATGGAGCAGGGCAAAATCATGCATCTTTACTAACAAGTTCTAAAAGAAGAACAACTTCTCTGCCTTCAGCCAAGATCTTGTACTAAGATACCCTCTTGCTATTACTTTTAATCCACATTTACCAATAATTTTTTTTTTTAACTAGAATGATGACAAAGGTATCACCATGTTTTTTTTTTTTTTTTTTTCCCATTATATGTCTATAATCTCTTTAGTTACTTAAAGATCCAAACCCTTCTGCACTGGCTCTTTGGCAATATGTTTCAAACACGCAGTGTCAGATTGGCCTTTTGCTACATTAACTTTAAACTAGAATGAATTACACTACTTACACCTGTCCAGGTTTTATCTGATTTCACCAATCCCTCTAGGTATTGCCCTTGGACAGAAGTTGGCATGCTCCATGATTGTCCATTAGCATCTTTGAACTTGAGCTAAATCCACCTTCTAGATGTAGACAAATGAAGAAATATGTGTCATAAAGAATCATTTGGGGTTTCTGGATTATAAGAAATGGAAGTAGAAATTATCATTTCATTCCATGCAAATGAGGCTGATTTGGTAACATCTGCATCCACTTTGCATGGGGATTAATGACTAGACAAGAGGGCAGGTCAATGGAAACTCAGTCCCCTGGTGTAGAGGATAACCCTTGCTAGTTATCATTCCCCTCCCTTACACTCTCTATCATTATCTCACAATCCCAGGACATTGCTTTTCAAGGACAGTTACTGTAAATTGCCCTGTGTCAGAGAGAAATTTCTAATCAGGAGCCTTATATATAGAGCTCATATAAAAAAATGGTGGAAAAGACCTATTAAGTCAGCTAGTCCATCCCACTCTCAATGCATGGTTATTCCCTACTGTCTACTTCTTTGTCCAGGTCAATTTAAAATGATGGAAGCAGCATGACTTCTACCATTTCCACCAGGGAGATTGTTCTACATTCCAGCATCTCTGCCATTAGGATATTTTCCCCTTTAATTCAGCCTTTCCTAATTTAATTCTAGCACTTCTAGTTATGCCACAGCTGTACATTTCTGTGTCTCCTTATTTGAGGGGGGTTTTTTCATCTACTCTAGTAAGGCTGTTGTATTATCCTTTTATTCAAACTGTAATCCTTTACATATGCACTGATCTGTAAGTGTGTGTACCTTGCTTTTTCAAAGCTCCCATTGACTTCAGAGGTATCCACATATAGATTTAGGGAATCCGCCTGAAATTAATACATTTTAAAATTCTGGTTCTGCTTTCCGTTTTTTGTTTTGTTTTGTTTTGTTTTGTTTTGTTTTTGAGAGCGTTTTCCTATCCCATTTCCAAATATGGGGATTATGGGAAACCATTCACATGGTTAGGGGCTTACAGGCCAAGCCCTATGAGGAGAGAGTGAGGGACATGGACCTCTTCAGCCTCTGTAAGAGAAGGCTGAGAGGTGATCTTGTGGCTGACTACAAATTCATCAGGGGGACACAGCAAGGGATCAGAGGTGGTCTGTTCATCAGGGCACCTCTTGGGGTAACAAGGAACAAGCTGACAGAGAGCAGATTTAGGCCATACATCAGGAAAAAATTTCTTCACAGTAAGGGTGGCCAAAATTTGGAACGGGCTCCCAAGGGAGGTGGTGCTCTCCCCTACCTTGGGGGTCTTTAAGAGAAGGCTGGATAGGCATCTGGCTGGGGTCATCTGACCCCAGCGCTCTTTCTTACCCAGGGCAGGGGGTTGGACTCGATGATCTTTTGAGGTCCCTTCTGACCAAACATCTACGAATCTATGAATCTACCCAAATATGTCAAGGGATTGCAAAATGAACTTCTATGGGAATATACATTTTACAATGCAGCCATCTTAACCAATATCTCAGACCTATATTAAACTTCAATGCCAAGTTTAGCTCCTACAATGTAATTGTAAACCTGCCTTAATATCGTGTCCGTTTCTGGCTGAACTTTATACATAAGCTTGTGAATCTGCCACTGCCTCTAATCCAGTTGGCCCAGCACTTTAATTTAAGCAATAGAGGCTCAAAATGTTAAATCCAGAGACCGTGGTTCTGTCCCTAAAAATGAACCTGGTTAGAAATAAGTGGGTTTCATGACTTTTTGGAATGTGAAATTCAGGTCTGAATTTAGGTCAAGGCCTGGGCCCTCATTTCCTCAACACTTTTATTCTAAAATATCGAGTAACAACTTCAAGGGCTGTCCCTGGGAGCCCAGATGCTCCTGGGAGGTGAACTAGTCAAACAAAACTAAGTTTTAAAATGTTTTGCATTTAACACTTACTATGAAAGGAGAAATTATCATCCTTGGTTTTGTTTAATGAGATTTTTTTTGCATATGACTACTGAGCAACCTGAAGACTTTAACCCTTTTACAGGATGGTGTTTCCTCCTTTTCTTCCTCCCCTTTCTTGGGATTTGGTGCTAGGAGATATTAATTGATATTCCAAAGGCCATATCCCAAGTCTGAGTTATCCATAGACTATCCCCACAATCAGTGTGATATCTGTGATGTTTTACAGTGTAGGCTGCAGAAGCCACAAATGTATTGAAATATTAAGCTTGTCCAAACCACACAGGTCATTTGAGTACTGACCAATGGGTCCGTGCCATTATTAATGCTGGTTGCCTGCCACATATTGATTCTACAATTCTGATTTTAGTCTTAGGTAAATATTGAAAGTTCAGAAGCATAAAAAGGATAAAAGCTTTGAGCCTTCACGTATGACTTGCATGTTAGGACCAATTTTGGAAGAAGGGAATATTTGTACTATTTGAAAACAAGTGTATTTATAATTGGGACCTTGCAAGATCGTGAGGTCCGGCCTCCCTGCAAAATCATTGGGTCAACCCCTCCCCACCCCACCCCGAGATCCCTTCCAACCCCACTTCTCTATGATTCTATGATCCAGAGCTCCCCTTGTACTAATAGCATGATATAGATCTTCAGACCCAAAATTGCCCATCCTGCCATGTATATGCAATGTGGCAGGAGGCGTGATTGTTGGGAATGGGGTTCACATTCCACCATGCCATTAAATGAACATGGGCCAGGGGCCTGAGAAGCAAATGTTTTTGTGATCATTCAGGCTGAGAGAGAGAACGAGCAAGTGAGAGTGAATCTGCACTCTGCACTGCAGATGGCAGTGCTATTCATCTGCTTTGTTCTGATAGAAATACTCTTATTTTTGCCCTTCTATGTCCATTTAAAATTCAAGATTTTTTCTTTACATTGTCCCACATTTCCCATTGGGGTTAGTCATTACAAACCCTTTGGAAAAATACATAGTTAATCTGAGTTCCTGTCTTTCCCTTTGAGTTTTATAATAGTAAGCTGCTACACTGACGGTTTTATGCAGTCCCTGTGCTTTATCTATTGCCAGAATAGCAATACTAAAATTCTTCCAATCTAGAGAAATAGGAACACTTGGGTATCTCATTCATATCCTGAGAGCTAACTATATATCAAGGAGGGTTAATGAAAATCAACCTGGAGCATAGAACTTGCAGATGTCAGATGGGCAGGTCTCTTGGCCTTGTAGCACAGGGGTCAATTATAACAGCAATTGCATGGGCCTCTTTGCCAGGCTCCTCCTTTTGGCACTTGAGCAAATTGCCTGTTGTGACCAGTCCTGACAGCTAGGTTTTAACCCAAGACAACCAGGGTTGTGCAGTCAGTGAAACCAAGCGCACATTATCCTGAACATCACTCTATCCCAGCATTGCGGTAGGCCCTATGGCTACCCATTTCAATATTCTCTTAATGAAGAAACTAAGCCCATAGGGAGCTGCCTTGCTCTCATTTTCTGAGAGTGAGCTGAGTGAGACCTCTTTGGGAAGGACTGGTGGTAGAAGGAAAGATGTTGCAAGTATAATACAGTCAATCAGATTGCTGATGGATAAGGTCAAGGGCTGACACCCCATCCCATTGGGAAAGACTGCCTCTCACAACTGTGGTCTCTCTCTTAGCTCTTCGGCATGTATGCTGAAGAGGCATGCTGTGTCATGCCGAAGGCTCCTGATTCATTTGGCCTATAGGGGATGCTGGAAGCGTTAGGTTTGCAGTTATTTCTAGTCATTGTAGATCCAAATGGGCAAAGAAAGGGTTTTCTCACCTGTTCCTCACACATTTGTTTGAGGGCTAACAAAAATCAGCAGGACCAGTTTAACTTACCACAGGCCTGAGCCTAAGTCCAATAGAGAGAGAACATGTAGAATGATGATGGACCTGCTAGGCCTGGAATACCTCCATTCTGTTCCAGCTTCTATCAGAAAGTACTTACTGGGTGTGTCTACATGTGCATTTATGCCAGCTTAAAGTTACTGCACAGTAATTTACTGTGGGAATAGGCCGGTGTCTACACATGCAGGCATTAAAGCACATTAACACTGTGTGACTGCACAGTAAGTTGTCAACACATGCTTTACTACACAGTAACTAACCGGGCATAAATGTGATACTGCATAATGAAGGCATCAAAAATACACCCAAGTCAGTAAAAGTCACCATATTTACTGTGCAGTATGAGTGTGCATGTGTAGCAGCACGCTCATGCAGCGCAGTAACTTTGATTACTGTGCAGTAAATGTGCACATATAGATGTGCCCACTGTTCACTTAAGTGTGAAACTAGATGTTAGATAGGGGAGGTACCTTTCAATGGGGAAACTGAGGCTAGAAGGTAGGACCTCCTAAAGCCTTTATCTCAGAGTATGATGTTGACAGCTATATGTGACCTGAGCTTAAAGGGAAGTGATTGTGGCAGAATGTAGTTGCAGCAGTATGAGAAAAGAGTCCTTTCATCACAGCCCAGCATGCGTTAGCAGCCACAATTGCAGTGGCCGGCCCTAGGGAAGTATCTTTTACTTTGGCTGGACACAGGGGGGAGTGGGGATCTGCAGAGCTGACCAGTATGAGACAACTTCGGACAAAGCAATAGGGCATGAGGGAGCCCTGTGTGTCTTGGTTTCTGAGAGGCCACCTAATATAACAATCCAGAGGGGGTGGCTACACCGCCTCCAGGCAGTGCTAGGGACCGCTGAAGTGAAGCATGGCATGCTTGCTTTGCGTACGCTAAACTGAAAAATGGATGTGATGCAGCCACCAGTAGCATCTGGGCCTGTGCATCCAAGGCAGAGACCATTGGCTCCTTTTCAGCACTGCTCTAAGGTGACAATATCTCCATAGTTAGCACAACCAGAGCCAGCTGGCTGTGCTTGTCTGCAGAGCTCCCTAGCATGGCCCAGAGATGGTGTAGACCTGCCCACTGGGTCTTTGGGCTCTGACTACCCCATACCTCTTAGAGGATTTTACTTCAGGGAGAAATGGATTGTCAAACAACCTTGAAAACCAGGTCAGAGGGAAATGAATTTCCTTTCATATAGCCAAGGATTGCACAAATCTTAACCCTCTCATTGCCAGCCTTTTGCACTCCAGCTTGTATGCTTCAGCAGCAGGCACACCTTTTATTTTTTTTTTCCAGCACTTCACTGAAAACACAGCAGTTATTTTCTCATGTACTAGGAACAGTTGGTAGCACTGCGGGTGCATTTTGTCCAGCATCTCTGCTACAAGAAGCTGCAGCTAAATGGGTTATTAGGAATGCATAAACCTCCAGAGATTCAGAAGCTTATTGGAGACTGGCACCCAAACTGCTAATGTTTACATACTATCTACCCGTCTTGTGTATTCAGCCCCTACTCCTATAATAGTTAGGCAATTAGTAAAATTGTTTATGGCAATGGTGTCAAAGATATGGACTTTGGCACATATACAACCCATGAAGCCATTTCACCCAGCCTATGGGGCTCCAGTGGCTGAGAATTTAGGGATGTGGTGACCAAGATAGTGTCTCCTGCCAAATTCCCAGGTATGGACCCTCATTGGGGACTTACACTGGCAACAGCAGGATGAGCGACAGCTGTGTTTCCCCTCTGCACCACTGCCTTTGCTCATCCCATGGCTACCTACCAAGTCTGGATTCATCCTGGAAGGCTCCTTGTGGACCAGATCCAGCCCGCAAGGAGCCCTGCCTTCTGGATCCAACCTGTGGTAGAGGAGAGGAGTCCTTTGTCTGTGAAACTCTTGGTTTATAAGATTGCTTCTTTGACATCAATGCAGTTGCCTCCCAGTTGCTTAGCTCAGTGTTAAACTGCACTGGATTAGATTCTGATGCATATCCAGCTGTATTGCTCAGGACATGCCATTTTAAAATGACACATGCCAGGCTCATCCTATTAGGAACTGAGCCACTTTGACTACATTGAATGTGATGCTTAGATCTACTGATTCCAAAGGGATTATGGAACTATGCATGACAAAAGGTCCGTAAAGCCCAGGGTAGCCAGGCTTAGAGAGACAAGATGCTTTGACTAGCACATGGGTGATCAGGGGAGCAGAGGCAGAAGACTATCAAAGCAAAAAATGGGAGGGTGTATAATCCCCTTCCCTAGCTTGCTACATACTGGCAAGAGCTCTGATAGTTATTACTCAGAGTCCTGAGTTGTTTTCCTCTAGAGTTTGTACATTCTTTGTTAATAAAGCTAGCCCTGAAGAAAGGCTGAACTGGACTATTGTTGGAGACTTACTTTAACCTTCCCTGGCTTAGTGTGCTGTTTTGTAGGAAGACCGGCTACAAGATCAGGGCCTTTATTTCCAATTCTTCTCAATTACAACTAGGCTGATATAAAAACACTTTACTTCTTCACTTCCAAGTCCCCAGTGAAATCGAGCAGTGCTGAGTAGGCAAAACATGAAAAAAGATTTTAAAGCCAAGGTAAACAACATTTTCAGAGGTTTAAAAGGGGGCAATTTGGGCAAAGACTTGAGTAGTTTCTTTTTTGATCAGAGCCTGTTTGTTTGTCCCTAACTTTAACCAGATGGGAAGTGTTATGAAGCAGGCAGATAAAATGAAAATGACTGAGCACACAGGTCATTTTGAGTTTTCTTGGACTGCAATTATCTAGTTAAAAATGACTCTGATGCTCTAAACCTTAACTCAAAAATTAGCACAATCACAAATATCTGTTCATTCAGACCGTTAAGCTAAACACCCCCAAACTCAAACAGCCAGAAAACCTTGTTGATTGTAAAATGTTGGCTCTTTGAGAAGAGAGATGGTCTTATGCTTAACTCCAGCAATTCCCATTCAATTCCCTTTTCTCTTTCACATCTCATTTGGAGCCAGGGGAACATCATGGAGAGACAGATCCAAGAAGACATACCTGCACCACCTTCAGACTATGGTAGGGAGCATTGCGTTCAAGGATGGCATGCACACCCTATTGTCCAAAACAAATGCAGTGTAGCTGCTATAGGGTGCATCTACATGTTCATTAATGTGCTGTAGTTACTGTACATTGTTTAATACTTAGTTAACCAAGTACTAAATCAATGTGCAGCAACTTGTGCTACTGCACAGTAGCAGTGGCGCACAGGTTTTTAGTGATGTTTACTGTGTAGTAGCCTAATACAGTAGCATATTAGCAGTGTTTTTGGCCAGCATGCTACCATGCAGTGTTATTACACAGTAGGTATATAAGAAGCAGCTAGTATTCGCTTCAGATTCAGATTCAACCAATTCGGGGGACAGTAATTCGATTCAGTGATTTGAATCACTGTCCCGAATTGATCCGGCCAAATCTGACTCGGAGATTCGGCTGCTGCTAAATCAGCCAAATCTCCAAATCAGAGGCCCCATCCTCCATCCACTCTCCCAGCCTGGCAATGGCTGCCCCACCCACCTGAGCTCCCGGGACTTTGAACCCCCCCCCCCCCCGATTCACTGGGTGCTGCCAGGTGGGGGGTGATCCCCGCTGCCCCCAAATGCCCCACGCTGCTTGGGGGGCTCTGCATGAGCCCCCCAACCAGCCCACTGTTCCAGCCCCCCATGGCTGCCCCATCCACCATGGCTCTGGCACTTTAAGGAAAAAAACACGAAACCCCCAAACTCACCGAGGGAGAGGTGATCCCTGCTTCTCCCAACTGCCCCATTCTATGTGGGGGGGCTCTTCCATGAGCCCCCCAAAGCTTCAAGGCTGCTGCAGGAACTGGTGAAGCTGTTTGGTTTTTTTTTCTTAAAGAGCCACAGCTGGGACCAGTGAGGCAGCCATGGGAGGGCTGGGGAAGTGGGGCAGGGGGTAAGGTGGGCTCATGCAGAACGGGGCAGTGGGGAGCAATGGGGATCGCCCCTCCACCCAGCAGCACCAGGTGAGTTAAGGCCCTTTTATAAAGCACTGGGAGCTGGGGTAGTTGGGGCAGCCATGGGGGGCGGGGCTGGGGCAGCAGGCAGGGGATGAGGTCTGGCAGGGCCCACCCCATGGTCCCAACCCCCTCCTCCAGCCCCCCCCGCCCCCTACATACTAGCTGTGGGTCAGGCTCCAGTTCTGTGCTGCAGCAGGCGGGGATTGCCCAAATCATCAAAGCTCTCAGAATCTTTTCCAAAGGTTCAAATAGCTCCAAATTGATTTGGACCATTTTACTGGTCCCCTGATTCAATTTGGATTTGGAAATTCGGCCACTGAATCGAGCCAAATCTCCTCCAAATTGAATCAGCACCCAGAGCTTCGCACAGCCCTACTGTGCAGTTACGGTCTCATGTAGATGCACCCATAGAGTACCTATGGGCAGCTACTAACCAGCTCTCTGTCTCAAGCATATTTGTTGACTCACATCCAATGCTGTTTTAAAGCTACATCACATCTGCCTGAGGGTCTAGTGTGCATGGAGTTTGGTACACAATGGTAATGATTTGGAATGATAAATTCTTATGGGACTGTGCTGTGGAGGTTTGCTCCAGGTCTGAGGTTCCAGGAAGCCTTGAGTTTCCAACCCAAATCACTCCACTTGCACTATGTCTCTGTCCTGAAGGTATAGTTTGGGGCTCGAGACCCTGAAAGCACCAGGTCCCCAACTTTGGGGTAGTCTATCTGGGAGGACTCAAAGTGAGATGGCTCTGTGGGTTTGTGCACCACTAGGATCCTGAAATTGTAATGTCAGTTCTGGGACAGACGATGATGCTAAAATGCTTTAAGCACTTGCTGGGACTGTGTCCATAGTTCCAAAGAAGTCTTAAAGTTTTCAGGTTGTCTGCTTCTGGATCAGAATTCAGAGCCTGGAGCCCCCAATCCTGTAGGCCTCTGAAGCAGCTTTGTGCAATCCCCATTCTTGTCGGGTTCACTCTGCCACAGAATTCAAGAAAAAATATAGCTGCCTATACATGTGCTTAGGGGCGGGGGGAGGGGGGATGTTAATTAGAGCTGTTCTCAGACAGCCACTCTAATTAAAAAAAAAACAAACAACTGTAGTATTAAGAGTAGTAAGTCCCTGTGCGTTTAAAAAATGTCTGTGGGATGCTTTAACTAAAGTTCATTTGATGAGCTTTAGTTAAAGCACCCCAGTGGCCATTTTTAAACCAACAGGGGATTATACACATGACACTTCAGCAATACTAGAATGTTTTAATAATCACAGCACATCTATAGGCACCCTGTGTTTTTGTGTTAAAAAAATGGCTTTTTGGGATTGTGGGAGGCTTTCATTTTTTAGGGGGTTGTATTCAGATTGAAACCAACTTACACAAAAGAAGCAAAGTAAAGTGGAGTAGAAAATGAAACTTCTGTTTGGAGAGCTGTCAGCAAGAAAATACCCATGCCTCAGAGATTTTACTATGCAAAGACAAGGCAGACAAAAGGGAAACTGAGGCAGAGATAAGTGACAAGGTTTCCCTAAGGCCACACAGCAGGTAGGTGTGAAGCTGAAGTAGACTTCATGGATGTCTCTGGTACCTCAGACTGTCCATTAGTGTAGTACAGGGCTGTCCAATGCCTTAGCAGGTGGGGGCCACAAGCCAAGGGAGCCACAGCAACAGGGGGCCTGTGTCATGTGCCTGCATCATCAGGGTCTACAGTCCCAGCATCACCACTCTATCTGCAAGCTCTACAAGCACCGTGCATGAGTGGGTAACCCCCCCACCCCCCAGCCATCACCACTGTCCTGGCTGTGGGCTTCCCAGGCACTGCAGGCTGTGCTGAGATACACCCCCATGACCTGGTCCGACCCCTGGAGGGAGGAAGAGCCTGGAGACCCTGGTTGCAGTAGAAGCCCGAAATAAGTGAGCATGTGGCAGCCAAAGATTAACCCCTCATGAGCCACATGCAGCCAGCAGGCCACCAGCTGACCAGCCCTTCTGTACAAATGTATCTATGCTGTGATGTAACCATTTTACTGGTTCCCAGTGAACACTGGTTTAACAAATGAGACTTTTTCCTCAAGCCTCTGCCCCTTTCAGACCATAAAAAAAAAAAAAAAAGTATTTGCTCTTCTACCTTGAAAGAAACAAACATCCTCTCTCCCGCTTCCTGGGGAATACAGCACCTGATGCCTGATTGGCTCAGTTTTATGGTGCCACATTAGATTCAGCCAATCAGCTGACAAAATCCCCACCAAAGTTAATGAGCTTCAAAATATTTATTCATGGAATCTAGATAGGCTGAATAGGTCCTGATGGCCCTGCACCACTGGGGTGCTAAGAAGACTTAAAATTTGGCCTTAACTGATGCTATACCTGCTTCCATCAGCGCCTAGTTACACATCAGATTGATTGTAAAGCTTTATTGTTTTATAAGTCTCTGCTTGGTCTGTTACCAAGTCACATTAACAATCTGTTAATGGTTTTCATTATTCCCAAAGCATCCACAATAGGTGTCTACGACCTGAAAACATTCCTTAGAGGAGAGAAGAGTAATGGTGATAATTGTGTTGATCTGTACCTCAAGTGGCATTTCTGATGTACTGGTGCTGAGATTTCTAACATTGGCTTTCACTCTTGGAACAATGACTAGCCCATAAACAAAGGGATGTTAAGAAAATGTTAAAACACCCAGTGACATTGCAGGATGGAGAGATTCAATTCTCTCCTGTCAGTGTTTTAGCTTTAACAAGCAAAGGGATGAAATTAAGGAAATTACAAGCCTACAGGGAACAACTTCCTAAGGGTAAACCCTTAACCGCCCTTAATGGAAGTGGTGGAAGTAAACCAACTCACTTGAGTCATCTAAATGCAAATGGAACAACTCACTGCAGAGCCTACATCAATGAAAAACCCTGTATTAACAGTACTTTGGATTATGTGAGACCTAAGTGTTCCCCATCCTTTATTGATATGATAAAGAAGGCATTGCTGGCCAAAGGGTTGAACGCTGGCTGGTGTCTCAGGAGACAAGAGCTGTATTCCTAACTCCACTACTGACCTGCTGTGTGACAACAGATAAATGATATCATTTATCCATTTCTTCACTCATATCTTCAGGATGCAGAGATGATACGTTTTCCCAGGTATATTTTGGCTATATATCGTCATTGGCAATCGCAGTAGAGGATGATTGTCTTCCATGATTGCTTTATCTGTGGGTCCCAAGATGGCTGATGAGGCCAATCCAGGACAGACTCTGTTACAACTCATGTGTTACCACGCAGGGTGGGTGGCTCTGGATACTTGTGATATGCTGTGTCTGTCACTTCCACTTTTCTGTCTCCTGTTGTAGTAGTAGGGTTTCATAGTACTGGGATTCTTGCAACAGACTCTTCCTCCAGTTGGGGTGTTCCTGGGCAATAATCTCCCATGAGTTGATGCTGATGTTACATTTTTTCAAGTTGGCCTTGAGAATGTCCTTGAAGTCCTCTCTCTGCCCTCTTTTTGAGCATACACCTTGACTGAGCTGGGAGAATAAAACTTTCTTTGGGCATCTGGAGTCAGACATTCACATGGCGTGGCTCCTGTCTGCCTATATAATGCAATGCACAATGTGAATCAACATAAAATAAGGTCTATATGTGTATAATTATGTGTGTGTGTGTGTGGGGGGGGGGGGTGTTAATAGCAGCCTTCAACTCCTTGCAGGGGGGTTGCAAAGAGGATGGAGCTGGGCTGTTCTCAGTGGGGGCAGATGAGAGGACAAGGAGCAATGGGCTCAAGTTACAGCAAGGGAAGTTGAGGTTGGATATTAGGAAAAATCTTTCTCGCTAGGAAGGTAGTAAAACACTGGAACAGATTACTCGGAGCGGTGGTGGACTCTCCATCCTTGGAGGGTTTCAAGACCCAGCTAGACAAAGCCTTGGCTAGGATGATGTAGTTGGGGTTAGTCCTGCTTTGAGCAAGGGTTTAGACTAGAAGTGACCTCCTGAAGTCCCTTCCCACCCTCATTGTCTGTGTTTCTATGATTGATAATTCTTGTTATTTTTTATTTGTCCAGTACATTTTAAATATGCTAATGCAGAAGTAGCCATGCTGAGCACTGATGCTACAAGTGGCATGGGGCAGATGGGGGAGGAGACAGTCAGTATAGTGACAGATTGGGAAGGAAGCAGAAAGCAAAGGACAGGGAGAAGAAAGCAGAGCAGAGTGAGACCTGCTCAGATAGAGGAATGAGATTGGAGTGGCACCTGGGGAGGGTACAGAGCTAATTTGGGCGACACCTCCCAAAAAAGTCAGCCCCCATTGTGCTAACACACTCAGGCTGAAGCATTTAAATAGAAATCTCTGTAAAGAGTAGCATGAGTCATGCTATAAACACATGGTAGAAAACCCATTTACGGCAGGATTCAGAACTGCTAGTGGTATCACTAGGAAGGGCCCCCCCAACATCTTTTGACGTTGGGGTGGTGTGGAATTGGGAGATCATTGGGACAGAAATAAAACAGCTAGCCTTTTGTGCTGATTTGTTTGCTTTTCTTTAAACTATGCGGTGATAATCCCAGATCTTCCTTTTTTGCTTTTCATAAAGCATTTAAATGATGCTGTATATTTTTATTCCATGGCTGTTATGAAAACAGCACAAAATGAAGAAAACTCGCTTCATAAAAGAAGGAAACAAAATATAATCTTTTACTTTGAATTTGTTTGGCACTAGCTTACAAAATCTCTGAGTTATATGAAGCTTTTAATCTATCACCCAGAGCTGAAGTTTCTCATTGAAAATACATTTTATTGAATTGCATTTAAATTATTTAGCCATTTTTATAGGCATAAGGTGATCAAATACATTATGTATCTTGATGCTTCCCAAAATGTCCCTGATGTGCACTGGCTTTTGCTAATTAAATTCAGACCACTCCTAGCAGAAGAGGGGGTGGGGGGAAGGTTGTTTCTTTTCCTTTTTTTATTGCACTTCGTTCATTCTGTCTGTCTTTTTTTTTAACAGGAAAAATAAAGGTCAGTTGTTAATTAGCGGCTTTCTGAAAGTATCCATTAATATTACATAAATTACTGCCTCAAAATCCAATTAGAATCCTGGGCCGTATTGGAACTAAATAGATCATTTAATTTTCAGGGCACAATATGAAATGAGGTCTATGAAAGAAATCAATACAGGTTCAGCAAGGAAACCTGAACAATGTGAGTGTGCGCGTGTGGATACCTGCTCAGATAATACAGTAATGGGTGCCATATAAGGGCCTCAATGGATGAGAGGAAGATAGTCAAATAAGAGAGCTCTCTTACTTTTAACAGGCTAGGTAGTAAAATATTGCCTGTCCCTATTTTTTATCTATCTCTCTGCTTTTCTCTCCCTCCCTGTGTCTCTTGCTTTCTCCCTCACCTGTTATGTCCACTTGCAATATGTGAATGAGCTGAATAAAACAGGACAAAATCTCCCCCAGCTGTCTCTCACCTAGGCTAGGGACAGCCATTACACATACACTGGTTTAAGTGATCAGAAACTGGTTTAAACCTGTAACCAAACAGACGTTCAGTGCACGTAAACCAGTTTCAACATGGTTTGAGCTAAACCTGGTTGAATGTAGTACCAGCCTTAACTGATGGAGCTCAAACCGGTTTATGCAACATCTGTCCCAGACCTTACCGACCCCCTCAATTTACATTTTGACTGACCAGGTTTCTTGCATAGTACTGGCCTCTGGCTGTCTTACTAGTCCATCCAGGAAGAGCCCAACTGTCTGCAGATGCTTTCTCGGCCTGATGAAGGTTGTTTGTGCCCCAAAAGTTTGCAAAGCAGAATTTTTTTCCAACTCTTTGAGTTGATCTAATAAAAGATCTCAAATTTACCCAAAGACTCTTGTCTGCCAACAGGACATAAGGGCATTTTGGAAGTCAAACTCGTGGACTCTTACAGAAAAAAGGATTTTGTGAGTGGTGTGTTTAGAACAGCTGTTGTTGCTTGTCCTGTGCGACGGTTGTGTAACGAGGTGACAGGCCAGAGAATGGGCCTGGCAGACAGGTCTATTTGTGTCTTGGTGGGAGCTGTGGGTCTGTGACCCTTAAATCATTGATTATTTCTGGTGCTTGAAGATAATCTCGAGTAGTTCATTGTTCCGTTAGGGAAGAAATGGAATAGAGCAGTGAAGCTTAGTCAGTGACCTGGTGAAAGTGTAAGCAATCAGCACAGGAGGGGGTTTCTTGTAGGGGGAGCTTGGAGAGAGGATGGATAAGGCTCTGTTTTGAGGTACAGTATCTGATCGATAGCAAAGGATGGATCTGTGGTTGCTGTCGTGCCATATTTTTGGCTTACCCATAGCCAATATTATCTTTCCATGTATGGAATATGAATTGATGGCTGGTCTGAAACAATTCTTAAAATGAAGTAACACATACCAATGCCTCACACCCTCTAAGAAATGTGATTTTGCAGCCTCTGTGAAATCCTATGAAATATGAATTTCATTTCTACCTAGGAAAACTTTTACAGACTTTTCTCTGAGCCCTGATGAAGGGTGTTTGTGCCCAAAAGCTTGCAATTAAAGTTTTATGTTTGTTTGTTTGTTTAATCTTGTTGGTCGAATAAACAATATCACCTCTACCGTGAGGCCTGATTTCTTTTTCCTTTAGACCAACATGGTTACAACCTGGGTACCTCACACCCTCAGAGAAGTTGAGAAGCCCTGAGGTCACATTTGCACGAGATGCTTGCTGCGCAGTAGCTCGTTACTGCCGTGTAGTAGCGTTGCAGGGTGCAAACCGTGATGTGATGCTCCTGCACAGTTAGCATCACCAGGAAACTGTGCAGCAATGTTACTGTGCAGTAATGCTGGTTACAGTGCAGTCATTTAATACTTGGCTATGCAAGTACTAAATGACTGCACAATAACTACAGTGTAGTCTACATCTTATATAGATGCAGCCTGAGGCACCTAGATTTGGAAAATCATAATCCCATTTTCAAGGAAGAAATGACTTGACTACAAAGGAAGACAAAGAAGAAATGAAGAGAAGATCAGAGAGTTTGTAACCCAAAACCATAGGAAGGGGAAGCATTCCACAAAGTTAGATGAGACTGTAAGGATGGGAAGGCTGTGATGACCAGAGAGAAGATGGTTTAGGAGGAATTCAATGCAGCTAGAAGTTTACAGTCATTACCAGGCCCTCAGTGTGGAGACTCTGGAAGATATCTGAAGATCACCCTGGTTTTTTTTCATAGAGCTATCCAACTATCTAAAGGAGAAAGCCAATATGTGATGGGGTTTCTGGAGTACGAATGGAAAGAACATTTTGCAAGGGACAGCCAGCCTTCATTTAAAGGAAATGCAAGAATAAAATACAGGAGGAAACAAACAACTAAGTGGCTCACTCTCCAGGTTTCTGAGGGATACTGGAGCCTGTTAACCGAGCAAACCTGAAAGCTCAGAAACCAAGAGGAACAGCAACTACTAAAAACAAACCAAAACCATATCCTTTTGTAGCCAATCTCATCATTTGTAATGCCCAACTCCTCATTTTTTAATTGGTAGATTTGCAAGAATCAAACCATGCAACGGCGAAACCTCATGAAAAGTATTAGTGATGAAAGAGGGAGTTTGGTGCCTGCCCCAGAAGGTTGAGTTGAAAAAGCTGCAGAGAAATTGGGCCATAGCCACTAATCTAGCATCAACAGCTGTGGGACCCTTTCCACATGATTCCCAGAATATAGCTGAAACTGTGCTCTCAGCCTGGCTCGTTGCCTGCAAACCCTCTTAATTTCCCCCTCTCCTCCCCCCCCCCAAGTTTTGACCCTTTTTTAATGATCACTGCACAGCTCCCAGATGAATGAAGTGCTGATCCACGGCTGGAGCTCCTACATGCTACTGATCAATAAGAACAGGGAGTTACTATTAGCTCCATCATCTCTGAGCTAAATTGGCTTTTCCCAAAGGGAAAATTATCATGCAGAAAGAGTAGGCAAAGCATCCATGATTCCAACTTTGCAACCTAGAGCATGCAGGCAGGCTTGCCTCTGATTATCATTCCCATTTCTCTGCTCGACTGAAAGCATAGGGGCAATTTAAACTCCGGCACTCATTCAGTGTTGATGGTCAGGCATTCACAAAGTGGTTGACCACACCTACCTAGCTTTTCATAACAATACCTTGGTTTCTCTTGCCACCCATCCAAATAATATAATCAGGCTTACGACTGTAGCATTTGGATGCTCAAGTGTATTCCACGTAGCGCGCCACCCTGCAGTCAGAGTGCTAAAAGTATATGGACATCTAGGAAGGTGCAAATGACTGCTCCTGAAATGGCAGTTGCAAGACTGGCATTTAAAACCTTGCTAACTCTATCCATTTGCCTGCTAACCCCACCACTTTTTCAAACCTCCATGGAGCCATTGCAGATTTCTGAGGCTTCTGCAGGGGGTGGGGAGGGGTGGCTGTAGAGAAGAAAGCTTGCAACAGTGTGACGGCTCTTACCACCCAAACACTTTTATCCCATCGGTGGGGTTGGCCATCTTTATTCCAGATGATATGGTGCCTCATTCTCTTATTCTGAAGTTTAGGGGGGGCTAACATATGGTCCTACATGTTTTATACAAGACATAGTCTATTTAATCTTTTCAGTAACAATTAAGTTTCTGCCTTAACTGGTTCAAAGATTATTATATCTGAGCCATTAAATCAGTATGGGTTTTGTTTTTCCCTTCCACCCCAGCTTAGCTATTTTTTGTTGTTGTTTAAAACAAACACTTGTCTCCGTGGTGCAGCACATACCAATATAGAACAGAATTACAATGTACTTCCAGCCAAAATCAGTTTATTGTCTATTTCAGTAGTTTTCTTATGGTAGCAATTATTCTCTGTGAGCCTGGAAGCAAGCAGCAGAAATCTAAAATCATCAAAGAGTTTTTATCTGCAGCAATTTCAAAAATGGCAGGTAGCTGATAGTTTAAACTTTAGTTCTCTGCAGTAGAGCAGTGTGCAAACTGGAGAATACCATCTGCCTTCTACTAGTAGGTTTAAAAATTCAAGAGCCGGAGCTTGTGATGCCATTGTTCATATGGAAGTAGTCATTCTGGTTACTCCAAGCTGGCATGATGTCGCATATAAACAGACAAGAGTGTCTATGCCAATGCTATGGCTGGAAATATGTAGCTATAGGTGAACCTCAACGATTTTAGAGGTGAGATGTGGTTTGGACAAGTACCTAAATGTTAGATCCTCAGCCAGACAGAATAGATCTCTTACTTTCTTCCTGCTTGGAGGTCTGCCTTGTATAAGCCAAATCCAGTCCCGAAGGAAAGATACATCTTAACTTTGTTTTGTTTTAGAAGAGCTCCTTCATCCTCCTCCTTGCCCCTGTATCTGGGAGCTTTTGCAGAAACCAGGACTCCAGTGTGCTCAGGGCTGCACAAGTACACATATATACATGGCCTTGTGATGTGACAACCACGGTATGTGCCCTGAGTGGTAGCATCAGTAGAGGCCAGGCTAGCAATGGTGGTAGCTGCCTTTCTTGTACCCACTCTAAGTGGGCAACTTGGGCTGGTGCCCTGGTTGCCCACTGCTCAATACACTACTGAAATGGCCCTACCCAAAGTGCTGACAATATAAGAAAAAAAGAAAACAGATGGGTATAGACAGATGGGGGTGTTCATGGAAACAATGAGACAATACCAATCAGCAAACCAACAGCCTAATTGTCAGTGAGTTTTATGCAGGCATCATGTCATAGAGAGGAATCTGTTGATCACAGATTGCAAAGGCGTAAGATAGCAATGGGCCCAACACTTCCAGCATCTGCTCAATGTCGATGTGGCTGTCAAAAGAAACACATTGGACTGCATCACACCAAAGGAGCCCATCATCGCTTGGATAAGCAGCCAACTCTGCGAGGTCAACTCCCTGGTGTCATCCATGAAAACCAGTAAGATAAAGAATATACAGCAGATATAACTCCTTATGTTTCAAGGCACACCTGGCTGGTAAAAGGAAGAAAACAGTGGACACACATGACCCACAAGTCACATCCTAACAAAAAATGCAGAATAAGTTTCTCCTAGTTCAAAAGTAGGAAAAATGCAGGAATGAAGGTCCTGTTTGCTTTTAAGCTTTTAGACATTTCAAGCCCCAGACTCAAATCACTAGTCCAATAAAGACTAAAACACAAAAAACAATAACCAGGTGAAACTGCCTGCACTACAGCTTTTGTTTTGCAACAGCTAAAGGTAAGGGCCAGCTTTCTTATGAGGTTTCTATTACTGGCTTGGAATCAGCCATGTTAGAAATTGAAAAAAAAAAAAACTTCTATATTTCCAGTCGATTTTGCTTTCAGGCTCAGATGACTCCAAGAAGGTCATCAAGCAGCAAACAGCCGTACAAAACACACACACAAAAATATCAAAACCCATCTCTCTCCTCTTCTTCCTCTCCCCTCCACTCCCCCATGCCCCAGTCCCCAAAAGAAAAGAAAACAAAACTCTTTCCTGAACTCTCTCTAAACTTCCAAAACTGTTTAAATTCAGTTCAAAATGTCAGCAAATGTCCAGTTTGGCTTTTATTTTACTCCAAATGATTTCTCTTGCTATTCTCTACTCATTCAACCTGAATCAAAAATGGCTTCCCCAAAAACCTGACATGCTGTTTTGCTATGTGGCTCACCCAAATGCATCCTTATCCTGTCATTACAATTCCATTCCCTTTCTTTAAAAAACACCTTTTATCATATGCTGGAGGATGATGGCTTAAAAGTCAGAGCCTAAGGGTTGAATTACTTACATTCCCTGGAGCTAGAGGTTCAAATTCTGGCAGGGTTTTGCCTCCTTTCAAGGGAAAGAAATTGAATTCCAGGCAGGTCAACCTGCAAAATTCTTTCAGGGTAAAAAAAAAAGAAAATACAACTAATACTTATTCTGCTATCTGGAAGCATGATTGTTCCTTAAAAGGAGGGGGGTTAACTTAGCATATTTCACTACAGTTTGCTTTCCTACCCATTTAGTACAGCCTGTTGTGCCCGTGGGGTTCACCCACTACCCATACCCTACTACCCATACCCTAGTATTGGCTGTATATTCCAAATATTGCCATATGAGCATTGTATTAAAAGCTGCTCTGATTCATTGAATTGCCACCTCAGTAAACTTACTGAAAGTTTTGGTACTCGTGTTTTCTTGCTGGTTTTTTTTTTTCTTAACATCCCATCTTCTTTCATCAAGAGAATCCAGGACATTTCACTTTTTCCTTTCCAAATACATAAATAGGAAAAAGGATTACTCCTCATGGAGACTGAAGACTGTGTGAACCCTTGGAACCAGCTTACCCTCAAGGCTCAGAAATGAAGTGGTAAATTAAAGGCCTAGCGTTCTTTTATTTCTATGATAGAGCAGCAATCTCCTCCATACATGTCAGTGCTGGATACGTGGGTGGGTGGTGGGTGGTAACATTGGCATGTACAAGCAGAAGGACCCAAGCTTACAGACTAATGGGTTCTGGAAAGTTTCTGATCTGTTGTGTTAATGTTGTTCAAATCTGCCTGTTTTGGGACTTGTTCAAGTGTTTTAAAACCAACAGATGTCCTTTTTTGTGAAGGAAATGGAGGGAATAAATAGACTTTAATATGATCTGATTCCTGTTTTAAAATACTATTAAATCAGGGGAAAAAATCCAGAATAAACATTTAAAAGTCCCGGTAATAGAATCCAATGTCTCTTGCCACGCAGGGGCTTTGTCCAGCTCGGATGCAGCTGAAATCTGTGACAGTTGCGTGGTCCATATGAAAATAATTGGGAAGCACAGTCCAAATGCTAGGTGTCCACATGTGGCACTAGCACTCAGCGCCCATCAGCAGAGAGGTGCACGGCTACACAACGTGTGCAAAGCATTCTCGTTCACACAGACGTGGCTCAAAGTCGGCACGGAGCCTGTTCAAATAGCACAGGGTGCGGTGGAGCATACGCTGCACCTGGACAGGGTGCTTCAGACGACAGACCCATCTCGAACACCTTTCACCAGCTCCAGCTTTTACATTACACTATGAGGACCAGAGCACAAGTTGTTGAAGCAGCCCAAATCATGTAAAATACAAGAAGTTCACAATCACTTCACAACTCCCTTTGCCTACCCTTATAAAATCAGAAAGCATGGCTGGGGAGGACCTCCAGAGGTCATTGAGTCCAAACCTCTGCCTGAGGCAGGATCATCCCTATCCATCTTATACAAATCCATTGCCTAAAGTCTGTGTAAGGCTGTCTAAAAGTGCAGACATAACACTCTAGCTTGCCACAGGTAAAGCAAGGGAACCACAGCAGCCAATGTCCTGCTCTTATAAAAGGCTGGACGGAAAAGATCCCAGATGGAAGACCACACACCCTGCTACAGCAGAAGGCAAAAGCCCCCCACAGTCAGTACCAATCCGACCATGGGGTAAAATTACTTCCTGACCCCAAATATCATGATCTGTCTGACTCTGAGCAGAGGGACAAGGCCGTCTAGCCAGGATCCTCTGGGTTTGGTCCCAGCAGGAGCACTGGAGCACCCCACTCACAACTCCATCCTTGCTTGCAGCCAAAATCCTGCCTCCAGCTCAGAAACGCTGCTGGAAAGGGTCAGGACCCTGGTGCTTCTAGTATTTCTGAGCCCACCTCTAATTCTTGTACCTTGACAGAAACCAGCAAGCTGTAGGTTTATGGTGACATTTATCTTTATTGTGGAAAGCTGGAGGCTTTACGCTGATGCTCAATTAATATTAACTGATGTTTTGAAATATGGAAAGTACTGCTTTTTAATCCTGCATTGTGATGTCCTTTATTCTTCGTCTTCGTCATCATCATAGCACCTGGAAACCATGGTCATGGGCCAGGCCCCGCACTGTGCTTGGTGCTGTACACGGACAGAATAGCAAAAAAAAAAACCCTATCCCAAAGTGCTAACAACCTAAGTGTCAGGCAAGAGAGACCAGATGGATGCAGACAGACGGAGACATAAAGGAAACAATGAGACAATATTGGGCAGCCTGATAGGCAGTGGTCTCAGCATATGAGCATCCTAACCACTGGTAGGTTTTATGTCAACATCATGAAAGGATCAGAGGAAGGAGTATTTACATTAATATGATTCACCTAGATATTCTGATGAGTCCCTTTTCCTATTGCTTTCCACCAAAAAAAAAAAAAAACAAACAAAAAACCCCAAACCCTAAATATCTCTGCTGTTTTCTTTTATTCAGCGTCTTAATGCATTCACTTTCTGCGCTTCCTGACATCCCGGAGAAAAAAAAAGAGCGAAATGTACCATGAGCCTGGTGGCAACAAGTCAAAAAAGTCACATTTATGCTCTTTGTTCTGTTACTTGCCATAGTGCTATCCAGAGACAGAGGAGAGAAGGAATAGGAAGAAATCATTTTTTTTCCCCTTACAATTAGCTTCTATAATGCCCCTCTAGCATAATGAGTAAAATGACAGAGGATAGCATTTTTTTTCCCCACTCTCCTAATGAGGAGTGAGAATGCATGTGCTCCCTGGGCTAGTTTTTTAGCCAGCAGCTATTGCAATATGCCTATAAGGAGAGATTCAAAGATGCAGAAGAGAGATTCAAAGAGACAAAGATACATAGAGAGGTTCTGTTGGTCGTCTACTTCCCGGGAAAAGCTTCAAGATAACTAGCTTATAAGTGATTGGGGTTGTGTGGTTTAACTACAGCCACCTGTTTCCAAGGGAGGATGAATAAGCTTGTGGCTAAAGTATAGGACTAGACTTCTGGGCTCCATTCTTCATTCTGCAACACACTTCCTTCCTGACACTGGGAAACTCCCGGCAACTCAGTTTCCCCACCTGTAATAAATGGGGCTGATAGAATTTCCTGCCCTTCCATGCTGAAATTCATTAACAGTGAGACCCTCTGATATAACCTGATATAAGTGATATAATTCAGAAATATGTGTAAAGTGGCAACACAATGAACTCTGGTAAGACCTGAAACATCCCACATGCTAACAGAGTCCAACAAGCTATGGCACCTTTAATTATAACTTTAAAAAATATATGTTTTCCCAGTCAAATAACATTTCCTTTAACTTTCAGAGCTGGCTTCTGATTTGTGAGCTCATGGATGTGTGTCCCTTGCATATTTGACCCAATTTTTCTGTAGTGTTGCTGTCATGGATATCTCTTCCCTCTGCTGGTGTGTGTGAAGTCCTACCTTCTTAGGAGAGGGTTAAAGTTGACTTCTGCTGGAGAGGCCTGAGTTGCATTAACCTGAAAGTGACTTCGAAGAGTCCTCGTTGGCTTTTTTATCTATTTCCTTCTCAACATGGGGAATCTAACCATACATTTCAAGAAAGGTTATCTCCAAGGCGTTTCACTGCCAAGTGGAATCTGCAAAACCACAAAGGAAGCCTGTTTGCTAGACCAGCCTGATTTTCAAGAACTTCAGGATAACTGCTGGTTCTTGTTAACCTTATAAATCTCTGTCTGTATGAAAGCTGTGTATGATTTGACAGTTGTCATTCAGCAAGGTTTGTTTGAGCCTTTCTTTTGTTTCTTGTTCCGTGGTCTCCTGTAGTCCTCCTGCACTGCTTGGCATCGTTTTGTAACGGTTGTTTTGGGCAGTGAATTGAGATGTGCATTCAGACATGCATGTTTAACATGCACTTCCTGAGAAGCATCACTGTCCAATGTATAGAAAATTGGTCTGGAACATAGTGGTCATGTCTATATGAGATGCAGACTGTGCAGTTATTACTGTGCAGTCATTTAGTACTTGCATGAACAAGTACTAGATGACTGTGCAGTAACTGGAGTTACTGTGCAGCAGTGTCACCGAACAGCTTTTAGGTGATGCTGACTGCACATTATTACTGCACCAGTAGCGTCACATCATGCTTTTAGATGATGCTGACTGCATAGCTCATTGTTACTGCACCAGTAGCGTTGCATCATGCTTTTAGGTGATGCTGCCTGCATAGCTCATTGTTACTGCACGGTAGCACCACATCATGCTTCATGCCATATGACGCTATGGCACAGTAGTAACAAGCTACTGCACAGTCAACATCTCATGTAGGCCAGTTTGAAGTTGGGCTCTGCTGCTGGATGACCTTGGTTATTTTACTAGTCTGTCCCTCTGTTACTCCTTGCGTGTGTAGATTATAAAATGCTTGGGGTCAGAACTGTCTCTGACCGTGTGTCCTTGAGATGTCTTCTAGCCTTAATCTTACTTCTAAATACAGCGGTTTGGCTTTAGGAGGAGCTTGTACCTAATAGGCAGCTGCACAGATTGTAGCTCCCTTCACCTGCCTCAAAGATTAGAGGACGGATGGTGGAGGGAATCATCATTTTATGCCTTTATTTATTCATTCTTTCATTTGCTCACAGATATTACTGACTGGTTTCAGTCTATACCCTGGAGTTATAACACATGTTCTTAACAGCTGTTTTATTAGCTGATCTTTTGTGATAGTCATTCATCCAAACTACCACAGTAGTAACCCTCTTGATTTCCTTCTACCCCATACAAAATGACAAGGGAACAAACAGTGGTGATAATTCCAGATACTGCTGAACCCCTATGGACCAGAAATCACTCTTTGTGCTAGCAACTGTGACTAACCGTTATTCTAATGAAATCAGCATTATGGATTTAATGATATGAGATGACTTGTTTCCTGCTTTCCAGAGTCAGAGGTCAGGCATGGATTTATAGGAACACAGGATTTGTCAGGCTGGTTAAGATCCAAGGTCCATCTTGTCAGTTCCTGTCTTTAACAGGTGCCAACATCATATGCTTCAGAAGAAGGTGTAAGAACTCCAGAGCAAGTGTTAGATAATCAGTCCTCTCCCATATGTCTCAAACTGTTATCCATTTTTTAGTGATTGACTTAAGTCATGAATGAAGATGCTTAATATATTTTTTCACAATTAATATGAATAGAGATGCATGGCCCTATGAAATCAATACCCAGTTCCTAACCACTGAGTTCTCCAAAACTCAGTGTTGCTTTGTATGTGTCTAAGTATGTATTGAAGTGCCCATATTTACTCAACTGAGTTAAAAAAATGTTTGCCTAAATCAGGGTTTTTTAACCTTTTTAAGGAGTCTGGTGGGTACCCCTCCTGGATTGTACCCCCTTCTGGATGCGGGGGGGGGGGGGTGTTCTCCAGCAGCCGATCATCAAGCGGGGAGATGGGGGGTCCTCTGGCAGCCAGGTACAAAGCAGGGGTACTTGGGCATGGGAAAGTGGCACAAAGTGCTGGATGGCCCCACCACCTGTGTCACCACTTTCCAAGTACCCCCACTTCTCCATGTCACCTCCACGTACCCCCCGGGGCCTTCCCAAGTACCCCCAGGGGTACGCCTACCCCTGGTTGACAACCCCTGGCCTAAGTGATACCAGGTTAAAGGGAGAGAAATAGATGAATTCCCTACTTTATTTGTCTCTCTCCCCGCATAAACCGAATCAGATTATTATACGTGGAATAGGTTGAATAACATCCATCATTCTTATAAGTGTAGAAAATTAAATTCTTAACATGTGGTGTGGCATAGCATAGCATCATCCTAGCAACCAGATCTAATTATAAACATCAGTAATGACTGAACCTTAAAAGAGTACACATGTTCAATTTAGAAATTGTTCTCTTTTTCTGGCTTCCCCGCCTCCACCCTAAATTTTGTATGTTTCTCCAATCCTCATCTAAACTATCTCAACCTCTTTGTACTGAAAATGTATAAGAGCCAGAATTCTTGCTTGAGGTCAAGCCAAGATTACCATGAAGATGGCCTTTCTTTTGATATTCATAATCTCCACTTCCTGTCTCCAGCCAGAAACAGAATGCGCGAAGTTGCCAGGGCAATGAAAAAAAGTCACCTTTTTAAACCTCAAAACCAGGCAGTGTCAAATTCTCAGATATGGTCATTAATTTTTGGTTCTTCAGTTCTGAGTATTCATAGGAGGGGAAAAGTTGGAGGACATGTGTAATTCTTATCTCTCCAAATATGGATGTAAGGTTAAGGGATGGATCAAAAAACAAATAAAAAAAATAAAAAACAAACAAAAAAAATCAACAACAAAAAAAGAAAAGATGAGACAAGACAAGACGAGGCGAGATGAGACGAGATGAGACCCTCCCAAAAACCAGACCAAACAAACAGAAAAAATCACGGGTCAGATTCCATTTCACCTATTCATCTTCTAAATGCACTTAGACACCTAAGTGTAATCCTATTCCACCCTGGAAAACCACTAATGCATCATCTGACACATAAGTGAGTCACAAAAAAATCAGTGAGGGGAATCTAGACTTTTTCAAATATCATTTTTTTTTTTTTTCCCTGGGAATTGAGCGGGGTGAAATAGAATTTCATTCATGTACCAAAGCCCACTTATGCACCTGATAGGTGGATTAAAAATCTCGCCCTTAGGCATCAAAGTTGTACTTTCTGCAGAATTTAGATACCCAACTCATAGTTTCATAGTTGGTAGGGTCAGAAGGGACCTGAGGAGATCATATAGTCCGACCCCCTGCCATGGTAGGAAAGAGTACTGGGGTCAAACAACCCCGGCCAGATGTTCATCCAGCCTCCTTTTAAAGACCCCCAGGGTAGGAGCCAGCACCACTTCTTTTGGAAGTTGGTTCCAGGTCCTAGCCGCCCTGACAGTATAACTCCAACTGTATAACTCCACAGCCCTGCTGCCTAACTCCATGGGGCTCTGAGGAGCCACAGGCACTTAGGCTCTTGCTCCAAAACTTGCTTACAGGTTCCTAACATCCAACTACTGCACATGTCAGAACAGCATCCCTCTTAACTGACTTGGACTCTAAGGTGCCTCTGGCTATTCTGGACTCACACATTTGTGTGGCCGAAGAAGACCAAATGAAGACATCCTGATGTGGTGGTGGTTGTACCCTCAACAACAAGACAGTCCTGGGGCCAGAAGACAATTGAACAATAAGGATCAAGTCTCTACTCCAGTGATGGGAGCACTGCCTTGAGACAGCGAAGTTCTGGGTCCCATTCCCAATTGACAAGGTAATGTCTGTTGTTTAAGCACTGACTGTCTAAAGTTATATAAAAAAAAGTATCTCCAGCAGCAAGGCTGGCTGTTTAGTCATCCTGCTTCAAGAGAAAGGCTGGAAGGTTCTTCCACCCAGAGTGCTCTATAGCCCAATTGCAAGGTTTTTCTCCCAGGGTGTGGGAGATATAAGTCTGAATGCCCTGAGCCCTACAACTCCAGGGTCCCACTTCCTAACCACTTGATTATGCAAATATTGGATAGTCACCCCTTCACACCTGGCAACATTAGAAAAGAAAAGCGAGCCATTGTTCTGTTCATGAAGGGATGACAGGCACCTATGAGAGGCTGGAGTTAAGTCAGAGTCAGGTAGGGACCAATGTAGGGTAGAGAAGCATGCACGCTTCTTCCACAGCTATCATGAGTCCTCCCTCTCCATTTGTTAATTGTTGTGCACCCCCATCCCATGTACCTTAAATTAGAATATATGGAACTGGCTTTTTGGCTGTGCCTAAGCTGAAAGTCGAACTTTTAAGTGCATGAGCACTCAGCATCGCCGTACCTAAGGCCCTTTCAGGACCTGAAAAGACATCAAGTTGGGGTAACATGTATCTTGTCTGATGCTCAGAGTTTCTGGGTGCTTCTGGTTCCCAATCACTGAAACAGGTGCCCAGAAAATGGGTGCATTCAGGATCAGCATCTACTTATGAAAATTTTGGTTTTACCTTGTTCTCTCTTCGTAGACACCAATGTCTTATGCTACATGCAAACATACCTTGTTAGATAAAGCTCATCCGGAACATGTAAGGACCACAAGAGTCCCAATGCTACCTTGACAACCCCATGGTCAAATGCAAATGTGACTGCCACCCTCCTAGCCAATATTTTGGGGACTGAATTGGCATTTACAGAGTTAAAAATAATGAACTGGGAACACTCAACCGTGTGGTCTATATCATCTTTTTTAATTGGCACAGTGAGGCCCCTGAAAGCCAAACTTACTCATAGTAGATTGCTAATGAGTATACAATATTATGGTTCTGAATCAAGGGTTTTGAGCCACAGGAACAAATTGGAGCCTTTTTATTGATTTCGCTGGGCTTCTGACTAGGCCCGTAGGCAGCAGGTTATATCAGATATCTGGTTTTGGATATGGGCAAACCAGGAGCTTTTTAAGCAGTTTGTCCTCATTCAGATCAGAGTTTTCCATTTGGGACATTTCTGTTCACACGGCTGCAAACATTTGGCTGTCAGCAAGCTGCAGCCAGAATATATTCAGAGCAAAATCTTACAGTTTGGATTCTCTAAAAATATCTTTTGAAGAAAGAAAGGGGAAAATGCATTGACAGGAAATATAACTAGAAGTGTGAATAGGAGGCTGCTGCAATGGCAGGAAAACAGATTCAAGGTTAGGGCTCCATCCTGGGATCCTGACTTTTCATATTATAATGCCGTAGAAGTAGAAGCAGTATTCACCATCATTTCACATTTAGTTTTGCACTCCTCCCTACCCTTCGCAGTCACTGCACTGTGATGTACTGTCATCTTCCCACAATTGCTGAGAGATTGCTCTGTATCATGTTACATTATAATAGTATTTTCCAGAGGCATTAATTCCTACCTGGACTGAAGTGGTAATGCACAGATGACAAAAGCTTCTGTCATTATGCACTCAGGAACATCTCCAGTACAAGCCTGAACATTTGTACTACTGTGGAAATTATTATGTGGTGCTTATATTTCGAAGAATGCATATTAAACAAGACACCTAAGATAGCTCCTTTGCTCAGCCTATATTTTCACGAACAATTCCAGTCACCTGGGTAATTGAAATTTTAAATGTCTTAAAGCATTTCCCCAGTGGTGCTGAACCTTATTCCCCTGCCCCAAATGGGGTGAGACTTTGCCCAATGATTTAACATTCCAGTCCGGAGATAAGGTGGTGATAAAATCTTAGCACATGCCAAAAATAAATGGGAAAAAAAAGTAGAAATAAACTTCTGCAAATTTCAGCTTCCTATAAAGACAACCCATGAAACAGAATATCTCAAATTCCTTCGTATGTTGGAAGCCCTTCTTAAAATCCCAAACAAATAGAAGGGCTTTGCAGTATGACTATAATAGATTTGGGATCAGGAGAGGGAGGGATATGCATTCTTGACCAAGACGAGTCCATACATAGGAAACTCTACCATAGATCATTGTCTATTAAATCAGCAAACAGCTCCCGTGCTCATATTCCAAGAGAACTAGTGGAGAGCTATTATCTTTGAAGTAGGGACATCCACCAACCTTTTGGGACTTAGTAGCCCAAACAAGGACAGTGATGCTTTATTTGTGAAGAAATTACAGGCGATACCTGCATAAAGATATGCATTTGGTCATACTGCCCGGTTCAGCACTGTGGGAACTGTACTTGTTTGAAGGCAACGGCACTAAATGGTGAAAGTGTTTCTTTGACTGGTTGTCTTTTTGTTTGTTTTTTATTCCCACTCTCCCCCAATTGAACATATCCTTGAGAAACATCGCAAAATGGCAGGCATAAAAAGCTTTTCTTTTTTTAAATGTAGCCAAAATACAGATGCAGATTGAGTAAATGCAGCCAGGAAAACTTGTCCATCCTATCCCATCCCTCTACCTTAACTCTTATGCCATACAGCTCACATTTAAAGGTAAAGGCTCACACACACTACATGTTTCTACCACCCGTGGCTGTTCTGCTGAGGATAGGAAGTCTGGCCTTTTAGGGTTAAATCCTATTTCCACTCAGATCCCTAAGCATCATGCACCCTACTCCATAACTGCAACTTTTGGCACTTATTCATGGTTTGTGAATCAGCTCTTCACACACAGGGTGTGTCTACACATGCACATTTAGTGTGCAGTAATTTAGGTTACTGCTCAATAACTGAAAATTACTGCACAGTATGGGCACATGTCTACACGTGCAAGCCCGTACTACTCAGTAACTATGGTGACTTATGCCAAGTTGGGAATAAATTTGATACCAACAGCATGCAAGTATTACATTTATGCCTGATTAGTTACTACTCAGTAACTCACACGTAGATGCCTTATTGCACAGTAATACTGTGTGTGTAGACTGACTTAGGACTAACTTGAGTCCCTATTCAGTCCACACACAGGTTACTGCACTTCAATGTCAGCGCGTGCATACGCTGGCCTAAAAACTGCTTACTTAACAGTAGTTTACTGTGCAGTAAATTACTGCACAGTAAATGCATGTGTAGATGCACCCACAATGTGCGTGTGTCCAAAAAGCATGCTCAGTAGTGCTGAGCTCTGGCTGGGCAAGTGCACAGCTCCACAGGATCATGCAGGTATGTATGTGTACATAAGGCTTGGTACATCCCTAAATCTTAGGTACAGAAGAAAACACTCTTAGCCAGATGCTAGAGGAGAAGGCCCATTCCACCTTTTAGCCAAATAGTTTAGGTACTTGCTCAGCATCTGACAGACCTGGGCTGTAAGTCCCTCTTATGCACAGGGGGCTTGAAACATTATCATCTCTTAAAGTGAAGTAATCTAACAATCAGACTTCAAGTTAAGATACTTGGGGCCTTTGCAACCCTCCTCTTGAAGGTGGCCCAAGCAAAGGAGATCTGTCGGGCCAACAGAAAGGGAGAAAGGCAGGCATTTAGCTTAGTGAGATAGATGTTTCTCTGAAGGAAGGGGGCCCGGACAGAAGCTTTATCAGTTCTTTTATATTCTGTGACTATTAAATGGAAGTGGGCCAGCTGCAAGGACTAGGGTGGGGAAGCCCCTAGCCAGTGGTTAGTGATTGGACTGCTGTGCTAAGAAGAAAACAATGGAAGGTCAACCCCCTTGGAGGGGGGAGCAGGGATCTGGGTCTTTTGCTTCTTAGATAGATGCCTTACCTATGAATCTATTGAGTTTAAAGGTGGGAGGGTCCTCACTGCCCTTTGTACTTCCAGCAAGTACACGTTCAGGACAATGCTGGTTCACCCCTGGGCAAAAGAGCATTGCAGACCATGTGTAAGTGTCTAAACTACCGTTCGAGTAACCAGACTCTGGAGTACACCCCCAGCATGGGTGGTGCAGACACCTACCCAGGGGATCTTTAAAAGGAGACTGGATGCACACCTTGCTGAGGTTATTTGACCCCAGCAGTTTTCCTGCCCAGAGCAGGGGGGCTGGACCTGATGATCTCACGAGGACTGTTCCAGCCCTAAACTTCTGCAAGTCTGTGACTCTGTTATGTGCTGTGTATGGGCCATATAGGATTTATCCAGAGCCATCCCACTGGCTTGGGCTGTAGAAGATCTGAGTTTGAGTCCTGGTTCTCCCCTACCACATCTCTGTGTCACTATGAAGAGGTCCTGCAACTATTCTGCGCTCGGGTCCCCTGTTGCGAACCGAAGGTGATACTTCCCTCACTCACAGGTGCATCGTGAGGATCAGCCTTTTAACATTTATGAGCTGCTCGGATAGCCTAGGGATGGGGCTATGGAAGTGGAGAGCCCTCGACCTGGACTTTAGACTCCCTGCAGATTTCCCGAGGGAAGATGAACAACTGTCTGAGGGCAGCAGAATCTGCTTGCTGCAGAGACATGCAGGATTCGACCCCAGGATGAAAGGTCCCACAACCTCCGAGGTGTCTGTTCTCCCAAGCAGAACAGCAAGAACATTTCAGCTCTCCAGGTTTCTCCGGACAGCTTCCTTATTTAGAATGTAATAAGAGTCAATTCTTTTATTTATTAACTCATTATAATTACTTTTCTCTTGTCCCCGTTACACACTTGTTCTTTTGTTCTCCAGGCAAAAGGCTTCCTAACCCTCTGTCCACCACCACCCCCACCTTCTTCATTTTAATTACTTCAGGTTTGACTGACAGAAAAACAGGGACTTCTTTTTTTTTTTTCTTCTTCTTTCTTGGAAATCAAGCTTCTTCTACATCATCCTCTGTGACACCATGTAGCCAGTTATTAACACACTGTATGCATTCGTGTGTGTGTGTGTGTGTGTGTGCGCGCGCGTGTGTGACAACTCAAACATTTGATGATAAAGCGTGGAGCTTGAGAGAACAACGGGGAAGGGGGAAAAAAAAGACTGGGGAATTATACGAGAGAGGGGAGTTAATTGGTCTTATAAACTAAATTCAATATTCGCTTGTGGATGGGCTTAATGGTTTAATAACTGCCAATTTGGTACACAGCCTCTGTGTTCGTTGTAATAAGGATTTCATCCCCGGCTTTTAGAGGAAAAAGATAAGCAAGCAAATATACTCCGGCCACTGAATGCCCTAGTACTGTGTTTTATTATGTTTACTTTATAATCCCATCATCCCCATGCCACCAGCATGCTTGAGGGGTAGTGGAGGCAGCAGTCCGCACTCCCTGTTGGCTCGCTGTCTTTCACTGCTACCCTAAGGTACTTAAGAATGACAGTATAAAGAATTTCTGTGCAGATGAGCCTGTAGATTTGGGGAATTGGCTGCTTATAGACAGGGCTTCTTTTGGTAGACTTAATTCCTTTAGCAAGGGTGAAGAACCATCTGTGGGGATTCTTGTCATGTATAAGGAAGTTAGTCATGCTCTCTGCGGAGTTGAGTTTCTTGAATTTTAATGAAACCCATGTCAATCTGTCTCTTCTATACCCCTGTGCTAAAATCAGTGGTCAGCTAGTCAACAATCACAACAGTAAATCAGAGTAGATAAACCAAGCAGGACAGCTATGAAGAATTTAGGGTGTGTGCAGTTTCCCCTCTTCTCCCCCTCCCCTTTTTTTTTCTCTCTTTTCTTTTTTTTTCCAGGAAAACTCTGAGAGCATACATAATGAACCAGTGGCATTTTTGCCTTAAAGTGACAGGCATATAAACCACATGGAACGTATTTTGGAGGGGGAAAATACAAGGGAAAAAAGCAAAACATTTGCACTTACGGGAAATTTTATTTTTCTTGCTCCCTCTGTGCTTTTTATCGCTTTTTAAAATAGATTCTGACTTTTGATGCCCTTGATTTCCCTCCAGCAGCTTTGAATCCTTATAAAATTATTTTATTTTCCTGGGAGATAAATAGAAAATTATATTTTATATATTATAAAAAGAAAATAATGCATATGATAGGAAGGGTGGGGGGGGACTAAAAATAAGAGCCACTGACATAAAACAGGGTGAAACAGGTTAGCAGAGAAAGTCTGGGGGTCCAAGGGAGATGGGTACAAAAGAGTTAAATGGATAGTATAGGTTTGGTTTTGTTTTTAGTGCACGTTATTACTGTGTCCTAATGAGAGATAGGAAAGTCATATCTCCTGTCAAGCCTATACTGCAGTCACAATGCTTCTTTCCTCTTTTCTAATTGTTCTTATCTTGAATGAATAGTGGTCTTATCTGACGGAAAGGACCACGTTGGTGGAGATTTCACTGGATGTATAAATAATTGTGGTAGTTGCACAATTTAAAACCATTAGATTCCTTTTTGGTACAGATAGAGGAGACTGGCTAAAATGTGTTTAGGGTCGAGATAAAGAATTATAAATATAGTGTTTAAACTTGAGCAAATCATGCCAGCTTTGGAGCTGACTCGGGTCAAAACCTGCTGTAGTCTCAAAGGGCTTATTCTACCTTGCTTATGAGTTGAACTGGAAACCCACTCAGGTTTCAGAAAGGACCTAACGTGTCAGGGTTGCAGAAATGAATGCAAACTGGGCCAGGATGCTATTAGGTAAACGGCATCTTTCAGTAGGTAACCCTAGCCTCTCTAGGTATGTCTCTACACTTGCTGAGTCCTGCTGGGTGAGCTGCAGAGAAGTATCCCCTTGCTTCTGCCCCTCACAAGTCAAATAGTCAAATCTGGAAATGAAGCGGTGATCCTGCCCTGATTGTACCTCTGCTGCTGTTCTCAAAACCTCTGTCTTGGGACTGTTTGGGAGTAGCTGCAGGGACAAAAGGATGGGGAGTCTTTGGAGTGACTTCACTAGCCCATTTTCAGGTTTAGTGTGTAGAAACTAGGAGGACTAGGAGGATAAGGATGGCCCACCCATGTTTTAGCATAATTATCCAGTGGATAGGGCATTCATCCCAAAAAATAAGGAAACCTAGGTTCTATGACCCTTTCATGCAGAGGGGGTTTGAATGTGCATTCTTCCAATGTGCTAATATATTATGCTAATGACTATAGATTAGGCATTAACCAGGCCACCCTCTAGTCCTCCTCTCACATCTGTATCACTGCACCTTGACTTTATTAGTCACTGGATGAAATGCATAGATGGTAAAAAGAAAGTTCCTTCCTCGATGGGAAGAAAAGTTCATGATAGGACACGGCCCACTGCTTTCTAGAACGGCAGCTGTTATGCTGAGCCACATGTGCTCTAGGTTGTCTGCTTCTTCCTGGTCCCATCTCTATGCCACTGTTGGCTGTCCAGATGGCCGGCTTCAAAAAGAGGTCTGGCAAGGACATGTTCCTAATGTGTGGCCTGTTGGTTAGAGCACTGTGCCGGGAAGTTGGAGAAATGGAGGCTTAAGTGCCCTGTTAAGGGCTGAGAACCTAAGTTTTCCAATTCTGACCAGATTCACTAACTTCTGATATTGGGGCTAAAATGTGGGAGAGCCCTGACCTCACTTGTCTAATGCCCAATAGTTGGCGGGTTTTGCTGGGTACCATGTCATGGCTTACATGTCCCCCCTACATGTGAAGTAGGATGGCAACTTGTGGCTAAGTGCCAAGCATGGCACCCAACTAGTTAAGTACCATTTGGGCATGTGAAGTAGACTAGTATATAGCCTTCAGTGTGCCCAATATGGATCTTTTCCCTACAACTTTGCCTCCTGGCCTCATTAGTTGTAGCTAGTGATTAAGTCACTATGGTGCTTTATGGACACTGGAGTTTTGGTGCCACATGGCTTATTCTCATGCAATGAGTTCCCATTAAATACCATCTCCCTTGATGCATGACAGCCGTTGGGCTCCTATGATACACCGAAGTGGCTCAGCCAGGAGGAAGATAGATAGCAACAGTGATGGGATACAGTTGTGCCTGAAAAAAACAGACCCATGAAGACACAAAGGGCACTTTTACATGTGCTCCGACACATCCTGATTAGAACGTGTTGGAGTAGTCGCAATTAATCGAGTCTGCTGCATTGTTTTAATGAGAAACACTCCGGCGTGCTGCAGCGTTCTGATATATTCAGGGTCCCTGCATTTCAAAATGATGGTGGGGGTGCTTTAACTAAAGTTCATCAAAAAAGCTTTCATTAAAATGTCCTTGCCACCATTTTGAAACATGGGATGCTGAATACACAAGACGGTGCGGGCATTTTAATTAGAGTGGCTCCTAAGAGAAGACTGAGAGGTGACTTGATAGCCACTTACAAGTACATTAGGGGTGAGCATCAAGATCTAAGGGAGCAACTCTTTGGGAAGGCACCTCAAGGGAGGACGAGGACCAATGGCCACAAGCTAATAGAGGGAGAATTTAGGCTGGACATAAGACATTTTTTTTTTTCGGTAAGGGTTCCCAGAATCTGGAATACACTCTCAGCATAGGTGGTGCAGTTGCCATCCTGGGAGGTGTTCAAGACGAGCTGGATAAGCACCTTGTTGAGCTTGTTTGAGCCCAATAATTTACTGCTCATGGCAGGGGATCAGACTTGATGATCTTGTGGGTCCCTTCCAGTCCTTCGATTCTGTCCTTGTAAGAGTGGAGCTTTATTTAACACCACCCGCCCCCAAGCCTGGAGCATGTATATAGGTACCCAAAATGCAATTCCTGTTATTCGCTGTGGTAGTTCTGCTACACATTAGGTAGGAACTGACTTAAACCTGCTTCATTTACTTTTCCTAGATGCATAAAGTAAAATGTAAGAAAAAATTTTGATAAATAATAATAATAAAAAATCACTGTTAAATTTAACTGAATTTTTCAGATATTGTATTTTCCACTGAAAAAATAAAATGGCAGAAAATATCTAACCAGCTTCATTCAGGACTGTCTGCCTCTTTTCCCTTTGGTGCATTTGTGGGGGTTATAGCTCATAGACTCAGGCTCCAAACAAGGTATGGCACAGAGATATAAATGAAGGGCAATTAGATCCCTTTTGTGGAAAACCAATAAAGAAAGGAAAATGTTGAAAGACTTAATGATTGAGATGCTTAGCGCTAGACTGAAGAAATCATGGAAGAATATTATCTATAGGGAACAATCTTGCTGTAGCTGTAGGGAGGGACTAGATCATTTAATTTGTTATTCCTTTTTAAAAATATATTTGATTAAACCTTACACTTAGCCTTAGGATAATAACATCCCATGTTTCTTTGTGTCTTCTAAACCAAAGGTCTAAATGGCTGTCCAACCGGTGGCCTACAGGCTGCATGCAATCCTCAAGAGTTAACCTGGTCTGGGCGCTGCTTCCTCTTTAGTCTCCTGCTGTTGCTTCCAGGGTCTCCTGGCTTTCCTTCCCTTCCTTTCCATCCTCCAGTGTCTTCTTCCTGCCCCTGTCTCTGGACCAAAGAAGCCTACAGCTGGGGTGTCAAGGTACCCAAGGACTCCATGTAGCATATGGGCACCTGCTCGTTACAGCAGGAAAAGACCATGTGGTGCAGTGCGGCATGCATCCCACATGGCATATGGTCTCATGGTGTGTAGCCCTGCCACCCCCAGCCTCTCAGAAGTCAGACAGCCCTGTTGAAATTCAAGATTAAAGTGAAAAAAATGATGAAGGAAAAAAACAAAAACAAACAAAGTTAATTAGCTAGGGACAGTCAAGATTTGGGCTCTCAATGAAAAAAAAGATGATAAATATATGAAGGATTGGGTGGGAACAGTGGGGTTTGGCCTACTGTTTCACCTGTAAGCATGAGCATGTAGCTGAACTACTGATCTGAAATGCTACCTTGAGTTTCCCCTCACTTTCTACTCTTTGTTTCTTTTCTTTTTTTTCTCTTTTATAACTTCTCAGAATGTCTCCAACATTGGACAAGATCCAAAGCAGCAAAACTGCACATTGTAACTTTGCCACTTTGCAACACTTTTTTATTATTATTTCTTGAACTTTTGACCAAGTCTTGCAGTAATATATGGATTCGCTTGCCTACTCATTACTTTATCTATGATTTCATTTCAACCTCAGAACTAAGAGACTTTCTTTTTCTTCTGGAAGGCATTAAGAGTCATGGGCTCTGGTTCTGCAAATAAATATGCATTCATTTAATTTGACACATGAATAATTTCATTGATTTCTGGAGGACTACTCATGCAAGTAGAGGTGCAGATATGTAAGTTTGTGGAACTGAGGTCTAGAGTCTTTTATTATTTAACTTAAAGGGGCTAAGGCTTGCCTAAGGTTTACGGATCCCTACATCAACTTCTGTTTCTTTGTGTGACATCGAGCCAGTTATATGGACGTAGGATATATTTGAAGGAACTTCTTTGATCACTGAGTACAATGCTCTGCTTTTGCAGACAAATCTACCATATAATCTCTATCAAATTCATTGAGGTCTATCTTAAAACCAGTTAGGTTTTTGGCCCCCACTGGAAGGCTGTTGTAGATGGGACACTTGTTCTTAATGTTTAGGAACCTTCTTTTAATTCTCAAACTAAATCTATGTGTTTAAATATTTGAAAGGCAAGAACAGAGACAGGACAGAAAGCTTTGTACAGAGGCAGGACAGAAAGCAGAATGTTTAAATGCCAGCAGTGCAGATTTCGATTAAATCCCCCCCCCCCGCCACCCCCCCCCCCAAATTTCCTTACTGTCAGAGTAGCAAGACGCTGGAGCAAGATGCCTAGAGAAGTTGTACAATCAACTTGGTTGGAGGTTTGCAAGAAGAGGCTGAGTAAGCATTTGAAAGGGAGGGTTTAGGGTGTCCTGCATGTGTGCAGAGAGTTGGACGAGAGGGCTCTTGAGGTCCCTTCCAACTCTATAATTATATCATTCTATATATTAATGTAATTGGCTTTTGTTAAACATAACTGACATTGCAACTCCTCCCCAAGAGGAGAGAAAATCCATAGAAAGGAAGAAAAAAATCAAGAAAAAAATGTAGAAGGGCATGAGAATCATTCAGGAAAAACAGCGAGAGACACTGTATAGTAGTGAAAAAGCCGGTGACAACTATCCTCAGTAGCCAAACACAGAGAGCTCTGCTTTATTGTCATTGACAGAAGCATTCGGAGCACACCTGCTATTAATCAAGATGCATCATTTTATGTTCAGTTCAGCTTGCCCATATCTATGTTGGGGTGTATGCAAGTGATTCTCAGTCTATCCACAGACATGAGAAAAAGCCCCAGGAAATGGAATGAGTGCCACCAAAGTCCAGATGGGAGGTGAAGGCACACCTTATGCCATGCTTCCTATTGGCCAGTTTATCCATCTGGCGGCTATGAATCCAAATTAAAATACACTTAGGTGTCTCCTCTGTTAAAAGTATGGCCACCTGGGACCTGCAGTTCTTCTTTTTCATTTCTGCCTCTAAGTTTGCATGTCTAATCTTTAGACAGGATAGCAAACTGCATTGCCTTGCCTAGATGCCTTAATGGATCTGGGCCTGGCTTCTTAAAGAGCCTGATGTTAGCTGCTGAAAACCTTTGTTGGATCTTGCCCACAGTTCCTCTGTGCCTTATTTTCTATGTGTAAAAACAGGATAATTGCTCCATGAGAATTGAATGTGAAATGTTAGATGCTATGGTAGCAGAGGTCTATCTGCTTGGAGAGGTCTCACCTGTTTGATGAGACCGAAAACAACATCCTGTTTTCTCTCAATGCTGATCTTCTATGGTTTTATGACTCCCTCAATAAATAACCTTCATCTATTTGCATTCTGCATTGACAGTCCTATTTTTCATGAGAAGTGTTGGATCAGGAGTTAACATTAGCCACATGAGCAAGAATGCATACTTTTTTTGTGATGTAATTACCAGGGAAACTCTTTCATGTTCCTTAACCGAGCATCCTTTGCTAACCAACTTTTTCAGCTTGATACCCTGAGATACGTGTTAACTTTTCTTTGAAAATTGTGTATGCCTGGAATGAAAAGAAGGTCCCAGTGGATGGATGGATGGATAGATTCTTGAACAGGCTAAAAAGCAGAGACATATTATCTAACCCACTGTTGTTGGTGGCAACATTCACAGGGTAGGATGCTGTTCAATAGACCAGAAGTAGCGGAATCTGGCCTATTATACAAAATCAAATGAATTTAACAAAAAAATATGCCAACAAAACTGTCTACCAGGCCTGCAGTTCCTGTGAGCTCATCAGATAAATTAATAAGTGGTTTGGTTTTCAGAGTTGCTGTGATATTCTGTTTAAAAAAAAAAAATGTGTGTATGCTTTTCCTTCTTTGAAAAAAAAGCATCTTATACTTAGGTGCCTCACTGTAGATCTACATATACTGTTTTAGCCATGCAGTTTTAAACTAGTAGCATGGACATCCTAGATTGGCATGGGACCACAGGATGCATATACATGCATGTGCGCATTTGCAAAATCCAGCTTTGCGGACTGTTTTGCAACGTTACAGTGGACCGCATAGTTCAGTCACCCCCCCAAACTCAACCCTGCCAGCTGGATCGCAGGTGTATTTTGCGATTTCGGGGCCTTCTTATTTGGGGAGCTGACATTGTGCTGCCCTTGCGTAGATATCGTGGGACACTGATAGGCTGTACATCAGTTTCATTAGGACTGGAGAACTAACTTGATGTCTCTGCCAGATGGGAAAAAAACACCATAAAGCTCCAAAGAGCAGTGTTTATAAGTTTTCAAATAGAAACTGAGAAACACCAATAAAGTTTGGATTCAGCTCAAGTGCACCATCAACCTCAGGCAGCTTCCTGGTTTCTTTTTTTATGATCCATTTGTCTAGTCACAGTGAAAGATCTATAGAGAAAATTACCAGGGCAGAATGTAGATCCAATTGCACATTGTACAATAGGAGCAAATGATTCCTGTTCTCATCATGTGGATCAATAATTTGCTAAAGCAGTATTAGCAAGAGCAACAACTCCACCAGGTTAAGGGGGTTTTACACTGAATAATGACTGCCTGAAGAAGAGCAGAGGAGAGGGAGTAAATCCTAGCCGCCTTTTACTATTGAGGTAGCACATGCAAGTGAATCAATAGTGGCTGTGGTAAGGCTGTGCTGTAAAGATGCTTTATTGGTTTGACTAAGTAGGTTGGCAGGGCAGCTGCTGCAAGTATCACTACAAAGAAGCAAGTCTGGTCTATACACAGAGCTGATCACTAAGAACATGCTCTTGCTTTGAAGCACTAGAGTACTTTGGACTTAGCACTGAGGGTTATCCCAGCTGACCTAGCTTGGAGGTTATGGACTGGTTGGATGTTTCAAGCCTCATTCATCCTCTCCAATCTATGAAAGACTCCTAATGTTGTATTCCCACAGATTCAATTGGCCTATTGTGCATATGGGTATTTGCACGTATGTGTTCATAATGCCCTTCCTCTGAACTGCTATTGCTATTGACTTTCGTTTTTATACCATATTCCATTCACAAAGCCTAGCCCTGCCAAAAAAAAGAATGTAATGGCATAGTAGAGATTACAATGTGCTACACTTTCCAAAGATGAAAAAAGAAAAAGGCAATGGACAATCTATAATCACAGGGTAGGGGAATGGACACCTCATTGATTAAGGTGGTAAATGAATATGGCAGCAATTTCATTTGACCAGTTACTGAAATGTATTCACTGCCGGGGTGGAAGATGGCAACTATCTGATTATATGCAGCAACCCCACAGAAAGGATTAGTACAATGTGTAGGACAGAATTTATCTACCGGAAATAGCCAGGGGATATTTAGTAAATGCATCCAGCTGGCATTAGCACCATTTTTAAAAATCTTTTCTCAGTCTAGGTACAGTTCAGAGGGGCAGATTCAATGAAAGCCACCCCAGAAAAGCAAGTTTGGTGATGGAGGTGATCAAATAGGCCCATTTCATCCTAATTTCAAGCTACAGTGGAAGACCATCAGCAAACATATCATTTTATTTTATTTTTCCCTTCTCTCCTTCAAGGACACAGTCATGGTAAAAATTGTGCTTGGTGACACTTTTCTTGATGCAAATTCTTAATGTATTAGCAACGATAGTTATAACAGTATTACCAGCATTGGAGAAATGCTTATAGCATTCAGGAAACCAGGACTCCATTAGCCGTGTGTTCTGCAAACACAGGGTAAGACAATCGTCCCTGCCCAAAATGCTTAAAATCTAAGTATAATACTAGAAGCAACACATGGGCATGGATGGCTGTATTTGAGAGAACACAAATCATGAGAAAATATTCATGTTTTTTGAATTTGTCTTAACTTACAACTTATAGAAAAACTGGGGATGGACAATGACTGAGCCTACTGGACAGAAAGGTGTCCTTGAGATGCATGAGATCTGAACGGGATGGTATTCCCACACGTCCCTTCAGTGCTGTAATGGTATAATTTCTGTGTGCGATCAGAACAACATGGATTGTAACAGCTTCAGAGGCGAATTAAGTATGAAACATGAAATACGATTGTCAGAATGGATCAAAAACACTGTCCTGGACCAAACCATAGGTACCATCTCATGAGAGATGTAGGGTAGGGAATACAATCCACTGAAACTCACTTTCTTTTAGTATTTGTATTAGGAACCTAATGACCCGGTGGTGGGAATTTTGGGGTGTTCATATGGGTGTGTGAGTGTGTACATGTAGAGAGAGATGGTGTATTTAGTATGCACACACACAAACAGATTCTGTTTACAACATTGGTTCTCAGTAAACTATACCGAGAAAATAAAGAATATCATGTTCCAAATGTGACCGATGAGAAAACAATACAATAAAAAGAACACTTCGCTATTTTTTTCTCTCTCTTTTAAAAATAGGAGTGCTTTACTAACAGTTCATTCCTCTCAGTTGACGTATAAATGCTTGTAAATATTTCACCACTTCCACCGATCCCCCTTTTTGGCAGTGCTGCAAATATTTTGGTTATCACCTGGAGCCTGGGTCTGGGTATAGCTTCACTGGGGATGGGGGAAGCATGTTCTTAACTTGAATTAAATTAGCAGTCAAGGCAAGGCACGTTAGAAATTTGATTTTGACCTCAGACTTCACTATACACCTTAATTTCAGCTTCGGAGCTGAGTCAAAGCCTGTTGCATCTTTAGGCAGCGTTAACCAAACCTGGTTAGTTAACCCTTGAAAAGCACACATTTTTTTTGCAAACCTGACACATCCTATGATTGAGTAGGACCCAATCATCTATAAACCCATGCAGTAACAAAGCAAAAATGGTTTTCATCTCCATTATTCTGGAGGTGCTGGGATGGGGGGCATCTGCCCACCACAATCTATGCGTTGCACTATGATCTCTTGTGGGGGTGGGGGATATGGTTGTAGCAGCAAGCGGAGCAGATAACTTCCTGCACCAGGGGTTTTTCATGGTTGCAAAGTGGCACAGAGACAGCAGACATGAACTAGGCCTTCCATACATCTGGAACAATCTTTTTTTAGTACAGGCTCCATGAGTTTGAAGATTATCTGACATCAGTGTCTCGGTTATATACATAAAATATAGCACTGACTATGGATTAGAGAGAGGTTGCCAGCTGCTGCATTCAAAAACCTGGAGATATTGATTTTACACTTTTCCTGTGATTCTACATCATGTTCCTTTAGTTTCTGGCAATCTGTATAACTTTTATACTGAAATAAATTGTGATAAAATAGGAATCAAATCATTTCCCCATTCCCCTCCAGAAATGGTTAGGGAAGCTCTATTGCACCTTTAACTTTTTTTGTTGATGTAGCTGATATCCAGGAGGGGCAGAAGGGTAGGGGTAATTAAGCTTAAAACCTGGCTGAGGCTTGTGCACTTTGGATTTGCTCTTTCCACTGGAAAGCATGGATCATCCTTTAAACATTTAATTCAATGCGACAACCCCACTACTACTACTGCTACTACTATTATTAGTATAATATCCCTTCACCACGTGTGATCTCGGGAGGGATACTACTGCTAATGCTAATGTCAGTCTAATTGAAACGCAGGTATTAGTAAATTTAAAATGTTATCATCTTCCTAGAGGTGCCCATCAGTGTTGCTTTCTGAAATCATATTAAGAACAGTTATCACCATTCTTGCCTTTTATATGTCGTTTCAAGCCAGCAGCGCCTTAAATTGAACTCCTTGGTTTATCCACAATTTGTTGATCCCAAATCAGCCATCTTTGGACCTACACATAAAGCAATCATGGAAGACAATAATCTTCAACTGCAAAGGATCTCAGAAGAAGAAGAAGAAGAAGAAGAATTAGAAGAAGAAGACAACAACATTCATGATGACACCAATTTGACATAGAAGAAAATTTCTTCCTTGCCCCAAACTTGCCAGTTGAGCCTACGGGGCACAATTTTCTTCCAATCATTATTTAACTAATTGTCCTTTGCAGTTGAGGATGATCGTCTTCCATGATTGCTTTATGTGTAGGTCCAAAGATGGCTGATTTGGGATCAACAGATTCTGTTGCAACTCAGGCACATGTTTCCGTGGGGGTGGGTGGCTCTGGATTCTTGATTTGGTCCCTGCCACACTGTTTCTGCCACTCCTGCTTTTCCACCTCTTGTTGTCATTGTAAGGTTTCAAAGTACTGGCATCCTTGCAGCAGACTCTTCCTCCATTTCAGGTGATCCTGACCAACAGTCTCCCACAAGTTGGTGTTGCGTTTTTTCAAGTTGGCCCTGAGGACATCCTTGAAGTACTTTTTCTGCCCTTCTCTGAGGGCTGAGCTGGGAGAATAAAACTTGCTTCAGGTTTCTGGAGTCAGATATTCAGATGACGTAGCCAGCTCAGTGAAGTTGATGTTGGATGACCATCGCCTTGTTGCTCATGGTGTTGCTACCATGGGGAAGCTGATGTGCAGCAGCATCTGCCCAATAAAAGAAATCATGCACAGGCATCTTCCATGGAAATGGCTTTTCCAGCACATTTTACTGGTGGCAGAGCTGTATTACTACCCAGTGCATCCACACATGGCAGATGAAGGAATGACCTTCAGGGGAGGTTAGCTGCAAAATAAACAGGGATAACTGAGATTAGTGTAGACCACAGATGTTTGTGCTTCCTTTGTAGCAAGAACCTGTTCCTTTTCCCATACTTTTCAGAACATGTATTAATAATTTTCTTGCTGTTACAGTAGCAGGGAATTGGCAATGTCATTGTTTGCCTACTTTTTCTTATTGCATGTTTTAGGGTATTCTCTCTTGTGCCTCATAGCTGTGTATGAAGGCTTGAAGAGATGATTACAGAGGGTTCCTTGGGTTAATGCCAACCTGAGGACACAGGGGATGAGGTTCATTAGTTCAGGTGGCCCCTTATAGGCCTGTGTTCCTAATGTGTACTTCACAAATCCACATTGTGGATAGAGGAGGCCTTGGTGGAGAGCTGGAAACTTGCAGACCTTGGTGGTATCTTAATTCAACCCTGCAACTTCTTCATTGTGGAGGAGGGGTATCTGCTGGTCAATTAGTATCAAATGCTGCATAGAGGTCCAGTAAAATATGAGAAAGTCATCTAGCAGAGCAACAAGTACAGCCTCAGTTCAATTCCCTGATGTGAAACCAGGTTCATAGGGATCCAAGATCCAGGGAGCTGAGAAGTGTGTTGAGGAGTGAGTTTTGCAATCATGCAAATTAACCTGGGCAGAAAAAAAAAAAGAGGCTTTGTAGTACTTTCTAGAGGACTGAACTCTTCCCATGGCAAAGAAGGGGGTGCAAAGGCAGTAGTAGGATTCCTAAGTGGTCTCAACTCTTTCTTATCATCCAGGAAATGGAGGAGGCAGAGTAAAGATTGATTGCAAGAACTGAGATCGTGGCTTAATATTTTCTACTTGTACAAGTAGGCCAGAACCTCGAAAAGAGGCTTTTGTGTTTCTGGGTTGGATTCAGAGAGTTATTTCTGGTAGCTGGTTAGATGGATGATTGCCTTTGAGAAATGTGAAGAGAATTTCTTTGAGCAAGGAGTATTGTCTGCTAGGAGCAAATGCACGTAATCTGGTTTTGCAAAGCCATTTACAAAAACGAAAAACAAAATGGTGGGGTGCCACTTAGCTGCACTCTAGGAGAGAAAACTTGGGGTTTTTTTGCCTCTTCACAGTTGTGACATAGGTGTGCAGGACTTCTGCATCTGAATCTGTGGCAGATCATGTTTTCCTCTAACATTACTCGAGTTTCCGTATAACATCCTGCTTCTGTCATGGATTTTCAAAGGAACAGTCATCTGAGTCAGTGGTCAGGTAGGAGTTGGTGCTTTAGTGCAAAAGGTTCTATAGGGTGAAGAAAGGAGGCCAGTGTCCTTTGAGATGCAAAGACCACAGCCATTTCCCTCTGTGGGCTCATATTTTGTATGTTGAAACAAAATCACACATTACAATCTCTAGTTGTTTTATTTTCACTTCAGAAGTCTGTGCAGCATTTACAAGGCACACTAAAAACACCACTACAGGCAAAGCTTGATTCTACTTAAATCTCAGAGGACACCTGAAACAGGAATAAAAAAAATGAATTTCTTTTTTACCTTTTTTTTTCAACTGTCATGCTCACCAGATCTGAATTTTAGGTAATGCAGAATTTGATATACTGCAGTTTGGAAAGTCGGGCTTAAATTGCAATGTTAAGCAAATCTCATGCTAGGTTCTTAGGTGTACATACATCTGGTCTAAGGGAGAGATGAAATATCATGAAGAATTTAAGGCCATTCAAATAATTGATTACAAAAAAGTACAGGACAGTTCCCTGAAAGTCAGGACATCTGAGTGCAAATCCACTCTCTGACTGAGTGAGGGTGGAGAGTTGGAGTATGAGTGGGAGTTGTATCATGATTTCTTACTCCCTGAAGCAAGTATCTTCATCACTAGGCTCTAGTGGTTTCTGAATGGAGGCTTCCTAACTCCCTCTGGCTGTTTCACATTGTATGTCTAGTCAGCAAGAGGGAATTAATGACACTCTCTAGCCTGGTAACCAGGCTAATGCACTACAAGGCTGGACATCAATCCTTCTTTCAGTGGGAATGTAATTATTTATGCATAGAGTGATAGTGTCAACAGGAGAGTTGGACACCTGGCATTTCAACCCACAATGTCACACACCATACACTTGTCTGGTTATGGCAATCTCCTATATATTCAAAACCCCTGGGTAGGGATGGGATTTGACCCTGTGCTTCCCACCTTTTAGGTTAGTGGGCTAAGCACTGAATTACTGGATAAAACAGTACTACCACTGTCATAACCAAAGGAAAAACTCCCCTCCACACCCCCTCCCCCCGATTCCTACATCAACGCAACCAACTAAACCACCATGTCAACACATAAAACACTCCCTGCTCTACCAGACATCAAATGCCCTTTTGATCCTGAGAAATGCAGGTATCTTTGTCCAGCTATACAGTGGCTGTGTCTACACAGGACATAGATTGCACAGTAGCTCATTAATACTGAGCAGTAGCTCGTTACTACTGCTCAGTAGTGTTATGTGGCTATTGCACAGTAGTAACAAGCTACTGTGCAGTAGTAATGACCTACTGCATAGTCACCATCACCAAAAAGCTGTTCGGGGATGCTACTTTAGTACTTGTGTATGCAGTTAATACATAACTGCACAGTAACAACTGTGCAGTCAGTGTCTCATGTAGACACAGCCAGTTGGACCAGTAAAAAAGATCACAAAAACCTCCCCTCTCCTATATCTCCTAGACCATCATGGCTATGACACTCCAACCCTACAACAAGGTTGATAGGAGAGTAGGAAAAAATGGGACTGGAAGGACAGGATATGAACATTTATCCTTTCCATTCCCCCTGTACTTGCACCATAAAAGTGCATTTCCTCTCTTACCTCAACACAATGACACTAACATCAGTGATTTATGCTTTTTGTCAGAGAGAGAAGAACCAGGCCCTTCATTTCTGATTTATTCCTTCTAGAGGAGCACATCATCTTTTTTTTTTTTATTTTTATTTTTGATTACCTTTGCCCTTTTCTGGTCCAAAAAAATAAAAATAAATGAGAACAAAAAATAAATTTAGTTTGAACAGTGACCAAAAAATAAAAGGACACTCACTAACAGTGACATCTATTAGGTCAGGGGTTTGCAAACTACTTCACCATGCAGGCCATATTCTAATATAAAGAGTGCTGTGTGAGGTATCTCCCTGATTGTTCAAGTAAACCACTTTCCCCTACCCTCACAATTACATCATATCTCTGTGTTCACCACAGCAATTATTGAAGCAAGTCAGCAATATTGGGAAAACACTCAGTGTGTTTGTTGCTGACTCTTCACAGAATTCAGCAGTTGGCAATCAAGAGATCCTCCCTGCTGTGACTAGCCAGCTCTCTGCAGACTGCAGCTTGAGTACCTCTGTATTAAACTGTCAAAGGGTGTCCCAGGGGTAATGGCTGAAATGCCATTACTGGAGATATTCAAAATCAGACTGGCAAAAGGATTCAAAGCTAGATTTTGCCTTTAATATTGAGCAAGGGAAGGTACCTTTGCTCTACCCAGCCCCGAGAGCCATTTGGCCTCAGAGACATCCCTTTATGTCCTTGATTGTGTGTCTGCCTCTTGTTTTGCAAGGACCAGAGGTAGCTTATTGGAACCCTTGAGATGAACCAGTTTACTCATCCCTGTGTCTCTGGTTGTCTATTTTGACCAAAAATACAAGGTTTGAGACCAGGCCCTGGCCTGGCCCGATAGCACATGGCTTCTGCTTGTGGTGCCAGGAGCCCGAGTGACAGCAAGAGCCAGCCTGGTTCTGCCAAAAGGTAAGAGACAGTGGGCCAGGCCTGCACCATGCACCATATACAGCCCCCAGGTCTGAGGCAGCACTGTGCCACCAGAGGTCCCTGCCAGGATTTGGCCTTGAGCGCCCCAATGGCCACTGCTGTTGCTGCTGCTCCTACAGGGGGATGCGGGGGGGGGGGGAGGCTGTGCACCATGTGGGGGGTGGACAGGGGACCTACCCCTCCCAAGCAGGTCCCCCCACTGCACAGTCTCCCACCCCCACAAACTCCCCCCAAATCCACCCAGAAACCCCACACAAGTAACCCCCACAAACCCCCACCCACATATCCAGCCAAAAACCCCATACCCACAAACCTGACACCACCACAAATCCCTGCATAGGCCCCACACCTCCCCCCAAAACCTCATCCCCTCAAACCCTACACCCATGCTTACACCCACCCACAAATCCCACACCCCTTTCCCCCCAAACTCCACATCCCTCCCACAAATCTCACACCCTTCGTGCCCAGCCACCATATGGGTTAGGACAGGACTTGCTGGCAGGAGCCACAGCTGCAGGGGCAAATGCCACATTGCAGCCCTGCCCCATGCTCACGCTGGTGCTGGGACATGCAGCCCCAGCCTGGGGGATGGTCCTGGTCCAGGAAAACACGTGAGCATGTGATGGGCTGGGGCGGGGGGGGGGGGAGGTGGCTGTAGGGATGTATATGAGAAAGACACAATTGGAGGTCAGGTGTGGGGGATTGCTCCAGGTTGGAGAGGCTGCCAGAGCTGGGCTTAGAGCCCCGCTGCATCCCTAGGGCATCCTGTGCAGGGGGAGGCCAGCCTGGTAGTACATAGCCCTGAGTTGCTCACCAGGGCAGCTTTTTATGCTGCTGGGGCCAGCACAAGAGCTGGTCCCATCTTCTAGCTCCCCCTGGCTACAGATCTGGGAGAAGCTAGGTAGAATCGGTTTGCCCCAAGCGGCACAATTTGCCCCACACCAAAATGCATGTCAAAGCATGTGTGCTGAGTCACACATCTCTGGCACAGATTTGTGCTGCTGCTATTTTAGCTGCCACTAGTGCACATGCCTGCATGTGTGGACATCCCCTTAGATGTTAGTTGCCTGAATATGGGCTTTGGAAAGTGGGGTTCTCTCTCCTTGTGGGATCAAGCAAGAAACAGGCATGAGTTCACCCTTAAGAGATCTATTATAGGGAACATATTGGAAGTGTCTGTAATTCAGTGGGCATCCTGGATACAGTGAGGATGAGTTCCTTAAAATGCATAGGAGCAGAATATATGGATTTTATTTAGGATGCCTTCATCCTAAACAATCCATTCGTGGTGTAATGGTAGGAAGTCAAAAACAGAATTAACTTGTCATTGGGGAAAATAGGACAGATTAGCTAAAACATGAGTAAGAATGATACAGAATCATAGGGCACATCTACATGAGTGCTTTAGTGCACATTAACCCATTTTAATGCACATTAAAGCATCACAAAAAACCTGTGTGTTTTTGCTAATGCACATTAAAATAGGCTAATCCACCTTTTTCTAGTACCTCCCAATGCAGGTACTGAATTTAACGTGTGTTACCAAAAGCAAATTAATGAACATGTAGACATGCCCATAGAGTTCAGCAAAATGTACACATCATACAGCCTGCCTGGCCCTGATGTCATGAAGGTGACATCATTGAAAAATTCACAGCCTCACTGAGTGCTACAAATGCATAGCTGAGCTCTCCAACTAGTCAGCCTGTGTTACTAGGATCATAGACTTGTTCAGGATAAATTAGTGTTGTTTATTTAAGCAAATCATTTTCCTGCTCCCAAGGGGCTCTCTGCATCTTCATCCATAGCACCCAAGAAGCAGACAGATCGTCATACATCAACTCTGCTGGCTGACATGAATGTTAATGCTAATAATGCTTAACTTCAATTCTTGAGCACACACACAGATGAGTTACACAGTCACAAATCTTATGGCAGGAGAGGGATCCATGGCAACTTTGAATGTCCAGGGGTTTACATTCCCAAAATAATATTTCTATGAAGAATACTGATATTATTTGTTATAGCAGTTTAGATAAAAATAGGCTTTGTAGCTTAGCAAGACATAGATGTGGAATTTATGAAGTCTTTTGGTAAGTAAGCCAATGAGTAGTGACTTCATTACTTCATGTGACTTCATTAGTAACTTCATTACTTCAGTGGACTTCATTAGTGACTTGGATGAGGGAGTAGTAAGCACCGTGTCCAAGTTTGCTAACAACACAAAACTATGGGGGGAGGTAAACATGCAGGAGGGCAAGAAGCAAATCCAAGTGGATTTGGACAGGCTGGGGAGGTGGGCAAAACAGAATAGGATGAAGTTTAACAAGGATAAGTGTCATGTGTTGCACCTGGGGAGGAAGAACCATTAGCACTCCTATAGCCTGGGAGGGACCATTCTAAGCAGCACAACTGCGGAAAGGGACCTCGAAGTCATAATCAAATCCAAAATGAACATGAGTCACCAATATGATGAGGTAATAGGTAAAGTTAACCACACTCTTTCTTGCATAAGTAGGTGCATCACGAGCAGGCCACAGCTGGAGTACTGTATCCAGTTTTGGTCGACGCACTTCAGAAGGGATGTGAATAACCTGGAAGGGGTTTAGAGGAGGGACACCCATCTGGTTAAAGGCCTACAGAAAAAAACTCTATGTGGACCGATTGGGAGACCTGAACCTCTTTAGCCTCCACAAGAGGAGGCTGAGACATGATCTTGTGGCCACCTACAAACTCATCAGGGTGGGGTCAGCAGGAAGTGGGGGATATGACATTTACCAGAGTGACAGTCAGGGTAACTAGAAACAACGGACACAAGTTTAAAAAGAGCAAATTCAGGCTGGACATCAGGAAAAAGTTCTTTAGAGTGAGGGTCACCAAAATATGGAATAGGTTTCCATGGGAGGTGGTGTTGTCCCCTTCCTTGGAGATATTCAAAAGGAAATCAGACAGACACCTGGCTGGGGTCATCTGACTCCAGCACTCTTTCCTGCCCAGGGCAGGAGGTCAGACTCGATGATCTAGGTCCCTTCCAACCCTAATAACTATGAAACTATGAGTACTCACTATTGTAAAATTATTTTTTTTAGGTCACATGCATTTCTTTTGCCTTTCTGGTGAGCAAATCAAAGTGAGAAAAGCAAACTTTTGGGAAGAGTCAAGAGTTTTGTTTCTTTCCACAGCCTTGGCATGAGTCATCAAAGCTATTTTAAAATGTGTTGTTATGAAAGTAAGAAAAAAATGTTTTCACAAAGGAAAAAAACTTTATGTCCATCTTGATTCAGTTTGTGGACAAAAAATAGGGCTGTATAACTGAAGTCTTCTATCCTGCAAGAACAAATTCTTTAGTTTAAAGGTTCATCAATAATAGAAATCAGAATTGAAACCTATTCTACTTGGTAGAATACCTATTCTTTTATTTATGGGCCAATGTCTCAGGAAATCATAGGATACTTCCTTTTGCAAGTCAGATATAGGAAGAAGGTTAGGAATCTATTAGACCAGGCAATGGATGGATGGGAAGAAAAGATAGCTCTGAATGGTGAACTGCATGTTGAACATTCAAGAAAGGATCAAAATACGGATGGACCTTGCTTACCAAAACCTACAAAGAGCAAACATACGGTATGACTGTAATGCCTGTGTTTGACTTTATTGAGTTAGGGTACAAGTGATAAAAATGATGCCACTCAATATAAATAAACTGAAGACTACGTGAGAGGAAGCATTCAAGATCCTTAAGTAACTTTATATTAGGGGAGCACATCAAGAGCTCTGTGAACAACTGTTCACCAGAGCACCCTTGGGTAAAACCATGAGTAATGGTCACAATCTCCTGGAAGACCGTTTCAGGCTCAACTTTAGGAAAAACTTCTTCACAGTCAGGGTGTCCAGACTGTGGAATAAGCTCCCTCCAGAGGTGGTGCAATCACCTACCCTGGAAATCTTCAAGAGGAGACTGGACGGTCTCCTTGCTAGGGCCACCTGACCCCAGTTGTCTTTCCTGCCTGGTGCAGGGGATGGACCCGATGATCTTCCAAGGTCCCATCCAGCCTTACAATCTATGACTATTAAATTTAGCAATCTGCTGTAAACTGTAGGGAAACCTGGTTTGTCCAGCAAGCATAGACCTGCCATGAAGACATGTAAAGGCCCTACTATGAAAGGGAAAATTTGGTTCTGATAGTTTTCAGAAAAGGGATGTATGGATCCCTTAGTGGACTGGCTTGCTAGCAGTAATATCTATTCAAATATAGAAGCAATTCTTTTTTGTTGACAGGCTATCTCCGAAATAGCAGATCCAATTGAGTGAGGTACATTATGAACACAGGAGGTTTTCTCTGGTAGATTTGGCCTTAATAATGGGAAAAACAAAACAAAACAAAACAAAAAAACCCTTCTTTTCACAGATCTTCCTGAAACAGAGCAAGGAATAAAGTAGCAGAGGATGGTGGGAAGCAATAAATCTAAGGGCATATCCCAGTGCCTTGGGTGGTGCTAGGGACCAGAACTGAAAACACACCCTGACTACTGGCTGTTCTTTGTACATCACATGGTGAAAACCCCCATGTAAGCAGATTTTTGCTGATGAATCCAGGATAGGTGTGGCACCAATCTCAGGCTCTCAGGCATGATAATGACTATAGCCATGGGCACTCCCAGGGCTACCCAACCACCACTTACATAATATATTTTAGCATATGGTTCGCATGTGAATGGGCAGGCATGTGTCAATGCAGTCACCCCATAGCACTGTTTAATATGGTGTAGACATGCCCTAAGATTTGCTGGAATTGGAAGTTATGTGACACTTCAGGGCCAGGGGCTTCTCAAGTGATATTGGTCCCACAATTTAATGAAAAAATCAAGTTGTGGATAGATTACAGAAAGTTGAATAGATTAACAATGTTCCATGCCTATCCCAAGGCCTGGAACTGATGAGATTCTGAAACATCTAGTAGAGGCAAGCTATCTCTAAAACACAGTGCAGTATGGGCTGTTACTGAGCTGTGCAAGCAGCACATGCTTTCTTTTGCACCTATGTCATTGTAGCAGTACGCTATAGCCAGGCAGTGCACCATTATGGTGATGTAGCTGGTGATCACGTGTAGACACACATGATCACTCCATTGCTGTAGTGCAATATATGGTGATGTAGCATGTAGCTATATCACCATAGGGTGATGTGTAGATGTACCCACTATGCATAATATTAGTCCAAAGACAAAAGGCTTATGATTTACCTTACAGAACATTGGGCTGGGCCCCTGTAGAGTCAACATTTCAAGCCATGGGGACCCGACAGCTCAGCACTTCTCAGTATGTTTGTGTACTCCAGATACCCCTCAACAAAGGATCTATGTACTAATTAGCCCCCTACTTATGACTGGAACTCGGTGTTTTTTTCCATGAGTCCCAGGTCCTCCAAAAATGTGTATACAGATGAGGTGCAGGGCAACCTAGCCTGTCTCTACCTCATGGAGGGTGAGGCCCCACTTACATGCAACAGGCTGAGAGAGGAAGTAACAGAGGGATTCTGGCTCAACTGTTTTGGGCCCTGTTTGGTAATCTTTGCAGACATTTAAGGCCAATGAATAAATAGGAATAATTGGAAATGGGAAAGAGGGATGCAGTTCAGCTGTGGGAGTGAAGAGGGAGTTAAAATATAAGCACTGTGATGGCTCACTATGACTTGGAAAAGAGTTGGTGCTGAGGGGGACTGTATTCAAAGGGTACTATCACATATCTTATTCAGATGGGCTATATTCACCTATTCTTGCCAAAGATTTCCATTAGCACGATTGCTGATGTAGGCTGTGTGTTTTATAGTCATGATCGGTGTTGACCACATTTCCCTATATAGTTAGTTTCCATTGCTGAACACATGCTACTTTTGGCAGCAGTTTAACGATAGGCAATGTATTTAATGAGATTTTCTTGTAGGTGAAGGTAAAATGAGAGGCATTTTCCCCAATGCTGGTTGGGCGGAGGGGGGGTGGGGTGGGATCTCATCTTGTATTCAAGTAAATAGGGTAAGTGGCCTTTTTGGCACTTGCATATAGTTTAGTTTACAATTATACTACTTTCAAAAAGAGAACACATAAATGCAAGCACGTAGACTGAACACGAACAGTAGGTTACACACTGACCAGGTGGGTGTGCGGATACGTATGCATGGCCAGCACACATAACTCACAAAATTGTAGCTGGACAAAAATGCATGACTAATGTGTGTGTGAGATGCCAAAGGAGGAGGGCACTCCTATGTTTTAGCTCAGCTGTTGAGTGCTTTGAGCACTTACCCAAAAAGCAAGAGACCTGGGTTCCAGGATCCACACCTTATTCAGTGGTGCAACACTCCATCTAAGTGCTGTACTCACTGCATCACAGGTTAAGGAGTTTTGCTGTCCTACATACAACATGGAGAAGAGATATGCCCTTGCTTAAGTTGAAACAGCTTAGGTAACAAGAGCAGTGAAGATGTTATGGCAGAGATTTCAGCTTGGGCTATACAAACCTTTCAAGGGCCCTGGGCATGTATGTGGTTGTGCCAGCATTGCTGTCTTTTGTGGTACTTGGATAAAAAGCTAGCATTGTGCAGGCATGTCTACACTGCATTCACACTTCAGTGCAGTATGGACAGACTAGGGCCCCACAGAGTCAGAGGGATTACAGTCTGCTCTGTATAGGAAAGACCTATCAAAGAGTGCAGAACCTGTGCAGGGCTGTGGGGGTCCATGATAAATAAATCCCATCTACAACAAATAGGAAGTGGTGACCAATATCTGTTAACTTCGCCTAGGTCATGCCCTAATTACATTATTTGCTGTAGTTCAATATATACTACAATCTATTTTAACACAAGCACTTTATCTGGACTGTCCTTCTAGTCTGTGTTTGACCTTCTCTCTGACAGGCAGAGAATAAAGTTCCCTGTGTATTTTGTGACCTCTGTACGTGATCACTGCTCTTAGAGGACTGCACCGAGTAGTAGGTGCCCACATGACCATGTGAATTGAAGCACAACATCCCTTGCCTTCAGATCTGGGGTATAGTTGTCACCATTACAAGACAAGCCAGTTGCCATGCTCACATGGGCTCAGGACTGCCTGAGACAACTCCTCTGACTTTTTAAAACACTTTGTGATCTTCAAACACTGGGTAAATGCCAAGTGAGTTTATTAACATTTATTATGAGTGTGTGGTGTGCATATTAGCTAACTGAGCTTTTTGTAGCTTAACTAGAAGTTGAGCTAGATAGATTCTAATTAGGTCTGTAGCCCCCTTGTGGGTTCATTTTGCAATGCTTGTTACCCGACTTCTTTTTGCCGATTAGCCTCAGAATGAAAAGGATGCCTGAAATCTGTCAAGGATGGTGCCAAGCTACTAACAAGACCGCAAGCACTAGGATTCCTGCATTGTGGGAACTCGCAGGGTCATTTCCAGGCTGCTGAAGGGAGATAACATGAAAAAAATTGCCATGAGGTCGTAATATCAGAATCTCATTTCCTAAAAAAAAAGTCTTTTTCATGCTTAGTACAAGTATAAGGGTTGAGAGATCAGTACAGGGTAAAACAATGTCATGAGTTCAGATTGGAATGAGCACAGCACACTTTTTCCCCCTCTTTTTCTCTGTCTGTGCTGTTGCCTGTTTGCTTTTTTATAATGCTACCTCTCTTAATTTGCAGTGATGCCCTCAATTTAGGCACAAAATAAGTCCATACTGAGTTGCATCCAGGCATATTTCACTACAGTGCCCCATGAATGGCCCTAGCCATGACCTAGCCCGGTCAGTGTGTGAAGGGAAAAGGTGTTGCATTTTTTCTGTCCATTCTATCTTTGGTCTCTAAGCTGAATCTGCTGAAAAAAAGATGGTAAACTCTGGCTTTTATGATGTGCATATCAACAATTTGGACCAGTGGTGCTCAACCTCGTGGCCCCTTGGGCTGTTTGAGTAGTGCAGAGCCAGTTCATAGGCTGGATCCATGCATAGGGTCAGTGTAAGGACGTGGTCCTGTACACCAGCCCCACCCACCTATAGGATTCAGTGATGTGTTGGCCTGACCCTGCACACCATAGACCAGAGATCTAGTGAGCAGGGCCATATCATTTGGCACCACAGGTTTCCCATGGGTTTGGAAATTTGGGAGCAGGGGACTGGCAATCAATACTGTCATTGCTCCCCTACCTCCAAATTCCCAACAGCCCAAATGACGTTTCTCTGCAGGCTGTATCTGGCCCATGACCCAGAGATTGAGCACTGATGACCTAGACCATTTAACTTTGTTATATGCCATAGTTCCCCTGCTTTACCTGTGCCAGGTTAGGGTGATTTTGGTGTTTTGGGGCAATACGCCTTGTAGGGTTGGACAACAGGGTTGATTGTGTAGTTTTAGGAACAGGTTAGACAAGCACTTGTATGGGATGGTTTGGATAGGGATGAGCCTGCCTTGGGGGCTGGACTAGATGACTTCCAGAGGTCCCTTCCAACCCTATTATTTTCAATTATTTTAACAACTCTAGCCACGGCTAGCCTGATCTGGATCCCAACCCATGTGGAAGCTCATTTTATGGCCTGTGCTATAGAATACGTCGGGCTAGATGGCCCAACAGTCTGGCCTTAGAATTTTTGTGCTTTTGAAAAAAGGTGCCTCCCTGTCCTATTTTCTGCTCTTGGAAAAGTTATTTTCTTGTGAGATCTCCAGGCTGATCTTCATAATAAAAGAGAGGCTTGGCTAAGCATCAATTTTTGGAAGCTTATGACTGGGAAAACTTTTTGAAGTTCACTTCTCACTGATATTTGCATATTTAATGCCAAAGATGGGTAGCTGCTGGTCTACAGGGAAAGCAGAAATGCTTGTGATTCCTCATCAAAAGGTGGATGTGGAATTGCCTCTGCAGAAAAAAAAAAAAAATATCTCCCTCCCCACTCTTTAATTTTTTTTTTCAGTTTGATTCTTTCTTCTGTTGCTTTTTCCTTGATATGCTTGTGTAACAGAATAGGGAAAAGGGCAAGGCTCTTTGTTCAAGGGATGAGGACAAGGGTGCTTTAAGAGATAAAACAGACTGAGAGACCTTTCCTTTGGATGGATATAAGGGAAGGGCTGGAGAAGTGCTCCAGCAATGAAGGAAAGCAGAACTTCTATAAGAGAAGGCGAGACCAATGAAGCTCACAATAAATAGTCTTGAAGGAAGAAACCTGGTTAAGGCCCAAATAAGCCCAAAGGAAATCTGGGAGCACACGAGGTTTATCCAGAAGAATAAAGGAAGGATTATGTAAACCCTGATACCAGAACCCGGCAGACGCTAAGGAAACACAACTGAGGGGATTTAGCCCATAAGAGATGGGCAACACATTTTGAAGGCCATAGTAGAGGGAAGACCTGCTATAGGACACTGCATGCCTAGAGACACAAAAGGTGCTTTTCCCTGTCAATAAGTCACTCTCTCCGTAGGGATCTGCCCTAGGGATATAACCATCAAGGTGTGGCCAGGGAACTGGGAGTGATAAGACTTGATTTGCATGGGCACCCTGAAACAGGCTGGAGGGAAGGGTGCAGCAGCAGTGAGAAGTCACAGGTAGAAATGTAAATCCCACCAAATTGTTAACAGGGTGGCATGTAACTAAAGGAAACTCAAAAGGGGAACTGGATCTCAAATGTGGGGGGAAATATGACTAATATGAAAAGGAGAAAAATAGCAAAAATAGGTAGAAACTTCACTGGCAACTTGTTCAAAGCACTGGAAGAAAAATGAAAACAGTTTTCAGAAAAAGCTCAAACAGGGTGGTCGTAGGGACTGAGGAAGTGACAGCTTAGCTGGAAGGAAGATATGTGGTATGGATTTTGAAATATTACTGTGCAATCACATCAAGCCTGGAACAAACCAAATGGACCATAAGGCATCCGGTGTCACAAACTATGTGGGCTTCTGATCATGCAGAGCAGCAGACGTTAATAGAACTCAAAGCATTCAGATGATCCAGAGGGCATATCCACAGCCTGCTCAGACATATTGTATTAAGTGAAACATAGCACGGGTTCCCATTTACCCATTAGCTCATGTCACATTTGGAGACAGTGGATATTAAACCTTACTTACGATCATTACATTGGATTTCACCTTTGTTATCTCTTGCTGTTGATTCAGAGTTTGCTCCTTTTCCCCACGCAATAAACAGTTTTTCATGAGTTAATCTAGTTTTAAGCCAATGTACTTCCACTGAAGTCAGTAGTGATACATTAATTGCCCTTGGTTTGAACAGTGTCCTTGGAGAGTTACACTTGTGCCTGTGGTGGCTGCACTGAGTCAAGGAGAGAAGAGCTCCCTCTCTTCCAAATAGGCAGACTTAAATCTGGTATTGTAGAAGTATTGGATAAAGCGTATGTGAAAGGTAACTAGGTGTAAAACAGAACTGCCTGATAATGTAACAATAAGATTAATTGTAGGATCATCTTATTGGAGATCTACTGTCAAAAAAGTCTTTCATCTGGATGTTGCTAGAGCTTTACAGTCATAGCCGCTCTACTGCCTATACCACAGTAGACGTCCACAGAACTGCACCAGCCAAGGAGCTGGCCCCTCAAACCTTAGAGAAAGTCATGGATTTTATAGTTTCATGGATGTTAGGGGCTGGAAGGGACCTTGCAGATCAATGGGTGCAGCCCCCCTGCACTTGGGCAGGAAAGACTGCTGGGGTGAGACGATCCCAGAAAGGTAACACTAATCCTAATCCCTTTTATGGGTTTAAAAAAGGAAAACAAATTGGGAGGGGCTCAGTCCATGAGTATCTCATTTCTGGTTTCACAGGATGGGGCTCTGGTAGACTTAGGACACAATTTTGTTTTCCTCCATGTATCTAAATGGAGGTTTTCTAGCCACCTACCTGGCTGTTTTTAGCTTCAGCTTTGTACTTTGAATGTGTAAGATTGCACGGTAGTGCTATCCCCTGTCTATGTGTATGCATACCTTAGTGTAGATCCAGGAAAAATGGCAGGGGTATAGAGAAGGAAAGCCGTCAACATGTTTTAGTCCATAAAGTTTAGTGGTTAGGGTATTTCTCAGGCAGCGGGCACCTTGGTTGTAGCCCTTTCCCACTTGCCAACAGAAAATTTGAACACCCGTGTCCTTCTGACTTCTCAACGCAGTACTCTAACCACCACGTCATACCTCAGGCAGCTGCTTAGCCACTCTCTGATAGTCTTTTAAAAGTTGGCCCTCCTGGAGAGAGAGATACGGAGCCAGTACAAAATGAGCAAGGGTGAGGGGGTGTTGTGTGTCGGTGAAATGGCTGCTGGTTTAGAAGAGAACAGGATCGGGTTGCTGCCAAGGGGACAGAAACATCACCACTGAACTGCTCTTCATTCGTTTTATCCAAGGACTAGTAAATGCAAGGGATGGTGGCTACGATCCAAAAGCAGCTCTAGAGAAAGGTCTGGCTAGAGAACTGTGCTCTAGGCAAAAAGAAACATAGGTTCAAACTCATTCAGGAAAGGGGCAAAAATCTTGTCTTTTCAACTTCTTGGGTGAGTTCCCTAACTATTGAGCAATTGGACTTCACACATGGAACACGGCATCTGATGAAGAGAGTTCTTGCTCTCAAAAACGTATGCATCACTGACACATTTAGTCTATAAGGTGGATCTCTACCTGCTAGTTACATGCCATTGAGATGCATCAAAGGAAACAAATGTCCAACCTAGTGTCATGATTTTGGCAGGGTATACCATCGTAACAGTACAAATTTCCAGCCCAGCTGCTCTCTACTGGAGATTTTCAATCACCTTCAAATAGCTGAGAGAGAACAAAGCTTCCAGCACCCACTTGGCTTCCTTTAGTTTCTTTCTTTGCTCAGCATCCTTTTTAGGCAGGCCTTGAACTTATTAGACTCTGCAAACATTAACATGCAAAGCCGACTTACCAAGCTTGTGAACCTGCAATACTAAATGAAACAGAAAAAGCTATAAAGAGAGAGAGACCTGTGCTGGAGCAGTGGCTGGCAGTGTCTTAATAGAGGTTTGAGGCTGCATGCTGCTCTCATTTACACTGGCTTAAATGTCTTGTAACTGCTGTGACTTCAATGGTATTGCACTGGTATAGAGCCAGGTCACGATATGTTCCCCTGTGTCCAGCTGCTCCAAACCTAACGGGAATTATGAAGCTTGAGGGGTTAAGGCAACAAGCACCTCAACCATTCACCTCTTACTGTCAAATACTCATTATGCTAGTACTGGCCATCTTAAACAGTCACCTCTAAAGTCTCTTTCTGGTGGGGATACAGTCAATCTTCTTTGTAATGTCCTCAAAACTTATATCTCCAAAATGTGCTTTCATTAGATTGCTCTACAAATCACCCCTTTAAGACCCATTCTAAATATGCTTTCTGAACTGTAGAGTGATTAGTGCTGAATGCAGTACTCTGGGTGAGGTCCTAACGAAATACACTGTATTTCCTTAAGAATAATTGAGTTGAAGGCTTTAATATAGGGTTTTTTTATTATTAAAATAACTCTCATATCTCTCTCCAGGTCAATATGCTGTAGTACCTTCCCATTAAGCAGATATTATGTCCTTTTATTACATTCTCCGAGACTCATTATTCTGCATTTATCTGCATTAAATTTGCTATCTATTAGCTCAAGTAGTTAAACGATCTAAATCCTTCCCTACCTGACGGTATTGTTTCTCATGGATGACCTTTCCTCCCAATTTAGTATCATCTGCACAGCAGAAATTTTTCGTTTAAATAATGTGCTCCGAGTCATTTAAGGTACTGGAACAACTGCGAATGCAACACTGATCCCTGTGCGTCCCCTGACACAGGTAACTTCACTGCAGCTTAAAAGCATGGCTTGCAAAATGTTTTCACCAGCTTCAGTTTTGCAGTATGGTGCGGTTGTTGAGGAGTGAAAGGAAATGTTGGCGTAACGTTCTCCTTGCTTTCTTAAGGAATAAAAGAGGTGATTTTCTAAAGTGCCTAGGTGATCTAGGAGCCTAAGTGTTTGCCTACATGACTGATTGGAGTTTGAAAGGGGAGTGAGTTTATGACACAGTGCTTAATCCTCAGTAATCCCTTCCCTGCTGACACTCCATTGATACTGAGTGCCTTTTACAGCCACTCTTAGGGCTTTGTTACATGTGACACTGTGAGCTGCACAGATGTTGATGGGTGTTAGTGCTAGCTCCAGTTTGGAGCAGTCACATGTTCAAGTCAGCAGTGGCCTGGAGGACGGAAAGGTAAGAATCCCCCCACCATTCCCTTCCTTTCCATGCCAGGCTTTCCCTCTGTCCCTGGGACTTCCCCCATGCCCCTCAGGGTCCCCTCTGCCCCCTGAGACCTTGCGGCACACCCATGCTTCCCCACATCCCTGGCTAATTGTGGCTGCCCGCCCAGCAGTGGGGGTGGCAGAGACTGGGCAAGAAGGTCCCCCTTCCCTGTTGGCTTACCCGGGACAGCACCAGCAGCCAAAAATAAGCCGGGGGAGGAGGGATGGGCAAGCAGGGATTTGGGGTGATGGGAGGGGCAGGGGATGGTGGGCCCAATCCAGAGGGGTAGTGCCACCATCCAGGATGGTGGCTTCCCCCTTCCCTATACCCTCTGGGGGTCTCCCTTGCTCCCCTCTGCCCCTGTGGCTCAACCTGTGCCCCTCCAACTTACTTTTGGCTGCTGGGATGTCCCAGGAGAAAAGGCAGGAAAGGGAAATTAGCCCCAAAAGCAGCAGCGGTGGTAAGGGGGAGGCAGGAAGGTTCCTCTTCCCTGCCTACTCCCCCAGGACATCCTGGCAGCCCAAAGTAAGCTGTGGAGGGGATGCGGGGTGGGGTGAGGAAGGATGAGCTGGGTCCTGTGGTGGTGGAGGGGGTAGGGGATGGAAGGCCTGATAAGGAGGATAGGGGAAGGGGGAGTTTGTGCTGGAGTTTATTGCTCCTGAGTGCAGTGTTTGCACATGTGCTCAGGACCATGGCATATTGAGCTGGGGCAGAGCATCCCCATCTGGGAAGAGGCTCCATGGGTCAGCTGGCCAGCCCAGAGATACTTCACCCTGACTCAATGGGCTGCGGAGGAGCTAGATGCAGCATGAGGGTGCTACAGTGCGGGACTAGCATTGGCTTTGATACCCTCGTGTCCCAGCCAGCTCCAGTCAGCATCTACACATGCAATAACTATGCTGTAGGTTAGTACTTGGTGGGCAGTACTATCATGCAGCTGAGTTAATTAGTTAACTTCAGCTTAATAGCACTGTTTAGATGTTGATGCTTTAATGAGGAGTCCAGAGATACCTAAGCCAGCCTTAAATGAGCTAGGCTAGATACCAAAAGCAGTCTATCTGTGGCAGCATATTGCTCCCCGCAACTATTTACCCTGTGTCAGACAGTGCTCATCTCTGTGCTGGCTATAGCTGGACTGTCCAGTTACTTCATTAAAACAGCGTTGGGTATTTCCATGCTAAGTCTCCATCTGTAAGGTAGGCATATCCTATGAGTGTCCAAATGGAAAGTTAGTGAAAGCTAGTATTTCCGTGCACTCTATTATTCTTTTCTGTTTCTTTGTTTTATAATCTAGTAACTATAGAGGCCAAACGTATTCCGCATGTTAACTCTGCCTTGCATGGCTAGGGACAGAAATTACACATAAACCAGTATAAGTCTTCAGAAACCAGTTAAAATCTGTATGTAACACAACAGAAATTCAGTGCACATAAACCACATTCAAAATGGCTGAAACTTGTTTAAGATAAACATGGATGGATGTAGTATCAGACATAACTGATTTAGGTTAAATCAGTTTCTTGAACTTCTGTCCCAGATCCCCTCTAGATTTAAGTTAACACACAGTCCCCCAGCATCCCAGAATGCTTTGCACCTCCCCTGCAAACCCCACCTTGCAGGGTGTGTTGGCTAGACTTGGCCCAAGCTGTCTACTCCAGCTGAGCAGGGAGCCATGCTCTAGCACCCCCTAGCTTCAGGCCTGAGCCACTGCAGGCAGGTGGCTGCAAGTCTGGAATCGGAAGTGAATGTCTGTTCACTTGCTTCTCAGTTCAATTTACACAGCTTAGACTAACCAGAAAAGATTGGATCGATTCAGCCTCAGGCTTTTCAACTGTCTGTATTTAGCCTAGATCATATGTTATACCTTATCTCTGTCTTGCACTTTGCCATATAGATCTTAGATGCACTATTCTGTTATGTTTTCTAGCTACTTTTGACATGGGTAGCCTCTTGATTTACTAACCTTTAACAGGCTAAAAAGCAAGGCCTTTGCCAGGTATTCATCAAGTAGATATGTCAAAAACACAGAATTTTCCTCACTGCTGGATCAGCAGCTGTCTTTTTCACACCAATTCCTTTGGGATGATTTGGTTTCTGATACGGTTTCATTAGTTGACCACGTGCAACTGTCTGTTGAATTTCAAAGGCCAGCAGCCTTCCTGTATCAGCCTCACTGAAGATCCATGCTCCATGTACAGAGAATGAATGAGAGCACACATGCCTTGAGAAGCCTGATTTCTGCATGTAGAGAAATGGTTTTGGCTCTCCACATTGGCTTTAGTTTGCCCCAAGCTGCTTCCATAACCTGTATCCTCTTGCATTTTCCTTAAAACAGTTGTCGTTCCACATAACGATGCCTCCCAAGCAGATGAAGCTGCCTGCATTGTCCATCCTGCTGTTACCTGTTTTAATGTCTATGTGGTTCTCTTCCATTCTCCTGAAGAAGACCATTGCCTTTGTCTTGCCACATTGTTCTGCTGCCCAGATCATTTGCCAATTATGTGAAGGGTCTGTTGACCTGTTTCTGAAAGTCCTTATTCTCTGTAAATTGCTATCATCAATGAACTTCTGGTGATCAGTCTTCTGGATGACCTTCTTGTTCCTTAGTTTTTTGGCTATACCATATCCCTCAAGGTAGATCAGGAAGTTGTTGAGTGATCTCAGATGGCACTGTCTGTTGCTGATCATTGTCTTGGGATACTTACCTCAAGTGTTCACTTTCACTATGGCTCTTACCTGTTAATTTTTTTTTTTCAACAGGGCTCATACATTCTTGCCCACCATACCTTCAGCTTGAAATAGCCCATAGCCTGATGTTTCATGCAGAGCTGGATGCCTTTTTAAAGAAAACGAAGCAGCTGGAGATCTTCCCATCCACCTCTGTATTTGTCCTCAGTCAACCTGAGGCAAAAGATCTGGTGCACTAATGCTTTATCTTTGCAGAAACTTTAGTGAAGTGAGATGCTATTGTGCTTTGAATTGGTCAGAGAAGACCAGGAGAAGGATCAAGCCAAAACAAATGTTCAGGAAGTCTGCCTTAAAATTGCCTTTTAAGGGTATCTTCCACAGGACTGACTTGCCTGTTTTTCTCACTCTGCACTATCTTCTTATAGATGAGAAATCAATCTCATTTTCTAAAGTAATTTGGGAAATGCTTGGGTATAGTCAAGTACATTTGGAGCTAATATCTGATGTCTTAGGAAACTCCTACTTCCCTACCATTATATAGATACATGTCACTGTGGAATCTTCTAATTAGAATGCAGAAAGGACACGATTAATCAAGTCTGCTCTGATATGTTCTAATTAAAATGCGAACTAGCACGTGTATCGGCAGCTTTGGTGACTTCTCATTGAGGTTTCAAAGGAGACCTGTAGTTTCTTGGGTCTTTCTCTTACTGCTGACATACTTGTAGAATCTTTTGTTAATGCTTTTTGTGTCCCTTTCCAGTTGCATCTCAACTTGAGCTTTGGCCTCCCTCATTTTCTCCTTGCATGCCCATGGGATACTTTTGTACTCTTCCCTAGTAATATGAACAAGTCTTGACTTTTTGTAGGATTCCTTTTTTGAAATATCTATCTATCTATCTATCTATCTATCTATCTATCTATCTATCTATCTATCTATCTATCTATCTATCTATCTATCTATCTATCTATCTATCTATCTATCTATGATAGTATGTATTAAAAGCAACCCCAAGCAAAGTTTTACTGTTCTTGTTTATGAAATGATATGATTTTCATAACAGGTGATTCAGATTATCATTATTTGCATTGCAATAATGTCAAGTGACCCCTAGATATTGTATGGACATATAATATGACACAGTCCCTACCCCACAGTCATTCTCTTAACCACAAAGTCATTCAGTCCTTCTACATGTATTTTATAATGGTTCCCTCTTTTCTTTTGCTGTGATTTCATTTTCCTCTTGCAATTCTTCCGCTCCTCAGCGATCACTGCTTTTTGATTAGCTTTCCTCTACTCTTCCCTCAGGTTATCTACTCAGGTTGTTGTATTTTGAGGTGCCTTCACTCTTTTTGCCTGCATAACTTCATCAGGGATATATATGGCCTACCCGCTACTGAATGGAAGCCCAATCTCATGCCCAGTGGAATCCTACTTTTTTTCTTAAAAATAGAAGAAAGAAAAGGAAAAAAGAGACATTTAGGGACCTTTCCTGTTTCTGCTGTATTTTATTTTGGTACTTGAAATGTATCTTAGCTCCAGACCTAGTGCTGATATTTTCTATCTACTTAATTTTCTTAATTCTTGCAGAAAAAAATATCTTCTTCTACTTGAGTAAATTCTTTTTTTTCCCCCTCCCAATTTCAGGTCAGGAACCAATTGTGTGTGCACAATTTTAAGTTATTTAAATTCTATTGCCCCAAAAAGTGATTATTTTCTTTCCCTGTGAGATGTTGCAACAATTTCCTTGCAGTCAAGGAAAGCTAAGCTACTTCTTTCTTTGGCTTTTTCACTTCTCTCCGTTCCCCCAGGATGTTCTACAATGATTATTTCTTTCTGTCTTTATTTTCTCTCTTTCTTCTTTTTTTTTTTAACAACTCTAACATCCCCTGAGGAAGTCTGCTGTGGTAATGCTGTAGCACCACTAAATGCAGTGAGGAAAAATCATCACTACTTGATGGCGTCACAGCGCTAGCGCTCCGGATAATGTATTATTACACTGGTATGGCATGAACCAGCCAAAAATATATATATTCCAGAGACCTCACCATGCATGTGATCTTATTAATTGAAAAGCTGATTTTCTCCCTTCAATATTATCAGGCAGTTTTAGGTAGATGAAAGAAAAGACAGGAACTAATAGGACCCCTGGGAGGTATATTTAGAGCCTTTTGACATGTAGCTATTTCAAATCTGTAACATTTTACAAATGTTTAGTGCTGAATTCATATGGCTCCAGAGACCGAGCCCTTCATTCGTTCCTAATGCAGGTACAAGCATCTTCACCATCCCCTACTCAAATGCTCCTTGACTTGGAGAAACTGCCTTTAAGAGAAGCTGGGGACTTCATTTTTCATGTCATTTCTGTCTGGGGGCCTCTCTTTTCAGCCTGCCTAAAGAAAGGAGCCCTTTCAGTGACAATGATATGATGTGAGTTCTGTCTACTTGAAACCAAAATGAAACCAACAGATGCATTTCATTTAGCTCACCTACAAAGCCATCTCTTTTTATTCAATACTGACCTTGAATGGACTCACACAGGCATTAAAAGTGGGCAAAAATCCTTGTTACTCCTGCCCTGAGCCACCCCTTTCCCAGTGTTCATTCTTTTTTTCATTCATCTTATGCTAGAGAGAAAAGTAAAATGAGAAAAGCATTACAGTAAAAGCCCAGGAGAAGAGGCTGAAGGCTTTATTTTATTTTATTTCCTGGAAAAAAATATTATTTTAATTAATCAAACCATTTTACCAGTTGTTTCAATATTTTTAAGAAGTTCACTCAAAGCTTAAATACTCTTTTTTTTTTCACCTTTGTTATTTTTTTCAGATCCACTGAGCATTCCTGCCCAGACAACTACACATGAATAAAGTAGCATGATAAACGTCACCCTAGACTTCCTCTAATTTCTTTCCTGACCTAACTTGAAGAAGAAATAAAAAGAGGGTTGTGAGAAGAAGCAGTTCAACCAGCAAAGAGGATATCTGGAAGCTTTTTTTTTTTTCCAGGAAAAAAAAAAATCTATGAAAGTATAACAAGGTGTATATATTTTTGGTTTTCATCTGCCTTATTTGAGCTTTTGTTGTTTTGTTTTTTTTTCCTCCCCCCAGTGTTCAGCGACCAACGTGTCTCTATTGTTTTAGATGTTTCTTCCTAGGAAAATTGCCATTTCATTAAAAAAAAATAGAAATTGTCTACTATAAAATAAAATTATAATTCATCAGCTCACTCAACTCAAGAGTTGTGTCCAGGTGGCCTCCCAATACAGGATCAGAACATTTGAATTCTTCTTCGACGGATGCTTATAGTTCAGTCATGGCTGAGGCTCCATTCTTGCCGTGAATGCTTTATGGGTGAATCCCTGTACCTGAAGGCTGTGGGATGCTCTCTTTCTTGGTATCCTGGTTTTAAAATAAGAATGGATCATTAGGCAGCTAGTATGAGCTCCTTTGTAACATAGACTATAGAATTTCAACCAATTACCTCCACAATGAGCTCAATTACTTGGGTTTACTAAAGCTTGTCTTCTATAAAGGCATCCTGTCCTGATTTTAAGACATCAAGATCTGGAGAATACGCCAATTCTTCCATTACTCTGCTCTTGTAGCCTCCACTGTTAAATGTGTACGACTGTTTTCTAATTTGAATGTGTCTGGCTTCAGCTTGTTGAACTCTAAGACGTAAATCTGGTATTTTGGAAACCAGTTTTTAAACATGTTTGCCATTGAAAATATCTCGGCTGAAATGGCAAATAATAACAGTAACTCAAAAAACCAACTTTCGCAATAGTTTAAACCTAGGATGTCATTTTTACAAAAAAAAAAAAAAAAAACAACAAAAAAACCCAAAAAACAACAAAAAAAAACCCCAAAAAACAATTTCACTGATAGTTTGCTTCCTTTTTCATCTAACTCTGAAATGGTTTCTTGGGGAAAAATAGTTGATGTTTACAGAGAATTTTTATCAAAAAAATCTTCACCCCGCTTTAACTCCTTGAAATGTTTAAAATATTCATTGAAACGTCAAATTCTGGAAATTCCATTCTTCCCTGATAAGAACGGGGCCAGTTTTCAAATGCAGGCATCTGTAGCAACTCTTACATATTTGGGTTTTGATCAAAAGCAACTGGATTCAATAGAAATTCTTCCGCTGTCTCCAATGAACTTGGAGCAGGTCCCTAGGAAGCTACATAGAAAGGTATGGCCGTTTTTTTTGAATCTCTGATGCCAAGCACATCTGAAAAAGCTATTACTTGGGTACCTAAATATGGATTCAGATGTCTAATTTTAAACACAAATGTTTAATAAAGTTATCCTATGTGCCTAAACTGTGCATTTAGGTGGCTAGATGTGTATTTGCTCAAATAGGGAAACGGTGATATAACTATTGGTAGTTATGGAATAGATTAACGGGCGCTAAGCACTCAACTGCCATTTACTGCGACATTGACTCTTCTGAATTTTTTCTCCTTGTTGTTCTTTTTTCTTTTATATTATTTCTCCAAGTGGAAGAGGGGGTCTTGTAACCTATAAACAGGCTAGCTGAGTATTATATCCTGACTAACTTTATTTACTAGCATACACCAGTCTTATTCTTATCCTAGGCTTAAGACTTATTTATTAGACCCAGTATGCTCTTAATTGGTCAAAGCGTTGATTTAATTCTTTTTCAAAAGTGCCTTTGGGTAGGGAGTGTGAAGCTACATGAGATGTGCTGCAACTCTGCACTTGCCTTTCTTTCCTTTTTTTTTTCTCTTTGATTGATTTCTATCTAATGGATACAAAGGAGGGTTTTGTTTTAGAAGTTATTCATTCAGAGAGAAAAATTCCATCTGATGTCTCTTACCAGCATGCATTATTTACACTCTCTGCTAGGTCATGTGGGCTGTACTTCAGAGCCTTCTCCGATTCTTCCTTCTGGAGAGAATCTATGGTTGGCTGCCCCTGCCTTGCTCTCCCCACAAAAGACATTAATGTACTGGGCTTCCTTCAGCTTTGCTGGCCATTTGCAGATATGAGGTGCCAAAAAAAAAAAAGAAAAAAGCAAGTAAGCAAAAATAAAAATAAAGACCCTTCTCCATTTCTATTCTCACCCACAAAATCTCTGCTGCTGAGTGAATGGCTTTGAGGAAACATATGTTTGGGGGGGCGAGGGGTTGCATATTGCATCGTACTGTCTCAGCAGCATCTGTTAAGTTTCCATTTCTGTGTGCATTGGAAGTGGGGAATTAGTAGGGAAGGAAAGGAAGAAAGTGGGCAGCACAGAACAGGAGCCAGTGTGATTCTGTGCTGGTTGATGGAGAAGAGTAATATAGCGATGGTAAGTAAGGCAGCATTAACATGATTGTTGCAACTACCTTTGAACGGTCAAATACTATGTGCGTTTTCAGTAATGCCATGGTGACTAACCCTCATTTTTGCATTATTCCCCAAGTATGTACTGCACAACGAATAAACCTAGAGGGTGAACACTTCTCATGCATTTCAGGAGATTATTCCGGTATCAATGGGGCAGATACACATTCTGGCCCAGGAAACAGTCCTCAGACCAACGGGTAGTATAAAGAGCAATGCCATGTTATAGTATGCCCATGATTATTGGATGTACTTAGACGATTTTGTGATGAGGTTGAATTGAGGTGTTGTGACACAGCTTCATGATGCTGTAACCAAAGCATCAAGCTGTTGTGAAATAAGTTGGCCGCATGAGCAAAATATGGCAACTGTGACTATTCATTTCTTATGAAGTAGGGCCAGATCAGCACCTGGTGTAAACTGATATGGTTTCATTTAAATCAGTGGGCTAGGCCACTTTGCACTAGCTGAGAATTCGAGCTGCAGATTTACATTTCACATTTTACTTATTTGTCCTGCCTAGTGAAAAATCCAATCCCTCATCATTGGAAGCACCATCTATATGGCTCATTTCATGGGTCCTTAAAACATTAAATTTTCCCCACACCAGTTTCACATCAGTGTAACTTTAGTGGAGCTGGTCTTGATTTATATTGGTCTATTTTGGGAAGAGAATAAGATCCTTGGAGTGGAAAAATCTAGTTTTCTTTTGTTCTATACAGCATGGAGTTAACTGTGTTACCAATAATAAATAACTATATAGCGGTGGTGTGTTTGTACCGTGGTCTGTTTTCTCAGGATTTTTGTTCTGTTTTGTTTTGTTTTAAACCATAGGGAGACTTAAAAAGGCAAAAGTAACATGAGATTTAGGTTCCTAATAGGGCTGTGCAAAGCTTTGGTTGCCAATTCAATTCGGTGGAGATTAGGCCCGATTCAGCGGCTGAATCTCCGAATCAAATCAGAACCCTCTGAATCAATTTGGAAAGATTCAGAAAGATTTGATGATTTGGACATAGACACTGCTTTAAATGTTTTTTCTGCATACCTCAAGGTACCAGGTGGCTTGTGAATGCTGACATGGTGGGGCAGATGGAGGGTCCCACAGGAGAGTGGGGGGGTCCCTAGCACACTCGGAGGCGAACCTGGAAGTGGACCAGAAGCACTTCCAGTCCATTTCTGGGTCCATGCGGAGCACGACCCCTTTCCCCCCACCCTCTGTCCTCTTGTGAGATGCTCCATCCACCCCACAATCTCAGCATTCACAAGCCATGCCTGGTACCTTGAGGCATGTTGAAAAAACATTTAAAGCTGTGTCTATGGCCGAATCAGCAGCATATCTTCAGATTGGATTTCACTGAATCGAATTGGGACAGTGATCCGAATCAATGAATTGAATCACTGTCCCCTGATTCAGGCCAAATCTGAATCCAAATCAAATACAGCCTGTTTCACACACCCCTAGTTCCTAATGGTGTTTTTATCTTCTAGGACCTGAATATGATTGCTACATCTTCTGTTGCTGTATCCTGGGGGAGGGGTTGGGAATTAAAGACATGAATAATTTAGCCACAAACAAGAAAAAACAGAAATCAAATATGCATACTAGTGTCTGACCACAAGAGGCTTCCCCTTACCTATTCGCCATGCTGCGGCAGTCTCATGGGCAGCAGCAGGTGTTTCTAAGGGAAGATGTTACACAAAGGGTCATCCATTTTGCTGTCTCTGAAGCCGAGAGAATCGGTTGTATGTTGTAAAGGTGGCTGCCTGGGGAATATGCTGAAAGCCACCTCACTTCTTTGCTGATACTTGGCTGTCTGTGTGCCAGTCCAATCTACCTGAGTAAATTATGCCAACAGCCAGTGGTTCAAAGGGGCCATCCAGAGGCTCAACCTTTCTTTCAAACATATACAATGAATTGTCAGCCAGGCATGAATGTAGTTCAGGACTCTGCATCACTACAGAGCCACTAGAAAATGTATTACTATCTATGAACCTTCAGTAGCTACACTAACTTTATGGCCACTTTGCATAAAGTCAAGTCATATGAAGCAACCTTAGTGCACCTGAAGACTAGGGTATCAACTTTTCTTTCTTCCTCTCTCTTTTAAGTTACTTGTTCATCTTTTGCCTGCCTTACAATTAAATATTAGAGAGAGTCCAGTGGAGGACAACAAAAATGGTGAGGGGGCTGGGGCATATGACTTATGAGAACAGGCTGAGGGAACTGGGTTTATCTAGTCTGCAGAAGACCGAGGGGGATTGAATAGCAGCTGTCAACTCCCTGCAGTGGGGTTGCAAAGAGGATGGAGCTGGACTGCTCTCAGTGGGGGTAGATGACAGAACAAGGAGCAATGGCTCAAGTTGTACCAAGGGTACTTTGGTTTAGATATTAGGAAGTATCTTCTCACTCAGAGCATTTGTACATGGCACATTAAAGTGGGTTAAATGCCCTTTTCACCGCTTTAATGGCATTGCTGTTTACACATTTGGCAGTGTATTGTGCATTCATTCCAGCCGCTGTAGCACATTCAGTAGTATAATGTGCCTTAAATTAATTTGGGATGCAGCAAATGACTTTGGGGTGCAGCAAACTAAAACAGCTCTGAGAACTTTTAGTTTACTACCACTTACAGCTGTGGAGGGAAGCACCGGGTTCAGTGCAGGTCAGGGGCTGTGCAGGCAGACCATGCAGGGAGCCCAGCAGCAGCCCAGGAAGGCAAACTCCACTGTAGGGGAAAAAAAAAGGGGTGAGCCAGATTCCCCCCCCCCCCCCCGAAAGCCTGCCTGCATGAGCTGTGTGGGGGCCTGGTGCTTCCCTCTGCAGCTGTGATGCCCATCGGGCATCCACACTGTGATGTCCACCCCTCCACTGCCCAAGCCAGGTGCCTGCGGATGGGTTCTGTCTGGGGGGGGGGGGGGGGTCACCGCTGCCGTGGAAGAAAGCACCAGCCCCCTCCCGCAGCTCAAGGACCTCTCGGCCTGCCAGCAGCTCTCTCTCCCCTCCCCACTGCTGGAGAGGCAGGTAAGGATTAGGTATGTACATGCCATGGGGGTTTACTTTGCCCTAATGTTTAATTTAGGAAGAATTAGCCCCCTTTGGCATGTACAAATCCTCTAGGAGGGTAGTAAAACAGTGGAACAGGTTACCCAGAGAGGTGCTGGAAGTTCCACCCTTGGAGGTTTTCAAGACCCATCTAGACAAAGCCTTGGGTGGGATGATGTAGTTGGGGCTGGTCCTGCATGAGCAGGGGGTTGGATGTGACCTCCTGAGGTCCCTTCAACCCTCAACTTCTGTGATTATATGCCCACTTGTATACAAATGAAGGGGATTTATTCCTCTAAACTGAAATTGTGGTTTTTAATTCCAACAATTTAAAGTCCACCATTTCAATTTTGGGGCTTCCATCACTGTTATGATGAAGGGCCAATCCTTTTTTTTTATTATTTTTTTGCAGAGCCTATGCACATTTCCTGCAGGTGGAGGTGAGCTGTCGGCAGGCTGAGCAGCCTCTAAGCTGGGGGGGAAGTCCTTCCATCTGCAGCCGTGGTGCCCCACTTGGGTGTGGGTGGGTGGGTTCCACCCAGGGGGCACTGCCACCAGGGTGGGAAGGTTTGGACCACCCACAGCTCTGGGTCTGCTGGCAACTCCGCTCCCCCTCCCCACCCCTGGACATGGGAGATGTGGGCAGCCTTCATGGAGAAAAAAAAAAGGATCAGACCCCTCTCCAATTTACTGATTTTTCCTTAGCAGAGCCTGTTTGTGCCAGCTGCTGCCAGGCTGTGCAGCCCCTGAGCTGCACAATCCAACTGCCCCTGAGCCTAAGCTGGGGCAACACCCACTTGCTAGCAGCCTGCCTAGGCGGCTCCAGGGGAAGCTGCCACTGCAGAAGGAAGGACTGGGGCCCTCCATAGCTCAAGGGATGCTCAACCCACCAGCAGCTTGCTCAACAGCAATGGGAAACATGGGCAGGCTCTGCACAACACCCCTCCCCCCCCCCCAAAAAAAAAACCCAACAAAACAAGGATTGGGCCTCTCACTACTTCAGCCTTCAGCCCGCAGGGTGGGGGTTAACCTGTCAAAGGCTGCAGCTTAACACATAGCTATGTTGCAAACTAAACTGCATGTGGATGTGGTTTAGTTTCCAATATAGCAAACTCATTTAAATCATTTAAACAAAATCCCTAGCATTTATAGCGTGATGCCATTAAACCACAAAAACAGGACATTTTCATCACGTGTACAAGAGTCGTATCATTCTATGATCTGCCTCATGGAAATGTGTGTGTGACCCAATACCTAACATCAATGGGAAGAAAAAAAAATCTCAATGAGAGCAATTGATTTGGATTAGATTCTCTTTGGGAATAACCCCCCACCCCCAATGGGAATTCTCTGCTTGGGAATTTTAGTTTTACAGCAGTCTTGAATACTAACCGTGTTAGCATAAATACTTAAGGAGATAGTTTAGTCCAGTACAGGCTGAGTTACCTACCAAAGTAAAATGTAAAATTAAATGCCTTGAAGCCCAACTCATCAGCACTCAGTATTATTTATTGAGACTTCCTAGGCATTCCAGCGGGTAATACCGCTGTTGTTTGCTTAAGTAAAATAACTAATTTGTCTGTTTAATAAGAACATTACAGATATACACATCTGCAGGATATCAGCAGCATTTGGGAAAGACTGTGAGAACAGACAGACTACACAAGAATAAACTACTAAAAGCTTTACTCTGAAGCTGGGTAGAGGAACCTGAGGGTAAAATATTTCAGAACTGTTCTGACAACAATACAAGTTTATGAAATGCATGTGTTGGGAGAAAAAAAAAAAGATTATAATACTACATTGGGCATGGATTGCACTTTTCACCTGGGAATCCTAAAGTATTTCTCAGATATCAGCTCTCGCAAGAAGTAGGTGTGTACTGTTCTACAGACGGATGAACCACAGTGCTTTCAGGCTAAGCTTCTTTCCTTTTGACTATTAAATCAATTAGACTTTCCCCATTGACTTCGGGAGGGAGAGGATATGATTCTCAGTTCTGAAGATGGTAAAAAATAAATCTAATTTTAAAACTAAAATGACAGTGAAAAGTTTGTTTTTGTTTTTCTCAACTGTACAACTGCCTGAAAAATGTTCACATGTTCAAATTATGTATTTAGATTGCTTTAAAAACTAAGAAAAGTATTTTTTTAATCATACATTTGAAAGTTACAGCCCTTTTGCAGGCACTGTCTACTAAGTATCATGCAGCAATTCATCAGCAACACCAGGAATACAGAGCCTAGTTTCTGACTCATTATCCTCTTTAACCATTGTATAGAGATAATTTTACTGGAGCATTATAATATTGTCAATGGAACCTTTATGAGATTCAAATGATATGAGACTTTCTATCTGGCACATCTTAGATCAATTCAGCTAGTTCTTCAGATTCAGACCGGCATGCAAATAAAACCTTTGCAATTTCAAAAGGGATGTAAGTAGATGTAGATGTTTGGTACTAGATATTGTCTTTAACAAAAGACAATTAAGGTAGAATTATTCTGAGGTCTCTGTGACATGCTGAACTATTTTACCGAGGAGAATTGTGGAAGCTGATTACTTAAAATGTGCCATTTGAATTGGCCAATACCCACTGGTCAACTACTAATATCCTGCATTGCTAACTGAAAACATAACTGAAGTACAGCCACCAATTTAAGGGATAGTAGTGTTAGTATCTTCCCTCTACGTAACAAGTAGCAGCAAAAATAGTCATGCAGGAAGCAAGAGACTTGGGTTCATATGCTAGGAGTTCAAACCCACACTTCCCAGGAGTGTGGCCCAATTGCCAAGCTACAGGCTCGGCTGGGAGATAAATTAATTGGGCAGGGAGAGAAATGCCCATATTGCCTAATAGGAAAATGTACAAGGTGTCCAAGAAAGTTGTAAAATACCCTTCACTGGTAGTTTTCATGAAAGATGAAACTTCTAGTTTCCTCTGTTGAAGGTGGCCCACTGTGCAAAACAGAATTCAAGATTCATGGTAGGGATGGAGGGAATAAGCAAGGAAGGAGTAGGACTGTGTAGCCCTGATATGGGTATTTGCCTAGGAAAAGAGAGTCCTCTGCTATGCTCCCTTCTCCTGCATTTTAACCATCGACTCATTTTATTTTATTTAGCGTATGAGGTTTTGGCATGTTGTTTCAGGCATCTTAAGGCAGTGTCATCACCAGTAGGAAGAGCATGAAGGTGATCAGGTAGCAGTGTAAGTGGAAACATCGACAATGTCGGGCACAGTTTGAACTTGTCCACAAGGGCATTTGTTGTCATTGTGAAGGTCCCATTAGTATAGGTTTGAAGCACAATGGTCCTGTCCAGTTTGAAAATGGTTGAGGAGTGCCCAGTAATGGTGTGGTGAGTTAAATCCTGACTCTTTAAAGCAAAATGAGCAGTCTTTATAGCAGGGAGCAGAAATCAGGACTACCTCCTGATTCCTCCCTTCTGAAATCTCTCCTGAAACCACATTCCTTCTGTGACATCTTCTGCTATACACTGAGCTTATTCAGTGGTTTACTGTGTGTCTCTGGTACTCAGGGGCCAATGCCTGCCTTTGCATCCCCCCACCTCCCCAGGGAAGATCCAAGCAGGGTGCAGAGCCCCTTCTTCCATCCCATGGCACTTCCATGGGGAAATTAACACCATGGCACACGAGACATGGGGGGAGGAGTGGAAGCAGGAATTTCCATCCGGAAGAGGTAAAGAAAGAAACCTACAACCCGCTGGGTGGGTGGTTGGGAACCACACCTAATGTGGGAGGCACCACGACCTCTCCATCCGGCTCTGAAGGGCCCGGCCAGTGCTTCCCCCGCCTCCACCCCCCAAGGCCGATGCCTGGGAGCCATGACCCCCTCCCACTCCCCTCACCCATATGCCACTGTCCTTACAGGAAAGAATGGAGTGGGCATATAAAGGATTTGTGTTCCATTTGTTTTCAGATCATCTTGTGCACTACAAGCAGATTCTCATCTTCTATGCACTTCCCTAACTCCAGTGGGCCAGATCCTGCCCCCATAACTAAAATGGAATTCAGAATAGTGTCAATGGCATGATCCAGCTAGACTTCAGTACCCAGTATGCATTGTGCATTAAAGGGTAACTGGGTAAAATTCATGAGTAGTCTTGGGAATAGCGCCTAGAATCCAGAGTTCCCTTCATTCCAGGGTAGGGCCCTTCTGGGGTCATAGAGGGAGACGGCTTCTTGCCTACTCTCCTTCTTTCCCCATGACTTGGCCTTTTCACTATCTCATGTGCCGGCTTCAAGACATGGGATGTGGCAGGTACTTCTCCGTAGCTAAGTAGTTAGGTTTTATTGGGTGCATCTACACATGCAATTTAGTGTGGAATAGACTAAGTAGTTCTGCAGTAAAGTATAACCATCAACGCATGTGCCAGTAGGGCACAGTAAATTAACTAACTCCACCATAAGATAGCACAGTCAGGGTAAGTACTATGCTATAGCAGAGTACTTACATTCACTAGAGCACACCTGTAGACAGTGACGGGACCTATCACTGAGCCCCACACTTTTGCACCCTCATGTTCCAGTCAGCACTTCCACCATCTGCTACTGCCACCCAGAGCCTAGAGCTGATCCTCTGTGGCCCCTACCAGCCTGGGGCTGCTCTTCCCTAATTTAAAGTTCTACTGTCTTGGGCACATGTGTAGATGCTTCATCTGGGAGCAGTTCACTTCAGCACAAAATGTGCTGGAGTTTATTTCTCCACCTTAATTGCATGGGTAGATTCACCCACTGTTAGGACATAGGAGCTGTGCATTCACACCTCATGAGAAAGAGCAGGGCTTGTGAAGCCCTTTGAGAGGCTAGGGTAGAAAGCTCTGTAGAAGTGCAAAGGGTTACATTATATTTGTTCAGTAGCTCAGAAGAGCTCTTCTGTCTACATTGCCATCAATATGGTACTGATCCTACAAACACAAAATGCTCCTAAGGACAGTAATTCTGCTATAAATGTTCATATTTGTACCACTGATCATATGGAAATGCTTGAATGACTCTTAGCAAACAAAAAAAACCCCCAAAACACTGAAAAAGATGAGTGCCTAACATCAAGTAGTGAAGAAAATAAGGTTAGTCTCTGTCTTAATGATGTGAAGATTTACAAACATGGTGTGCTAGATGAAACTTTTCCCCCAGTCCCCTTGGTAAAGGCAACTGTTGCATAATTGCAGGAAGTATATTTGTGAAGAAGGACTCCTATGAAGCTATACAAAATTCTCCAACCTGTGCACAAAGATTGTGGTGGTGCGGACTTCCAACTTCAATAAAGCTGCTTTCCTTTTTGACCCTACACAAAACCACAGCCTGACATTTTGTCAGATCCTGTCACAAATCATGCATTTTTTGATGCTTGGTGATTTTTTCCCCTAGAGGATTTACCTGCAATATCATCTAAATCCTATTGGAAATCATGGGATTTGAATATCTAGGTCCAGGCTCACAGTGCGGATTAGGGCATTTGAATAGTGAACAGCTAAATACCTTTGTGGATCTGGGCCCTAATTTTATAATGTCTCTTTTTCACAACCTAGACTTTGCAGTGCTCTTCTTCATTTGTGCATTCTGTGTGTGACATTGTGAAAGGGGAAAAAAAAAAAAAGTTAAGATGCAAAACAAAGAAAGAACATATCTTTGGAGGGTACTAGGACAGTATATACAATATAAAAATCACACTTTAAGTGCTTTATTTGCATAAGGATTTACTTTGATTCATTTCTTCATATTTGATGGTACTTAGGGAGATCAAGAGTCATTCCATCCCCTTGTCTCCATGAAATTAAGAGGCCATAAATTTAGAACCAATAAAAGGTTTTTGTAGTGTGGCAGATAGTCAACCTGAGATATTCGCTGTCACAAGAGGTCACAGAGACAACTGCAATAGCAGGATGCTAAAAAAGAGCTGAGTAATTTTATGGCCATTAATAACAGATTTGCAGTTACAGAAGCTAAGAAAATGTTGGAAGGGTCATCCAACATCATGCTTTGGGGATGAGATGAGTATGTGAAGGGGTCAGGGAAGAACTCAGACCCACAGCATACACACAGCCTTACTTCCCCCAAGTAGCTCTATAGGAATACTTTGAGATGCCTTTAAACTGCTGGGTAAATGGGAGAATCTCATCCTATTGTGGGAGAGGGGTGGAAAGTTCCCTCTAAATTCAAGTCTGCGTTAAACTTTCTCTCTCCAACACATTGTCACATAGGGCTAAATGTCCTGTATATGTTAGAGTACTGTGGGCAACACACTGGGCGTATCCACATGTGCACGTTTACTGCACAGTAATGCACTTGATATCATGCGGGTATCAAATTTATACCCAATTAGTTACTGTGTAGTAAAGCATGTGCAGATGCCTTACTGCACAGTAGCACTTTGTGTGTAGGCTGACTTGGGACTAATTTTAGTCCCAAATCAGTTCATACACAGCATTAATGCACATTAATGCCTGCACATTTAGATGCTGTCCTATTCCCACTTACTACACAGTAATTTACTGCACAGTAAATTTAAGCTGGTGTAAATGCACGTGTAGACACACCTGGTGACTTTTAGGACATGTCCACACTGAATCCCTGGGGAATGCCTCACTAAAAGACACATCTTCTGCCCAACTCCCAGATTCAGAAGTAGATGGTGAAACTCTTCTAGGGACATTCTTTACCACCAGGCCCCTTCCCCACACTGCTCTTGAGACCTGTCACTAGTGGACTTGGCATGGCTTCTACTGCCTCATTTTCACGTCAATTGAACTGATGTAAGCCTAGAACCTGGGTCTGCCACTTCTTGGGAAAGTGGCCAAATCATTAGGCTGTTGGGTTAAAACATAGAAAGGCTGTCCTCCACCTTAATTTCTGAGCAAATTTTTAGGGTTATGTGCCTTTCTAGAGCAAATAGACCCATTTTCCCATATGTTGCCATGTATTCGGCTAACTTAACCATGTGTGTGTTATTAAGCCATCTAAAAGTAGAGCTGAATATGAGCCATATTATTCTGATGGAAAATTCCTGAGTGAGACGGCACAAGGTCAAACTCCAGCACTATGTAGATGAGAGAGCCAGCAGGTCAAGCTATCCTTTCATAGACATGCTAACTCAGTGGCTGGCTGAGAGCACCTCAGGTATGAACGACAGGTGATTAGACAAACTCAGGTGAGCAGCAGAGGAAAACAATACAAAGAGCATGTGCCTGGGGTATGGACTTAGCTGACTGAAGATGCACATCTCAAACTTTTAAGTTGGTCAACATTTTAGGAGTGTTGCTAGGATATAGAGTGAGAAACTGTGTTCACACATCTGTAAGTACTACATCATCTCACTGAGGATTGGCTAGCAGACTCTACCCAAAGCTGGTAGAAGATGACCTACAAATCCATGCCCATGTAACAGTTATGGAGTAACAGATTCTTCCTTGTCCCAAACAGCAGCTTCTCCTCCCCTCTGAAGTTAGGAAAAATGTATCTTTATTGACACCCAGTGTCCATCATTGATATGAAGCTGATGCAGTTCTCAGGCATAGTCACTGATTTTGCATGCCTCATTATTTTGGGTTTCCAAATGGAAAGAAGTAAGGACTATATTATTTCACATTCACATACCCAAGCAGTGCTTACACAAGTTTTTGGCACTTGCACAGTGTTTAGAGTCTAGTTCCACCTGTGGTGGAATAGGATCACCTGGGGATGTGGAGATACAATGGAGAACATTGTTCTTCCTCCAGGGTTTGAATTACACTTTGACTCTTGGTGGGGTTTGCAAAAAGAATTGCCCAGGGCTGTGTGCATGGGTCCCTACCAGTGCCATGGGGCTGGGGCCAGCAGCAGTGGCAACCAGAAGGAGCTGCTCCCGTTGTCTCCTGGGCTGCTGAGAAAGGCATGGGTTGGGCCAGGGACTGACCAGCCCACGGGGGGGGGGGGGGGGTCTCATCTTTTATGGGGTCTCAGCTCTTATGGGGGGACTCAGCCCCCCATGAGCTCCACTGTAATTCAAACCCTGCCTTCCCCACTCTCCCCTTTTAACCCAGTAAACTCATGATTAAGGCACTTGCATGCACTGCAGGAGACTGAGGATGTAGGCTTTCTCCCACAAAGAGGATTTAAACAAGCATCTCCCATTTTCTAGGAAACTACTCCAGCTACTAGGCCATTGGCAAGGCCCTCCTTACCACAGTCTCTGCCACTTGTGTTGAAGGTGGGCTACTCACCAGGAGGGGAAGATTCATGAGGCCAAAGGGAGACATGAAGGAGCAAATAAGAGAGGTTTTGTCTCATTGAGGGTGATGGTACCCTGGAAGGAAGAGGGGGCTATGTTCTGGGTCTAGTCCCTGCTCTCAGTGGTTGCAGAAACAATCCTGCTGCTGTTTATCTATTTTATCCAGAAAATATTAAATGTAAGACTCAGAAAATCCCTTCTGCCTTCTGATAACAGGCAGAAGGAAAGCAGGGGGTGAGAGTCACTATACGGGTGGAAATACAACTTGACCTCTGTAAGTGCCAAAAACTGTACTGACACGGTGATATCAGTGCCACTTCAGTGTGAAAAGATGAAACAGGTTTTGGCCCAAAGTGTCTCAGGATGGACACCTGAACCTGAGACATGCATAATCTCATTTCTAGTTGTGTAGCTACCAGAAAGAGTCTGAAAGTTATTCCCCACCCAAAAGTTTTCTTTTCTTGGCTGAGGCTTAGTCCAGTTCCTAGTGGATGTGTCCATGCTAGGATGTACCAAGTCAAATCTGACACCGATGTCAAGGACCAAGTGGCATCAAGGACCACGTGGTGTCCCTGGGAGATTGAACTCCATTGCAGTATGGGATGCAATCTCTATTATCCAGAGTTGACACACACATTTATAGGGTTTGGGTGGAAAGCTTGAACTGCTGTACCTATCGGTTATCTGTCCTTTACAGGGAGAACTCTATTCTCTGGGGTGGTGTATGCCATCTACTTTATTTCTAAATATCCTTAAAGCAGAGGCAAAACATAGAACTTTTCAGCAAGGAGAGAGGAAAAAAAAAACCCCCAAAACCTTTTCATGGAGCTGAAATACAGTGCGTTTCCTATGCTCATTTAGATGATCCTATTAAAAGGAATCACAACATGAGATAAACCCCTTTGTTGTGCATTCCTGTATGGACCAGCGATGGCTCATCGGCTTTACTGCCTTGCAGCACAAACAGTGCCGGAGAGATTAAAGAACACATCCCAAATGTTCCATATTAAAATTGATTACACCAAAATGACGATCAGGCTTTAAAAGGCATAACGTTTTTAAGCCTGTTCAAGGAAAATACTATAGTCTAAGTTGCAATCAAATCTCTCAGAGGGATTAAGCAGACACCATTTTAATTTATCCATTCCAGAGTTCGGTGCCAAGAGTGCTACAAAGATGAAAATAAAGAAACCGCCGACGGTGCATTTTTGTTGTTGGACCTGCTGCAGCAGCAGTCTCTCAGAAAAAGGAGGGAACTGCTGTGCCCTCTCTATCCCATACATAGTGAAAGCCTGTAAGAAGCTGGATGCTCACATCCTTTTGCCAAATAACTGGAAAGCAGATGAAATCCACCAAGTGCAGCTTTGTGTAAAGAAAGGAGGAAGCAGAGAGAGCATAGGGGGGAAAGGTGGATGTTGAGCATAGTGACTGCACTGCAGATTATTCTGGCATGGGGTCTAAAGAACGGGCCGAGTTATTTCTGCACAAGTAAACAATTGGGTAGCTGCTGGAAGAGCTTAATGTGAGGGTACTATATATGTAGATGCTTCCTTCTTATTTGCAGATGCCAATCTGATTCCTTTGCAAGCACAGTGTTTGAGATCAAGTGGCAAAAAGGCATTTGTAATCGGTCCTTCACCAGTTTTGCTGTGATGAGCAGTCTGAGGACACACATGTAACATGAAGGGCTTCTAAGTTGCCCTGTTTCTTTTCCTGGGTCATTTTTTTTTTTTTTTAAACCACATGGCTGTGGATATCTGCATCCTTACTTTTTGAAGGGCACTTCAGTGCACTGCCCTGCCCTGCCCAAAATGACATTATCATATTGTGCAGGTGGTTAAGAAACTGTGGACTAATGCCTGCTATTGCTTACACCATTGGCTCTCAACCTTTTTGGATTGGAGGCACCATTCAGAAAATGCTGCTCTTAGCATTCACTGTTTGACTACAGAAAAAATAATAGAGCAATTCTTTGTTGCAAAGAACTAAGAAAAATCACCAAAGGTCACAATGATTTTAATACTATGGCTTCCCATGTGAAAACTCTGGATTTGCCTTGTGCATCATATTTGCACACCAGCAGTGCTAAGACTACATGACACCCGGGTTGAGAAACACTGAGTGACACCCATGAAATCTCCAAGGGTGCAAGTGGTGACAATGTGTTTGTTCTGAACAAAGGCTTCACAAAATCCCTAAGGGGTAATGGACAGGTAGTGAGGCACGTGGTTTCTCCTTCTGTCTTTGGAATACCTTTACTGTTTTAATCATGCCAAGGAAACTCAAAACTAGAGCACCTGATGTTCAAAGCGTGACTGTGACATGTCTCCACATAGAGAGACATGCAATTATAACCCAAATAATCACAGTTAGACCCTGTAAATGGGAAATCAGTTTGCATTTAGATGTACTCCCTTAGGTGATTCTCATTTTGAAGGCTAAAATTCAGCATCACTTTCAAACGCATGCATAACTTTCGGCACACAATGACGACTGAACCATGTCTGTTCGCATGCCTAAAATTGTATACCTATTCAAATACTTTTCTGGATCAGCACGTAAACTTAGTCCGGATCCATGGCCCACTGAGCTCATTGGGAATTTTGAAGGGCATTGGCTGTTAGCAACGGAAACGTATCCAGCCAATCTCCAATTTAACTTTCATCAGCATAACAATAAGGAATATTGCTAACGTTCCAGGATTCTATAAATACGCTGTTAATTCTGGATGGAGTAGCCAACTGTGATGTTTCAGTATTTGTATTTGTTATCAGTCTTGTTGCTGTTGTAATTATTATTACTATGTTACCCTTCTGGAACCGTAAATTTCTACAAGTCTTACAGTGGATTTATTGTTTTACAGGATACAATCCTTTAAATACTATTGATTTTCCTATAAAACAGTTACCCCCCAGACCAAACTCATGATCAATACAGAAAAGAACCTCCCCCCAAACTGAATTGCTTTAAAAAAATATATATGCTGAGAGATGAAAATGACTAAATAAAAAAGAAACTTGCAAAAGTGAGAGCAGCTGCCATGAATGCTCTGCTATAATTCATATATTTTATTGTTCTGTTTTGTTTTTTAGATAATTACTTGGTAGCAAAGGAATAATCACGCTGCACGAAACATACCGAATTTAATTTAGCAATGAAAGCTATGCACTGTATCTACTGTCAGGGAGAAGGAAAAGAACATATTTTTAAAGGGCCATGCTCAAGGCATTTTAGATTAAAAAAGGATGGGTTCAACCACACATTTGTTGTACCCAGTTCACTTTACGCCACCTAAACTTAGATCGGGAGCAGTGCATGCAGCTGTTTGCCCCTGCCAGCAGTGGCGTGGAGGTCCCAGGAGGTCCCAAGGTCAGTAACTCTGGGTGAGGGGAGGGTCTGGCAGAATCAGGAGAGACTGGCAGGTCTGCAGGGGAATGGACAGTCACATTTATAGGAACTCAATGTTATTCAAAGGGATTCATTTGCCAGGTGTTGCATCCTCTGTATTTTCTTCAGTGAACAGTTAATCTCATGCATGAACTTTTAGGTTTAGAGTCTCTGTTGTTGGAAGTTTCACACCCCTACCCATAACCACATACACACACACATAGATTTCATAGATTTCATAGACATTAGGGCTGGAAGGGACCTTGGAAGGTCATCGAGTCCAGCCCCCTGCCCCAGGGGCAGGAAGTCAGCTGTGGTCATAGGATCCCAGCAAGATAAGCATCCAAATTTCTCTTGAAGGTGTTCAATGTATGTGCTTGAACCACTTCCGATGCGCACTCTCCTATTCGTTCAGGGAAAATTAAATTAGAAGAAAGAAAAGAGATTTCTCTTTCTAGTTTCACTTTCCAGGCTGCAATACAAAAAATAAAATAAAATAAAAACGAAACAAAAAACATTAATTATGATAACTAAGCCGCTTTTTTTTATTTCTTTTTGTTGCTGTTGTTCCTATCTGCGTTTTCAATAGTACCGATGAACAACTTTCCATCATTTGTGTCTTCCATTCTATCATTACTATCTTGATATTGCCAGCAACCCGCTCAGCATCACTCGATACGGGCAACTCACACCGATCCCTTCAAAAAGTAGTTTCAAAGTTAAACTAGAAACCCTCAAGCCTGGGAAGCACGTGTGTTTTGTTAAGTGATGATGCATACCGAGGTGATGTGCCTGGTGCACCTAGGGAGCCTGCATCGGCAGGCAGTTGTCATGGTGTTCGGTTTGTATGGACGGCTTGCTTGTTCGTGTTAGAGTGTCACGTCTCTGTAGTTTTCAAGGAGGTCAAGGGCCATGTGTCTGACCAATGTGCTGCAATGGGCTAGGAGCCTCACGTGCCTGAAGCTAGGGCTGCAGGCTGTTAACTCTTCAATGCCACTCCAGCCTCAAACAGAGAGGTGTTTCCACTGTGTTTATTTTGCATGTGCTGTGGCAGATTTGTCTATCAACCATCCGTCTGCTGTCTGTCCATGCGCCTCTAGGAGAAACTCCTTAGGCAGTTCTCACCTTGGTACTTAAGCAGCGACTCAGATGCAGCTTGGATCCAACTGGTTATTTAAACATGGTGCCAGTCTCAAATGCAAACTCAGCCAGTGGCCTTGCTTTCTAGGAAAACACTTTTGCTTCAGTCCATCCCTATTTAGGTGATCGCTTAAGAATTGGCTTAACTTTAAACGTGTGCTGAAGTAAAGTGGAATATGTCACATGCCCTAAAGGTAAACCCATCCTTATGGGGCCTCCTGAACTGTAGTGCTTCCTTGAATGAGGGTCTTTATTATCCTTACAGGTGGCAGTGCTGTTTGGAGCAGCAGTGCTCCCAACTAAGGTACACAGCTTGTGGGAAAATCCAGGAGTCTGGATGCTACGCCCTGTGGGTATTAACGCTGAGGGTTTAGTATTTTATATTACCCAGTCGTCAGATTATATACAGAAAAATAATATAACATGAAATCAAGCCCTCCTTCCTTCCTATGCTCTTCTCCCACTTTGCTCCCTCTTCTGCTCTATCTTTCTACCTAGTGAATCTTACATTTTTCTCTGCAGCATGCCTCCCAAACAACCCCCTCCATCCACATCTAGTCCATAACTGGTCATCTCTTATGAGGTCAGGCATGAGAGGTTTAATCCCCTCAGGCAACTGAACCTTGCACCCCACTTTGTAGGCGAGTGCTCCAAGCAGTAGGGGCACCTAGAGGTACCCATACACATACATCAAGGCTGATCCCACGTGCTGTACTTACAGTGCATCAGAGCAGACTCAATTAATTGAGTCAGCTGGAGCATGATAATTACCACGCTCCAGCAGACTCCAGCGTCATGTGCATCAGCATCCCTGTGCTGAAAAATGGTGGTGGGGGGCTTTAATTAAAGCTCGTTTGACCCACTTTGGTTAAAGCACCCCTGCCACTATTTTGCAGAGCAGGGATGCTGATACACATGACACTCCAGGTGCTTTAATTAGAGCGGCTCTCAGATCTGTTCTAATTAAGGTGTCCCCCTACCTGCCTCCCAGAACACACGTAGAAATGCCCTAGGCTACTAAATACAACTTGGATATCACCACTCCTTCCCCTCAGACCATATTTCAATAAATGATCTTCCCTAGTCTCAGAAAAGATTATTATAAGTGCTTGTTGGGATTCAAATGACCCAGTTGGTACTTCAGTTATAAATGCTTTCATTAAATCTAAAAGCCAATTGCAGTTGTCCAATTTCTTTAAAGAAATGCTCTAAAATACTATAACAAAATACTAACTCTACGATAGATAGCAGTGTTACAATACTTACAAATGGCCACACACACCCTGTAATTACTGTTCCAAGTATTGAGGCGAAATACTTACAACTGTGAATCTATGAATATATGAAACTGGGCTGTAATAGGGGGCTCTCTCATGGCCAGTCAAATCATTGGCCCTCCCACTTGCCTAGGTAAGTCTGCCCACCTACCTCGCCTTTGATGCAACTGAAATAGAAGTTAACAAGGCAGGAGGATGCCCATTTACTGCCCTATGCCAAGGATGTAATACATTACTCTGTATGTTCCCTACACTGTGTCCCATGCCTCACAGTTGACATCACTACATGGCTTCATCCCCATTACATTCCAGCCTGGTGTCTGGACCCCACCTGGATCCCTCCTTTTCAGGTGGTCTACTCTGCTCTCATTCTTGGCTGCCAAGGTCCCCGAACCCTTCTCTCTCTCGGGCCTGGTGCCCTCTAGGACCTTTGGCCACGTGGGCCCTTGCCTCATCTGCGGGCCAGTTGAAACCCCAGGCCCCTGGCTCTAGGCATCCCTTACAGAGGGTGCTCTGGCCCTTCTACTGTTTTGGCCCTGCCCCTGACATTGACCAGTCGAGGGTTTCGTTAATCAAGTTATGAGCTTCTCACCCTCTCTCCCTCATATGGGTTTACTTTCTTGGGCCTCTCCAAACTCATTTCATTCGATCAAGGCTGCCCTATGCACAATCCTTCACACCCACTCATGTGGACCCTACTGTATGCAGCCTTCTCACAGCTTCTCACAGTACTGGGCCCACTACTGTGCCCCCTCACTGCGGCTCTTGGCCTTATGCCCCATGGGTCTCAGGCCTGATGCCTCGATCCTCACCTGTCCCCTTTACAGGCTAAGCCACCAGATCATGGGGGCTGAGGCTATTCAGTGCCCCATACTAGCCTTTCACTAGGGAGGCACTGGTATGGCATTTCCTGGAGGCCATTCCACCACAGGCAGTCCCACCACACCATACCATCCTACCCTAGCAGGGTGTAGTTTTAGGTAATTCCCCAGGATAAGGAACCTCCTCTATCCCCATAATTCTTACCCTTAACCACTAAGTGTTCTGGGAGCAGCAGCTCCAGCTAAACTATGTTCTTTCTCCGGCTCCCTGCAGCAACTACTTGCTCATCTATGAAGGCCTGGGTTTATAGTGGGGCTGCTCAGCCCCATCCTCCAATCCAGGAGCTGTCATTTCAGTCATGTGCCTGCCTCATTAAGCTGCATCATGCCTGCCAGCCACACAACCTGTTAAGCCTCCTAAAGTGGCAGGCACCAAAGGTGCCCTGCCACATGGGCTAACAAGTGAGATCCTACTTGTCTCATGCTGGCTAACTCCAGCAGATCAGCTCATTCTAGCAAAGATCCTCTCTTGCTCCATTTTATCCTCCCTGGATGTCTTATTGTGTCATCTTTTTCTGATTTTGAGAAACTGTTCCAAACTAGCCTGAACTTTCATGCAGACTTATCTTGTCATTCCTAATATATATATAAACCCTTCCTGCTTGCTTTGTCCATCCTTGGTGGATCTCCCTATTCCTCCTGGAGTCTCTCTCCATAACACTTCATTGGCCTACCATTCTCTTTTCTATTCTTCATCCACCTTTTCTCCTACATTTCTCCTCCTATGACTTATCATACTTCTTCCTGTCATTTTTAGCATTTTGAATATAGGTGTATATCTCTGCTCTGGCTCTCTCAAATCAGGGATTTTGGAATTCGTTATGCTTGCACCCAGTAATCAAATATGCCATCCCCTCCTGCATAATGACAGTACATTTCATAATTCCTTCAGGATCTGCCTTCAAACCAAGAAAGCAGAGATGCCCTCCTGTAAATTTTAAGTCTGAACTCCAGAGAGGGCCAGAGCTTCAAACATACCCCGCCACTTGTATTTCCTTCTGGTTAGCTCTAAGTAGCTTCCTTTTCATCATAAGGTTTCCTGAATCACTGCTTCAAGATGCCTAACCCTTTCCATATAGTATTTAGGGAATCAAGGATCCTGGCAACGGTTTCTGGGTTCCACCCCAGGACAGATAGGTCCTGCAACAGTGACTTATTAGTGTCTAAATGTTAAAGGGAGAATACTCAACATCTTTATGTCTAGATGCTTGAATATATCTTGGCCTTAAGGTAAAGCCAAGATTGGCCACTTAGCAGCTCCAGATTAGGCTTCAACTTGGCTCCTAAAAGGAGATTTGCAGAAATTGAGTTAAGCACTTAGAGCATGCAGGACAGTCTACAGCTCCTGCTCTGTCCACCACCACCACTGAGATATAAGTGAAAGTGATTGTAGCTGCCACACTTTGCATTGAACCCAATGGCACTGGTGTGTATTAAGCACCCCATGATTATGCTTACCAGACGGGGTCCCTCCAGAGATGTAGGTGGAGTTTAAGTGATGGTTTCACTTGATAAATGTATTGCATAACTGGAGCTCAGGTAAGAGCTAGCAACTCAGTTCTGCCCAGCAGAGGAGGCTAACTTTAGGCAGCTAAGAAACTTTGGAGTCCAAAACCTAGGCACCAAATGAATTTAGATCTGCCAGTTGTCCCTGCTGAAGGACAGAGATTCATAGATTCATAGATTGTAAGGCCAGAAGGGACTTTGGAAGATCATTGGGTCCAGCCCCCTGCAGCAAGCAGGAAAGATAACTGGGGGTCAGGTGAGCCCAGCAAGGTGATTGTGTAGTTTCCTCTTGAAGATTTCCAGGGTAGGAGTTGCACCACCTCTGAGGGAACTTACTCCACAGTCTGGACACCCAGACTGAAGAAGTTTTTCCTAATGTTGAGCCTGAATAGGTCTTCCAGGAGTTTGTCACCATTGCTTCTGGTTTTCCCCTCGGGTGCCCTGATGAACAGTTGCTCACCAAGCCCTTGATGTACTCCCCTAGTGTAGCGATAAGCTGCTACCAGGTCTACTCTCAGCCTCCTTTTCTTCAGGCTGAAGAGTCCCAGATCCCTCAGCCTTTCCTCGGATGGCTTGCCGTGTAAGACTCTGATCATATGGGTGGCTCTTCTCTGGACTTTCTCAAGCTTGTCCATGTCCTTGTTAAAGTGTGGTGCTCTGAACTAGATACAGTCCTCCAGCTACAGTCTCACCAGTGCTGAGTAGAGCAGAAGAATCACCTCTGCTCTACCTGGCATGGTTTTCTCCTCGTTCCGGTGAAAGACCAAGCTGAAGTAGACATTCAGGAGTTCAGCTTTCTCCTGGGTACTGATAACCAACTCTCCTGAGTTGTTGAGCAATGGCCCCACACTCCCATTTGTTTTCCTCCTCTTCTCTATGTACCTAAAGAAGGACTTCCTGTTGTCCTTGATTCCCATTGTTAATCTAAATTCACTCACCACTTTAGCCTGTCTTACCTGGTCCCTGCAAATGCAGGCTGTTATGGAATAGTCCTTCTTGGGGCCTGCCCCAAGCTTCCATTGTTTATAAGCCTCTTTCTTCTTTCTTAAGAGGACCGCGATTTCCCTGTTTAGCCAAGAAGGGCTTCCCAGACCTTCCGTTACCTTTTCTCTGCATGGGAATGGACTTCCTTTGTGCTTCAAGGATTGTGTCCTTAAGGAACAACCACTCTTCGGATTGTTTTTGGTGGCTTAGACCTGTAAATTCTGTCTAAATCCCATTTAGGGACCTAGTTTACCAGTCTGAATCTGGTTTCTAAGACCTTAAATCAATCTAACCCTGGGTCTTTAAATCTCTACAGACCCGTATTTGCAGGGACAGGCAACCATTTATTACAAAAGAGGCATACACATTATATGATCTTTCATGGTGAAATTAATTGTGCTGGGTTTTTTTCTCCTCCAATCTGAAAGAAAATGAGATACTCCCAATCAGAGGAAGTATCTAATTGCCCTCTGAATACTGGAGAGAAAACCTAAGCTGTAGGATGTGCACTAGAACTATGTGGGCACATCTACACAAGACGCTAACTGCGCAGTAGCCTCATAACACTGTGTAGTAGCATGCTGAGCAAAAACCGTGCTAATACGCTAATGCACAGTAAGTGTCACTAAAAACCCATGTGCTGGCGCTACTGCACAGTAGCATGCATTACTGCACATTGATTTAGTGCTTGGTTAACTAAATACTAAACTTACTATGAAGTAACTATGACATATTAAAGAGCATGTGGTTGTGCCCTTTCTGTACTAAATACGAAATCTGAACTGGAAAAAGGTTTATTATGGGATGAAAAGTGGCAGTCACTACATTTGCTTGCTTACAGCTTTGCCTCCAAGGTAATTCTAACCATTTTTTTCAGAAGAGGATGAGAATTTTCCGAATTTACAGCAGGGAGATACCCCTATGGTCAGGGAAGTGCCTTTGCTGTCCAAGAAAATCCATTACCATTTTCACTCAGGTTTTATTCAACAGAGCTAGCCAGAGGCTGTCTGATAAAATACATCAACATTTTATCAACACTACACACGATCCCTGATGCCCTACTTCAGCAGTAGCAAAATGGCCGTTCAGTAACTAACATACACAACACAGGTGGACCCTTGCAAATCTTGCCATGATCTTTTCTCTGCTTTGGTTACTAATCTGTAATGACTCTCACTACCTCAAAGCAGTGCTGGAGAGATGAACTCATTAATGACTGTGAGGTTCATCTCCTATAGTAATGAATACCAGGGGAAAAAAAAATGTATGAAGTAATTAATACATCTGTATTCAGAGCAGTATTTGGATAATGTGCAGACCATAAAGTATGCACCCATACATTGGCTGGAGAGGAGAAGAAATACTGAATAGCTGCTCCTTCTGTGAGCAATGCCCATTTGTGCACTGAAAGAGGCAGGGGTTCTTTGCAAAATGTACTATGCCATCATGTAATTAAGGGCTGAATTATTATATATACAGGCAGCGAAGAAGAATTAAAGTTGCAGGAGTGACCTTAATTGTGACATTTGCAAACTTTGGAGTGCTGGACTTTGCAACTTTTCTTATTTTTCTTAACATAATGATTGTTGCATACATTAATGAGGGACCAGACTTGCTCCCATTAAGTAATTGGGGTTGTTTAACTCTTTATTTCACTTCAAACTTTAAAAAGAGTTTAAGGGATAGATTTAAATGGGGAAAAAAGGTTCACCTCAAAGTGAGTTTCTGCAGGATATCACATTTAGATAACCTGCATTTTACAGTGAAGTCCAGAACACGGTGTGAGGTGCCTAGGTGCATCAACGCATGCATATTATGGATGCATCTATACATGCGTACTAATGCAAAATGCATAATGGGTGCATCTGCACATTCATATTAATGCAAAACAATAAATTCCAGCACTTATTGCACTGGAGTTTATTTCTCTTGGATGCCATGTTAACTATGCTGTGGTCCCAGGCGTATATTTGAGCCAGGTCAGAGAAACCCCCAGCTGGTAGGAGCTGGGGGGGGGGGGGGGGGGAAGACAGGGGTCAGCCCACTAGCCCGGGGCTGCTCCAGCCTGGCTTCACATGTGACATAAGGGCACACGGGTGCTACAGTGCAGGGCAACCACCACACTGAAGCACTCTTGTGCCCCAGTCAGTCGGAACAGCATTTATGTGTGTGCTGCTGGAGAGTAAAAAACTGTGCATCAGTATAGTATTTGGATTTACAAGAACTACCCCACTAAAGGGTTTATTAGTTTTCTTCAGTTTAATAACCCTGCATGTGTAGATGCCAAGACATTTACTACAGAGCTAATTAGTCTACACCACAAGAAACATCTTGTGTAAATGTGCCCAAGGAGACTTAAGCATACTTAGCAGGAAGTCACCTGAAAAAAAAAAAAATCAGCATGCAAAAAGAGTAAAATGGTATATTACCAATAAACAACCAGTGGAGGAATAGCATTTAACTCTCACATTTTAAAGCAAACTATATAAATCCTACCTATATCTAGTGTCTTTTATTTTATGGATTATATGTATGAGGATTTGTCAGGCATTTTGCAGAATATGTGAAAGGTTTATATATTTATTGGTTGGTTTTAAGGTTTTGTCATATTTGGTTGATGGAAATTCTTCATCACCTACAAATCTGGTGAAAAACCAAAAGAGAAAAAAAATTCAGTCGAGACCTTTAGTATTTACTTCTCTTGAAAATAAAATGTAAAATGTCCAAGGTAGTTCATCGTATGAATGAGAGATTGTTAACTGATGACAATCGGTACCTGCCCAACACTAACAAACTAATAAACTACCTTATGTGAACATGTTCTGAAACTCTTTAGTGACTAGGAGCAGAACAGTATTGTAAGATGCTAAATTTGGACCTAGTCGGGAGAATCTTCTTTAGCTATGGGAAGGAAACAACAGAATGCAGTTCAACAAGGAGAAATGCAAAGTGCTGCACCTAGGAAGGAAAAATGTCCAGCACACCTACTGCCTAGGAAATGACCTGCTGGGTGGCATGGAAGTGGAAAGGGATCTTGGAGTCCTGTGGACTCCAAGATGAACATGAGTCGGCAGTGTGACGAAGCCATCAAAAAAGCCAATGGCACTTTATCGTGCATCAGCAGATGCATGACGAATAGGTCCAAAGAGGTGATACTTCCCCTCTATCGGGTGCTGGTCAGACCGCAGTTGGAGTACTGTGTGCAGTTCTGGGCACTGCACTTCAAGAGGGATGCGGATAACCTGGAGAGGGTCCAGAGAAGGGCCACTCGTATGGTTAAGGGCTTGCAGGCCAAGCCCTATAAGGAGAGACTGGGGCACCTGGACCTTTTCAGCCTCTGCAAGAGAAGGTTGAGAGGCGACCTTGTGGCTGCCTATAAGTTCATCACAGGGGCACAGAAGGGAATTGGTGAGGTTTTATTCACCAAGGCACCCCCGGGGGTTACAAGAAATAATGGCCACAAGCTAGCAGAGAGCAGATTTCAACTGGACATTAGGAAGAACTTCTTCACAGTTCGAGTGGCCAAGGTCTGGAATGGACTTCCAAGAGAGGTGCTGCTCTCCCCTACCCTGGGGGTCTTCAAGAGGAGGTTAGATGGGCATCTAGCTGGGGTCATCTAGACCCAGCACTCTTTCCTGCTTATGAAGGGGGTCAGACTCGATGATCTATTGAGGTCCCTTCCGACCCTAACATCTATGAATCTATGCCCTGTGCTTCTTTCAGTACAGATCCCAAACATGAAGTTCAAAATGGGACATGACTTGCAGTATACTGATAACTGAAAAGCCCTCTGTAGTCAGGAGCTTGCTATGACATTTGTTGACTTGTATCAGGAAAAGCTTAGAGATCAATTCTGATTCCCTAAAAATGAATAGGAGTCCTGCAGGGGGAATCAGATCAGGTCTGCTAAACAGTCCATAAAACCCCATTGCATTATAGAAGGGGTGGGCAATTACTTTGGGCAGAGGGCTGCTTAGCAAGTTTTGGCAAACCATTGAGGGCCACATGACAGGCAGCTAAGGGCAGATAAATATTCATTTTCTAATTTTTTTAAGGGCCAGGAGGGCTGGATACAATGGCCTGGTGGGCTGCATCCAGCCCATGGGCTGCATTTTGCGCACCCCTGCATTATAGATAGGTGTATTTCTCCTTTATAAGGAAGGGTAAACTGATGCAGAGATTAAAAAGACATAAGAAATTATTATTTTAAAAGCAGGATTAGCACTCGGGTCTAAGAAGAAAGTTACGGCTGTGTTTAAGGCACTTGGCTGGGACTCAGGAGATATGGGATCTCCTAATTCTCCCTATATGACTTTGGAGACAATTCATGCAGGACCATGTTTTCAAGGACCATGATGCAAATGGGCACCTGCAAGGATTTTAGAAACCAAACAAGCAAGCCGCATTAAAATCAATGGGGTTTAGGCATCTCAGTCATTTTGAAACTCCACTCAACTCCTAGGTATTTAGGTAGCTAAATATGTTTGAAAATCTGGCCTCACATTCATCTAATTTAAATTGATGTAGCTTCATTGAAGTCAATAGAGTTATGCCAGTTTTTGTCAGCAAAGAATTTGGTCCTTTCTCTCTCTGTCAGTTTAGAAGTACAAGCACAAGTACCTTTCAGTAAATCTCAATATATAAGTACTTGGCTAGCCTCCGTTCCTGGGTTATTATACTGTACTTTCTCAAAAAACAAATAATTGATACATCTAACTGACTTCAGCAGGGGAGAGAGAAGTAGGTGGTCTCATTAAGAACCCTTTTTCTGCAAGAAAGGCATTTCTCATAGCTTTTACTCAGTGATATAAATGACCTTTGCCACAGAGTTGATGAATGTATAAATCTTTCATAATATATTTTAATGTCCTGCTGGTAGTAATATTTATTCTGAAAAAAAATAACAAAACAAAACAAAAGAAGAATTTGCAAACAAGAAATATATTATGAAAAGCATACAATGCTTGTACTTTTATGAAATAAGAATTTGAAAGGCTTTATGCTTGCCCAAAGCGTATGCAATAATAAAGACTTATGTTTACCCTGTTTTTAAAAAAATTATCCAAACAGCAGGACATCTCCTTGCCCTGCACAGTACTGTAACATGAAATGAAGATGTTGCATTGATTCTCTCCTCAGACGGGCCTGCCAAGCAGTCCCAACTGGAATAAACACAAGTCAATGAAGCTTCGAAGGCCTTTTCGGATATGAACTGCGATGGAGCGAGAGGTTATAGTCAATGTGTAATGTGTGTCTATCCTTCACCGGGGCCTGTGTTACTGTACTCATCCGAGTAGGAAATGAGTCTCTTACATTCCCACCTAAAGAGCCTTGGCTCTACTACATCAGGTTGTAGTGAGTTCACTTTCAGCTTTGAGGCCAATCCATCAGTTTGGTATATGTGGCAAAATGGTGGCTGTTGCCTCTTTTTGTGGAAGCAATGGGCCCAGTTTGACAAGACAAGTATGAGCAGATCCTTGCAGTTGCTCAGTGCCATACTGAAGTCACTGGCACTCCACAGGGACACAACGGGCTAGAGTTATTTCTTTTCAGGATTGGGCCTTTAGCTGTCATGGCCACAATACAGAAAGGATTATCCCAACTAACTGGTAACAATTTCTTCATCAGGTCATTGAAGGAAAAATCTAATTGGGACTTGCAATGAAACAAGACTTAGCCGGAATGGAGGCATCTGGTTCAGTTGACTCCAGCTTAGCTACCCCACCACCAGCAGTCAACAAAATTCACTGAGCAGCTCCTAATTTGACATCCAGCGCTCTGCTTCCAGGCAGGCCCAGAATTGTCCTGGGCTGAACAAGGACAACCATCAACTTCTAGCTCCCCCCCAGTCAGAATCCAGAAACAAGGTGCTCGCTTGTGGGGCCTAATCTTGCAGGTGGGAGCTCATGGTCAGCAATCTGAGCAAGCCTATTGCACACCAAGAGGATCCAACCCCATAGTGATGCCACTGCCCACCTTTTATATAATAGTTTAGGGGCTAAAGCACTCCTCTGGGAGACTCGGATTCAATTCCCAGCTTTGCAGGACTTCAGACCCACCTATTGGTTCTGTTGGTGAGAAAAGACACTCTCCACCTCTCTTCTTGAGACTGTGAAGAAAAGAATATATGGCCCAGTGACTCTGGGAAAGAAAAGTCTTGGTGCCCTTGGAATTAAAGCATTCACTTGTGAGGGGGTAGTCCTAAATTTTCAGTTCATGCTTCCTGAATATATATATATTATTTTTTGCGTGAAACAATCTCTCAATTTGTTGGTGGTTGTCTCCCTAAGCAATTCAGCATCCTATAGAAGAAGCTAAGCACCTTGACATAAAATCCAAAGCTCCCTCTTCATGGAGCAGGGAACTACCTATGATCAGCGCTTGGAGCCCACCTTTGCCTTGATCTAGGCAACAGAAAAAGGCTGAGGGCAGGCACGTGTCTTGTATCCTATCACTTATGCTCCTTACTCAGTACTGCACAAAGAAAAGAAATTTCCATCTTACCCAGAACTCAATGTGATCTGTTGAGGCCCCTTCATAGCATCTATGAACCTATGAATATATATCAGGAACCTTTCCTAAAAAGTCTTACACCCCTTCCCTGAAAAACCAAGCAGGCCTCATGCCACTCTTTTAAAACATGGGTGTTTAAAACAGATTTAATACATTTCATGGATTTTTGAGTTGGAAGGGACCTCACTAGATCGTTGAGTCTGCCCCCCTGGGCAGGAAAGAGCGCTTCATGACCCCAGCCAGGTACTTGTCCAGTCCCCTCTTAAAGACCCCCAGGGTAGGGGAGAGCACCTCCTCCCTTGGAAGCCCATTTCAGATTCTGGTAACCCTAACCATGAAGAAGTTCTTCCTGATGTCCAACCTACATCTTCTCTCTGTCAATTTGTGGCCATTGTTTCTAGTTACTCCAAGGGGTGTCCTGGTAAACAGATGATCTGGCCCTTCCCCGTGGTGAGAAGCATAGGTTCAAAGGGACCCCAGGGGGTCACATCTAGTCCAACCCCCTGCTCAAAGCAGGACCAGCCTCAAGTAGATCATCCCAGGTAAGGCTTTGTCTAGCTGGGTCTTATAAACCTCCAAGAATGGATCTTCCACCACTTCTCTGGGTAACCTGTTCCAGTGTTTTACTACTGTCCTAGTGAGAAAGTTCTTCCTAATATCTAACTTAATCTTCCTTTGCTGCAACTGGAGCCCATTGCTCCTTCTTCTGTCATCTGCTACCACTGAGAACAGCCCAGCTCCATCCTCTCCTAACAAAAACACGGTGCAGGATGCAGGAGACCCAGCTTTTAAACCCTACTGTAGAGGAAATAAGCCTTTTTGTAGACACGTTCCAGAGACTAATAGAAGTAGAGATCCTCTCTGCCCCTCCTACTGAAGGTATGCCACTGTCTAGAAAATATTCAAGATTCATCAAGTCAAAAACACAGCCCACAAGGGAGGAAGGCTCTGTAGGCTAGTGGCTAGGGCACTCCCCTAAAAAGGGGCGGACCCATATCCCAAGGGGCTGTATTTGTATTGTATATCAAATGGTCTTCGTGCTTTGCTTCTACCTCCGATGTGGGAGTTTCCATTTGCACACACACATTCTTCTTACCTTTGCCCCCGTGTTCCACCTATTGAAAACCGAGGCAAAATATTAATTTAGCCAAGCCTATATTAGCTTCACCCTCTACCCCATCTTCCCAGCACACTTCTTTTCTTGTTTTCTTTTCATTTTGTGTAGCTAGCTGAAAAACTGTTTGTGGGGTTTTTTTTGTTATTTGCTTTAATATCCCTTGCAAGGTAACTATTGGTAATTTTCACTTTATCCTTACACTTCCTGACCTCCAAGATATAGCTTTCTTTGCTGATCAGTCCTTTTCTTTTTCCATTACCTGTAAGCTTTCTGCTCATACCTAATACCCTTTTCAAGGTGGCTATTCATCTGTATAGGTCTGAGCCCTTCTTTCCATTCTTTTTTTCCCTCCCTCTTGTTTGGAAAACTAGTTGCAGGCACTTTTACCCTCTGTGACTTTTAGACATTTTAAATGTCCTCCACATTTCCTCCCAAGTTCTTGGTCTTATCAGTCCAGTTGACTTCACTAACTAGTTCACTTAATTTATCAAAGCTTGCCTTTTGGAAACTGAGAATCATAGAAACATCTGGTTTTCCATGAACTTTGCTAAGGAACCCTTCACGCATAAATGGCTTCCTTCAGGACAGCATACACTCTGCAGCCATCACCGGTAGCTCTTCTAGTCCTTGGGTTACCTCTCCTGTTTACCTCAGTGGTCATTAAAGAGTTTGGCATCTTCTCAACCCCTCCAGGAAAGCCCCACACAGAATCCACTGTTCAGTGCCCTACATGTGCTGGCTTCCTGGTTTTCTGGATTTTTTTTTTTTAATGCCTTTTGCCTTTGTTAGCCCTGCCCTTATTGTCTTCAGGAGCTAAGTGTCCATTAGTTGTGATCAAAGGCACCAAACCTCCCTTATACCCTCAAGTGCAAGGCCTCTGTCCTTTTTACAGAACATAGCCCCCAAATTGCAAGCTACAAGTATCAACGAACCACAGACTCTGAAAACTGAAATTAAATGACCAAGCAGCAAACTTAGAAATTCACTTACCCTCAAGGAGCAAGGACTTTCTCCTTCCTTGCCAAGGACAAGGTTGAAGGTCCTGTGTTCAATCCCAGTTGCCATCTAAGTGCAATTTAGCTGGCCATGAAGTCTCTGCAGTCACAGATCTGTTACTTTGTCACCTTGAGGCCTCTGGTTAACTTTTAGTGGGTTTTTTATTTTTTTTATTTATTTATTTTTTTTTGGTAGCAATAAGCTGGATCAGAGCTGAACTCTTACCACCTTCAAGAAGCCTGACAGATGGGAAAGATTGCAATAAATTGGAATGAAGGGGCTTCCCAAATTACACTTGTTCTCTATCACCACAGATTGCTTCTCTTCAAATCTTGTTCAGCTGAAAAACATTTCTTTGGGATAAGAATGCAATTGCATTTCAAAGAAACCAACCTTAAAGATCAGTACTTTGTTTTGGAGTTAGTTCCATTTCTTACTATTTTAGCTCCCCAGGGGGAAAGGAAAGAAAATTAATTTTTAATTGATCTCAAATCAGTGAAAAGCTAGACCATGCTTCAGATAGGCACCTGCATGTGGGAGCAATTGCTGTAATAAGGAGGGCTTACCAGGCTGACCTGAATGTTTAGCCGAGTTGTTTGAAGTAAATACGCCTTTATTACATGCTCTATTTGCATATAAAAATACAATTTGTTTGTGAAGAGGGAGGCAAATTGCATAGTTTAGTCTCCCAATGCAACTCAAGGAATGTGTTAAAATCTCATTTTGGAAACAGAAGGAGAATGGGATCTGAAATGCATCAAAATTGATGCATACAAACTGGGCCTAAATGGTGGGCAAAATAATGAAGGGATGAGCTGTTCTGATTCTCATGCTTTTTATGGGGGTCTTCAAAAATAGGGCAGAAACTCCTGGAGAAAATGCTGACAGGCTACCATTTCACTCCAAAGGCTTTATCTTTTTGGGGGTTTTTTGGCAGCCTTAAGGATCATCCTATCATCATACTCCTCTGATGTCAGCACACAAATAGGGATGCTTAACCATCACTGCAGCACCAGCAACATATGAGCCGGATACATGTGAGAGTCCGTTCTGCCTTCATTTTCCTTGTGTGCTCCTTTTTGTCTCCTGCTATTTTCCTCTCTTCTTTCTCTTACTCTATGAATTTTACCTGGTTTTAAGAACAACTGCACAGCATCAGCCTGATGAAATGAAACAGCCTTTCCAGCTCTTCCTAGTCTTATAAAAAAAATCCAAAAAAAGAAAAAACACACCAGTAAAGGACATAAGCCTGACTAGACCTGCCAGATGACATCCCAGACCTGGGAAGTGAGCCAGGGTCCAAAGCAACAGCTGTCGTGGCCAACCTGCCAGCCCAAAGCATCCATCCATGACTGACCGGTTGCTTCGCATCCTGAGAACATCAACAAAAGCTGTATTTCCCCTACCTTTGTTATCCTATCTCGTTGTCCCCTGGTGACGGCATGTTTTGTCAAAGACGAGGAAATGGTCTAGTCGTGCCTCGAAATGAAACAAAAGAACTATCCCTTTCTTCCCCACCAAGAAGAGCTTGAGAAAATAAAGAGATACTAACCAAGAGCTTTTCTCTGAAAAGGAGGCTTTGAAAGTTTTGACATATGCTTTGCATAACCACTCAAATTTGGTTACTTTGTCTTTCTTCCCCTCCGTCTCCCCCTCTCTTTTTTTTGTGTGTAATAGATTATTTTTTCATGTGTATCCTTATTAAAATACCTCCAAACTCTGATGCTGAATTTCTAGTGCATCTGCAAGGGGACTAAGCATGCTGATACCTCTGTACTCAATGCTGAACCGTATTTGAGTGTCTAGTTAACAACATTGACTCTTTGGCCCATGCACAATGTCAAAATTAACCTAGGAACTAATCTTACTCAGGCTCCTTCCATCTTGTGTCCAGCAGTGTAGCCGTAAACTTGATTTATTTTTTTTTCCAAGAGCATGTGTGCAGAGTATGAGTGAGAAAAAGCAGGAAGGAGTAGTGAGTGCAGAGCAAATGGACACAGCCTTGGCTCCATTTCCTCTCTGTTCACATGAGTGCCTGGAGGATAAGGGAAGTAGGGTAAGAATGGTTTCTGAAGTACTTCATTTCCCATGCGTCTCCTGGCGTGGTCCTCAAAGCCATGCCTTAAGTCAGAGCTTAGCCACACCAGTTATACCTATATGGCCTGTCTCCTGATCCCAGGGCTGCCACTGGCAAAAAAAAATACCACCCCCCACCACCACTTATTCCTGGCGTGGAAGCACCTGAGAGCATTAATTAGCCAGTGAAGACCGCTCAGGAATGGCCTGAGCAGATCAGAGTGGGTGGAGCAGACCTGACAGCAAGCCTCAATGATATATGCAGGTTCTCCAAAAAGGAAAGGATGCTGGGTTATGTGCTCAGGTCCATTCTGAGCTGGCTGAGGCCTCTCCAAAGCCATCCTCACTACCTCTTTGCTGGCATTTGGTGTTCCTGAGTAGAAGTGAGCAATCTAGTCTTATTTGGTCTATAGTGGACCTTCAGTCAGGAAGAAATCCTCTATAGATGATGCCAACGGATTAAAGTCAACAAGCATATTTCAGCAGGGGTTGGATCAGATCCTGAGCTGAAGGACCGGAGTTAATACACTTGTGTGATTTGCTATGATGGGAGCCATAACAAGCCATAGCAGTAGTAAAACACACACGTGCACATACAAAGGGGTCCATGAAGCAACCCGAAGAGGGTGACAAATGTTTGTTCACTTTGGAGAATAAAAGTAGCAATCACAGAAATCGATGGAGCGCCTTATTAAAGGTGAGCCAGGTGCTTCCACTCTGAGGTTTTGTTTGGTTGTATTAGGCTTGGGTACCTCGTAGGTCAGGTATTTCAGCCCCAGCGTCTCCAGAGATCACACTCTTCTATTGTAAAGCATTCCCTCTAGAAATCTGACATTGCTTAAAATGTACTTTCCAGCTTTAAAGTTAGGGGAGGAAGGGGGATGGGGAGAGAGAGAGTCTACAAGTTCCATGGAGCATAATTCCCTTTATTTTCTATTTTCAGGCATGTGCAATTTTCCTCTCCAACCCTCCCCATGTGCTCCTGTTACAGCCTGTACAATTTCCCAAGGGTGAAAACCTTCTCTTAGAGAACTGCAGTGAATATTATCCCTGGGTCTTGAAAAATGCCAATAAGGGAACGAATAATATTTGTTCATAATAATGTTCAGTGCAAACCATGACTGATTAGTGTTATGTGTGACATCAACAGAGACAGTAATCAAGGTTACTTTAGCATTGATTTTTTACAGAGGTGAAGCCTCTTTGATGTATTACTCCATCAACACCTGCAGAGGCAAACTTTGCACATGAAATTAATCCCAATTAATTAGACTATTTGTAGATAGCACTGGGCTCTTTTATGTTACAAAATAAATATTAATTCAGTGACATTTTTTCACCTTGTGCAGCTTATGTGGTTAGGAAGGGGGAAAAGAAACGTATTGATCGGTGTAATATACTAGGAAGTTTAGACACTTGAGATAGTCTAAAAGGCTACTTTGCTTTCTTAGGGCTGGCTAAACTCTTCAAGCCTGACAGCAGGACTTCAAAAATGTGTGGCTGCGTTCGGCATTCTGTGCAGAGGCATCCCCTTACCAGTTGAGTAAATGTAAGTCAATGTGGGTAAGACGGGGGTAAGGAAAGGCCTTTCATCCCTCCACAACCTCCCTCCACAATGTGAGAGACTGAGATTGTCACACCCCCATGTGGAGGTTGTTCTAGCCAAGGAGTTTGCCCCGTTAGGCACTGTGACTTAATGTATGTGTAGACTGTCAGACAGTACTAATGGGTGCTGCTGTGAGAACGTGTCCTGCCCACTCACGCTAGCCCTGTTTGCACCCCATGCTAAAAATAAATAAATAGGCACCATTAGGCATTTACTATGTGATTCCTCTTGTATTTTTCCTTTTCTTTTTCCCAGCATGCAGCATTCATGGAACAGTTGTGAGTGGGGCATGTTTTCACAGCCGTGCTCCTTAGCACAGTCCAACACAACGTAGACCTGTCTTTATTGGCACCTTTGCCTTGTACTTACTTCCAGGGCTAGTAACCCAGTTCTGGTCTATGTCAATAGTCAATTTTAAGATTGATGAACCAAAAAAGATGACAAAGCCATGAGGGAAATACAGAGTGCCCGAGCGAGGGACTAATAGAAGAGGGATGGGGGTGAAGAGGGGAATGCAACTAGGTTACAGAAAATGCAATGTTAGCCAACTAAGCCCAGGGGTGGGGAAAGAGGTGGGGGAAGGGGAGGGAGCGGGGGTTGCAACACTGAGAGAGAAAGAGGATAAGTACACACAAACTTGTACAACGGTCCACAATGGTGGAGGGGGTAGGTTGAAGAAGTTGCTCAGTCCATAAAGTCTATCGCAGGGGTCCTTTTCAGGTGGAGTGGAGTGGTCTGTTATTGAAGAGTCCTCTCAGAGTCCATCAGGTGCAGAGCGGGGTTCAGGCGGTCTGGTGGTGGTCGATCCATTGGGGTCAGTGTACTGGCGGTGTCCCAGGATGTGCTTGACATAGGTGTTGCGGAACCAACGGATTGTGTCGGACACCATGAGTTGGCACATCAGCTTGACGTAGCAGCAGGAGACACGGCAGGCATGTAGGACGCTCTCGTTGCTGGGGTCCCAGGTTCCCAACGTTCCCACTATGAGCACGTTGACTGTCATGTCATATCCACAACCCCTTAGGATGTTGACCACAGGGGTGTACTTCTCCCACTTGCGAGCCTGGGCATCGGTGAAGGTTTGGTGCTGGTTCTCAAACGGGATAGTGACGTCCGTGATCACAATGTTCTTGGCCTCCTTGTGGGTGATACCCACTACTATGCCACCTCTTCTGGCTCAGCTGTACTGCCCAACTAATATGAGGATGGATCCAGAAACCTACCATTCCCCTGCTTTCCTCCATACATTCTTCACTCCTGGCTCTGCGGTGGGAGAAGAGATGTATGAGACTTGTGCAATGCTATTTTCCTATTCTTTCTTCGTCTTTTCTTTTGGGATAGACTGAATTTCTGCCTAATGCTTAGAGCCAGAATCGGATCTTATTGGGTGCCTCTACATGTTCATTAATGTGACATAATAACAGTGCATTAAGTTTAGTAGCTGTAATGACAGGTATTAACTCAGTGCATCATAATCAGCGCTACTGTGCATTAGTGCTGATGAATGCTTTTTTAGTGACATTAATGCTTATTAGACTAAATCTGCTATGCATTACACATTAGCACAGGTTTTAGCACCACGCTAATACGCAGTAGAATTACTCTTCTGTGTATTAAGTCTCTTGTGTACACGCACCCATTTATATCGATTTTAATTGGTTTCAGTGTAGTTTCTGTAGATTTACTTTCATGAAGCTGAAATTGGAATCTCATCCTGTAACTACAAAGAGATGCTTGGCTTGTAGTATTGTTATCCTTAAGCAACTCCATTGATTTCCATGTGACTTCAGGGGGACAGTTTGTACAGGAACAGTATACAAAATGAGCAGAGCAGTGCAAATACCTGAGTGTTGTGTTTCACTGGCAGTCCTGAAAAAAAAACAAAACAAAACAAAAATATATATATATATATATTGGGGCAGAGTGAAATGTTTTGTTTTGCCACAAAAAAAACCTTTTTTTTTTAATTTTACTTTATTTTGTGTGAATTTTAATCTTTTTTGTACATAAATTTGAAAGAAATGTTGGAATGAAACAAGCATTTTGAACTGAAAGATCAAAATGTTTCTTTTTTTTTAAAAAGCTGAAATGGAAACATTCTGGCTTTCTGTTTTGTTTTGAATTATGCTAACAATTTGACAAAAGTGGCATAACGATGCAAATGCTTTGGTGACACCAAATCTGTGCTTTCCACCCATATAAAACAAAAAAGAAAAGTTTCGGCCAAGAAAATTCCAGTTGTACCAGAAGATTGTCAGAATCTTGCTGAACAATCAGTAATATTAGCAATAGAGCATTAGAAACTTGACTTTCTTCTACCTTGTCACAAGATGTATTTTTATCTGAATAATTCCTTAAAGGGAGTGTGTGTTGATGGCCCATTCTTCACCAAATGGCATCACCTCATTTTTTCAAATACCCCCTGCTTTGCAATAGTCTGTTTTCCTTTGAAAGGAAGTATTCTTAACAATTCAGCATTGGCATACACCCAGTAAAACTCAAGCAAGTCCAAGAGTACAACATTTGCCCATTATTTAGAAATAAATAAGAAGCTGTAAATGTATCTAACTTGCAGTAGTTGGAGGGAACATTCTGAATCTGTGGTCCTTTGGAAACTTCAGAAGGAATTTAGTCCTGTTGTGTATTGCTTCATCTCCCATGGACTTCAGGGAGAGCAGAAGCCAGACAGCTGTCGTGCCGAGCTCCCCACAGCTGTTCAGTAGCAGCTGCGGCAGAGACACTGCAGAAGTTAGTGCTGCCTTAGGCAATTAGTCAGCAGTATTAGCATTAGCCCGAGGCAGCATTAACTCCTATTGGGATATCTGTCCAAATATCTCCAGGATCAAGCAGGGATGATGACATGGACACTGCTGGCTCCCAACTCCAAATTTAAACTTCAGCCACCTTCTTTGTGGAGCCTTGCACTGCACACAAGTGAGAGCAGGTTGGGAACAAGTCAAACAGGGACTAATCCTCAAAGAATTGCTCCTCTTTCCTAATCCCAGCATCCCCTCCTCAATATGGTGCCTTGGCAGCTTTAGGTACAGTGACATAGGAGGAGCCAGGACCTCCAGCTTTCCTCTGAATGCTCGAGGATTCTCCAGCATAGAATTACAGCCACTGCCATCTTTCCCACGGCCTGAGTGACACAAAGAAGAGAAGCAAGACATCGAACCTAAAGCCTGGCTTGTGAGTCCAGTTCTCTTCTCATCTACATCAGTATAAACCAGGGGCAACTCGACTGAACTCAGTGGAATCCTACTAGGGACATTTATTGAAGGTGAACAGAATGGATGGATAGATCGAGACATAGGTGCCAACTTTTATTTTTTGCCTGGGAAGGCCTAAGATGATGGACACGTGGAAAGTTTTACTCGTTTCAGGTGACAGACCGTTCCCAAGGGGAGCCAGGGCCCTTGGGCCCCCACGTATTTGACAGCTCTGGATAGAGAGCTATCTGAAGCAGGGACTCTCTTTTTTGTTCCTTCTTTATGTAATACTTCCAAAATCAGGTCCTGGTCCATGACAGGGATCCAACCGCAACACACAGCTAATTCTAATAAAGCATTATTAGTAATAACAGTATAATAGATAGAGGGCTTGATCATGCTTTTATGCACATTAGGAGTGCATTGTGTCCATGAGTGAATTTGTTCCTCATATATACCAGTATAAGCTAAAGGAGAATCAGGCTATACGTACACATATATGATATTAGTATTTTGAGTGGATCTATGCCTTTGGATTAGCATGTGAATATGAAATAATTCTATGTGAGTCTGGGTTGGGATTTAATTGTTTTTTTAAACAATATACCCTTATCTTTCTGGAAGCAGTTCAGACCTTCAAAGAATTGTCGCTGATGAACTCGCTAATTAGTTTCCAATACTTAACCTTGTATTTCACTTCATTACTGGTGCTCTGTTCCCTCTAGTTTTACATTTAGTATCAGAAAGTTCATTTAGAATCCAGTCAATCTTGTGGTGCCAGCTCTGCACTTTAAATTTTTCATTCAGCGAGGACACAATGGGAATAATGTTTGTATCTGTCAAGGAGACACATGAAAACTTTTGAGTTGCATTGTCTAGAGCAAAAAAAAAAAAAAAAAAAAAAAAAAAAATCAGGAAGATGGGACTCAATAAAGAAAAGAATAAAATTAAGTCACCAAGGACTGACTGACTGTTATGGTGAATAAGTCATAGGCAGCCAACAGGTCTATAAAAATAGACAGCTGAAATCCTTAGATTAATATTTTATTTAAAAATGACACTGTCAAATAATTGCTTTTATTGGGTTTTATTTCTTTTCGCTCTTCCATTGTTTGCAATATCATCTTCGAAGCTAGAATATAATGTCTGAAAGAGCCTGGTCTGGTGAGTTAAATGGTAGGGTAATGGAATGAAGACTCCACTGATGTAAATGAATTATGGCCGTGATGTTTCTCCCATTTACATCTGTGGAGAATCAAACCCTCCACGAATGTGGTGAGAAATCTGGATTTGGTTGTTGAGGTGAGTTTGCATCCTCTCCATTCAGAAGGGAATGGGATTGTAGGTTATGTTCTGCATTTAAAGGGTCTGGAAGGAAAAAATGCCTCCTTCATACTGGCAGAACCTCCCAAAGTTGGTTTTGGTAACTGGAAAGAGTGAGATCAATTCAGATTAGAAACATGGGTGACTGGTGCTGCCTTAGGTGGGGCATGTGCCTCACCTGTGACCAGTCCCGCTGACCGAAGCAAGTCCCCCCATGGCCAATCCTGCCAATGGGCATGGGGAAGTCCCCCCCATGGCCGATCTCACTGCCTGGGGAGACCCCCACAGCTGATCCCGCGATGGCCAATTGCTACAGCTAATCACTGCGGCGGCTTCTGGGAGTGGCTGTGATCGCTTCTGGGAGCAGCTGCAATGATCAGCTGTGGCTTGCAGAGGGGGCACCGGTACTCCCACCTGCCCCGTGACCCATCACCTAAGTGGCAAGCATGGGTGGTCATGGGGTGCACCAGCACTCTCAGGAGGTGCATGCGCACCCCTGTGCACCTCCTATGCCACTGACTCGAACTAAGAAAAAAAATAAATAAGTAGGATAATTTTATGTGAGAGCAAGATATCTGTCACTGGAAACCTTGAAATCAAGAATGGATGCTTTTCTAAAATATACGGTCCCATTCACTGCGGTTCTGCAGAAAGTCAGACTAGGTAGTCACAGACTAGGTTGCACAACAACTATGAAAGTCACTTTCTGCAGCCAGTGCAATGACAGGGATCCTTTCTGGGGCCATATTGGCTAGGGACAGAATTAACACATACACTGGTATAAGTGATCAGAAATGGGTTCAAATGTGTAACACAACAGAAATTCACTGCACATAAACCACTTTCAAAATGGCTTAAACCTGTTTAAAATAAACCTGGTGAGATGTAGTATCAGACTTAACTTGAATCTGGAGGGGATCTACGACAGAAATTCAATAAACTGATTTAACTTAAATCAGTTAACTCACAGTCCCCAGCATCCCAGGATGATTTGAACTTCCCCTGCAAAACTCCCTTGCTGGGTAGGTGAGCTAGCCTTGGCCCAAGCTGTCTGCTCCAGCTAAACATGGATGCCTGCTCTAGCACCCCCTGGCTTCTGGCCTGGCCCACTGCAGGCACAGGGCTGCATTTCTGGAATCAAAAATGAATGTCTGTTCACTTGCTTATTGGTTCAGTGTATGCAGCCTAGACTAACCTGTGAAGATTGAATCGATTCAGCCTCAAGCTTTTTGACTGTCTATACTTTTAGCCATTCTGACCTATATTATGCTTCTTCCTCCCACTCTCTCTCCAGATGACACTGTCTCCATAGGCTAAGTCCAATATTTTTAACCTTCTTGCACATTGGGTCCACTGAGTGTATATAAGCAGATTACTTTACCCTTTGTGCATGCACATGCAATTCATTTCTTGACTTGGTGCTGTTTGATCTCACCACTTATTTTCTCTTCTTCCATTTCAGGAAAGAGTGAATCCCTGAAGGCTCAGGCCGTATTGTGCTGGGGTATATATGAACACGTAGTAAGAGACATTGTCTTACAGTCTGACCCATGAAATTTACAATTTAATTGAAAACACATGGTGTGACAAATGAGATGGAGAAAATGGAACTGGGAAGAAGAGGGTATCAGGCATAAAGTTATGGACCTAAACTACAGTTCAGTGAAGTAAATGGAAATAGTCCCATTGACTTCAGTAGATTTTGAATGAGGCTTTTTAGAAACAGTCAATATTTTTAACATAAGGATACAAATGAGAGTTTGTAATGATATCAACAAACCCTACTGGACACCTTCTCATACAAGATAAAAAAAAAAAAAAAAGTCTTCATGCTTTTGTTAACTCCCCAGGTATCTCCTCTGAGGATTTTCACAATTTACTAGAACAGTTAGTTGGACTTTGCTTCCTTTGGGACTTTATTAGCTGTCGACACTTTCCTGGTTTCAAGAAATGTTGTACTGGACTCTATTCTGTTTTTTCAGCCAGGCCTACAATGATTTGATATGCCTGAATTATTTGTCTCACTATTTTGTATGTCCCTGGAAAAGAAGTAGGCTATGACTGTATTTATAAAATGGTGACTTGTTTATAGTTAAAGCTGTTTCAAGTTAGGAATTTTTTTTTTTTTTATATATGTTGCTTGCTTATTCCCTGTTGGGAAAACTGAAAGATTCAGCTTTAGCCTGTGCAGCCTAACATTTTGTGGTACCTGGATCCATATCAGTAAAGCAGGCAAAGTAAGTTCTAGAGAATAGTGGCGTTTTTTTCTGGGGGCATTAAATTTTCCATTCAGTCAGTGTCATTCAGGACATTCCTTTGATCCCACAGGAGTTGAGAGAAAAATGTCTATTGACTTCAGTAGTTCAATATGATTCTCAGTGTATGAAGTCTAAAATTCTAACTTGTATATATGGAAAAGACATGAAAATATATGAAAAATGTCCATACATATCGTTCCTGGATTTATTTATTTTTTAACTATAAGAATCCAAGTTAATATTTCTGATTCATATTAATTCGAATTGAAAATTCAAATTCATTTACATTTTACCAAATCTTTTTTTATTTGATACTAACTGGAAAATGACTTTTGAAAGGGAAGGGAAAATCATTTAATTTTTTTTAAAATATTAAAATGAACTTTTTTTAATAAAAAAATTGTTTCCCATAAAAGGCTATTTTAACAATTATATGGAGAAATTAATATATATGTACTTCATATAACTCCTAATATATATAGAGAATCAGTTTCAGTGAAACTCTTTAAAAAGACTCTCAGACAGTAGCAAAAGATGGGAAAGATCCTTTCCAAGTATTTCTCTAAATTGAAACAATCGTTTTGATTTAACTGGGTCCACTATGCTTTGTGTTTGCTTTCCTTGAACATTCAAGCATTTGACATTTACTGGTAGAAATGTTAAGGAACATTTCAAGCTTGTATACTCAAATATTTGCTAAAGTGAATTTTACATTTTGTACTCCTTTATTATATTCTAAATTTGCTATTCATGCCATATTACTTACTACTATAACCTATCCAGTCATGAATAAGAAACAGTATCACATCTTTGTTATAACTAACAAAGCAACACAACTCTGAACTTCAAATAAATAAGATTTGCAATGAACTGTTTGCAAGATCTTCACATATGAAAATATGTTTCATATAGCTATTTGCTTATAGTTTTGAATAATGAGTACAAGAAATTCAGCAAATAAGTTTTTAACTGTGAATTACCCATTCAAGTATGAAAAAATAAAATGTCTCTTCGCTCTTCAAATTAACACATCCCCAAAGCCTGTCTCATCCTTAGCTTCATCCTGAATAAGGCTCTCTAAGGGTCTGTGAAATGGAGGGGGTGGGGGAACTATCTTAATTGACTTCTGAGATTGACTTCTTTCATTTAAGCATTGCAGTGTATAGAGTTTAGGCTCCTTGCTTCAGTGGGGCAATCCTAATTTGCAGGATTGGATACCCAGATTTTCTATACAATAAATGAAGAGTCACAAATGCCTTCCAACGGTGAACCAGAGCCCCTACTTCCTCTGCAGGGAGGTGCCAAGAGCTAGCCACTAGAGAACATGAGATGCAGAAGTGTGTTTGAATTCTCTCTTCATGCATCATGAGCATGTGACAGAAGGCTTAGAGGGAGGCACATTGGGATACAAAGACTAGGGACAGAAATTACAAAAAAATGGGTACAAGTAATCAGAAACTGGTTCAAATGTGTGGCACAACACAAGTTCATTGCACTTAAACCACTTTCAAAATGGCTGAAAACAGTTAAATATAAATCTGGATGGATGTAGTATCACACTTAACTGGTTGAGGTTAAACCAAGTTATTGAACTTCTCTCTTAGATCCCCTCAATATCCAAGTTAACTCACAATCCCCCAGCATCCCAGGATGCTTTGTACCTCCCTTGCAAAACCCCCATTGCAAGGTGGGCAGGCTAGCCTTGGCTCAAGCTGTCTGCTCCAGCCAACAAGGAAGGTGTGCTCTAGCACCCTCCAGCTTCTAGCCTGGGCCACTGCAGGCTTGTGGCTGGCCTGCATTTCTGGAATCAAAAGTGAATGCCTGGTCACTTGCTTATTGGTTCAATCTATGCAGCTCAGACTAACCTGCAAAGATTGAATCAATTCAGCCTCAGGCTTTTTGGCTGTATGTGCTTAGCTTAAGTGGCCAAGAAAAGATGCCACCTAAATACAATGACTAAGTGACAGAATTGTTACATTTTGTATGAAGTAAAACCTCCTCCTGGCCCACTAGGTGATGCTGGTACTGATTCTGGGCAGGAGGGGGACACATTTCCTGAACACCGTGATGCTGGTACTGAACAGATGGTGGCAGAATCACTTGACTTGAAAGTACTGGGGTATAGGACCCTTCAGCCTGAAGGGGCCAGATCATCATCTCCTGCTTCATAGGAAAATGCCTTAACCAGTAGGGCAAATCCAGGACAATTTGTACATTTTACATTTCATTGCTTGAAAAACCATCTACAGTTCTAACATCAGGATCCAAAACCCAGGACTTCCTCCCAGAGAAGTGCCCACCTTACTGAGCCATTGAATAATGTGCTTGCTGCTGCTTTTCCTTATAGCCTCATGGATCTTGCACTCTGGGTTGGCTAATTCACCAACTTCATCAAGAGACGGTATCAGCTTGTATAGCCTCTGGCCTTTGTCTGCAAAGTAGGAGATGCAGGGCAGAGTCAGGAAGGCCTCCAATCCCAGATAATTTCTCATACTGGAGGGCAAAATGTAGCCCTTATCATCTACTAGGTTGCATATGAACCTTTCTCACCCTCGGCTGCAGTCAAGTCTTGGTGGGAGAGAGTGAGGTGCTGGGATAATTGGTCTGGATTATTTCTCAATTCTTGCAGCAGTCTAGGTCTAAGTATCTAGAGAATATTCAAACATATTTTAACAAATGTTAAAGTGACTAGTGCATGGGTTTTCAACTTTTTTGGAGCAGTGTTCCTCCTGGTGGCAGGATGCAAAGCCGGGGGGTGGGAGAGCGGGTGGTGGCACATGGCCAGACATGGAGTGAGGGAGAGGTGTGGTGCATAGCTGAACGCAGAGTAGCAGCATCCACCGCATGCAAGCTTCCCCCACCCCCTGCATTTGGTCAGGTGGGCGGCACCTGCATGGCAGCATGGGATGGTGCATTCTGGTGCTCTGTCCCCACCCACCCATGCATACCTCCTAGGGCCTTCTCAAGTACCCCCAGGGGTATGCGTACCCCCGACTGACAACACCTGGCCTAGTGAATGCAAGCACCAAAGCAGTTTTATAGTCTGTAAGCAGGATCACCCTGTGTCCACCTACCTCTTAGGGTCAGATTACATGTCAGAATTAGCCAGTGTTAAAGCAAAGGAATGTTATTCAGGTTAACTACTGCTAGTGTCAGTCATACATTCAGGGTTCATACGCTCAGACTGGTTATGAGAAGGCTGGTGAGCAGGAGCATGGGTAGGGGCTGCAATCTGCTTCATGCCTGCCCTGCTTGCCAGCTCTCTAGCCACAGTGTAGGCCAAGGAGGAGGGAGAAAAGGTACCCCTTGCACCACTTGGATTGCCCCCTCACTCTCAAATCACCCTTCTGCCCCTAGATCCTCCTTTTATCCACCCCCATCAGCCCTTCTTGCTCTGGGTTGCCCCTCTGGTTTCCGCTTGCCCCTCTAAACTTGGCTTGCTGACCTAGCACCCCAATCAGCCCAAGAGCAGTGGTAGTGCTGATGGTGGCAGCAAGATGGGGTGGGACAGGAGGGGAGTGCGTTTCACCTTCATGCCTGCCTCTGGCTTCCCTGCAGCACATGCCACCCCATGCAGCCGGAGCCATCCACCACAGCTGTCCAACAGCTTTTTGCCCCTCCACCCCCACCGCTTCCCCCCAGCAGGGCCAGATGGGGGTTGGATCTGGGCACAAAGGGTTGAAGTGGACTGCAAGGGCCCCAGGAGCACGTAAAGAGGGGCAGCCCCTGCTACTCTTGGGCTCATCTGGGTGTCAGGGCAGTGATTCAGGAATGGGGGGAGGGGGGAGTGGAGGTGATTGGGGTAGCAGGGGAGTGATCTGGGATGAAGGGGGCAATGTAGGGGTGGGGGCTATTTGAAAGTCAGAGGCGGGCAGCAACCCAGCATCTCCTCACAAAGATGCTAAGGACCTTACTTGTTCCCATTTAGGTCAGCAGCACATCTACCAGGTAGCTGAGTGGGGTAGAATCAGACGCTGAGGCCTAAATCCTCAGTGGTATTTAGAAACCTAATTCCCCTTGATTGCAATCGGAGGTAGGCATCTGCATGACTTTCAGGATCTGTGCTTAAGTGACTTGCCTGAAATCCTACAGGGAGCATGTGGCAAAGCTAATCGAACTCAGCCTAGCTGAGGCTTAATGCAATGGCTTTAAGCAAATCATGATCCTTCCTGTCTTTATGATGGGAGGAATGATCTGCCTTTTTCACAATTTTTTGTAGAGAGAACCAGTAAAATGCTATGACACACAGCATGAAAGAAAGTCTGTGTCTATTTATCCTCATTCCAAATAAAAATAAAATATCTCCAAGAGCTTTATTTCCAAAGCAGGACTCTCCCAAAGCTCTCACAGCTGCACATGCCATCCCCAGCATTAAATACTACGGATGCAGCTGCATTTCCATAACTCAGCGCTTCAATCAAGGTCCTCCACCAATTTAACTGTATAAGTTGTAAATATGAAAAAAAAAATGCAATCTCTGCTGACGGAATTAAAAGTCTTAGCAAAACTTTCCATGTTATGAGGACTCTGAAGGATTTGGCAGGGAAGGTGCTAACAATTAAAGCAGTCAGAGACAGATTAAATTTGCTGATGACAGCTCATTTCTGAGATGGCTACAGCAAAAGTCTGATAAAAGCTTATCTGGAATTCACAGTTTTGATGAGGCTTCTGCTTGTACCATGGAGAAAATGAAACACTTTAAATAGCATGTGATCCTAAGGAAATGTCTGCCTAGTATTACAGCAAAAAGCTAGTGGCTCCTTCTGTAGTTAATGTTGTGAATTTTCACAATCCCCTTGTAAGGAGAGTGGGGAGGATTCTTCTAACCTCTCTCTTTTTTTCCAACAAAAACTGGTGGAGTGTCCATTCTGTCAACAGTTTTTATTGTTTTGTCAGAAAAAATAATCAAAGAAAAATGTGGACAAACTGGGGGGAAAAAGTCCAGTTGTTTCATGTGAAAAAAAATGTATTTCAACTCTACTTTTTTTGTGTTTGGACCTATACATCCATAAGCAATCAGACACATGTAGAGCTAGGGGACTATTGGATGAGAGCTAACAAAACCTGGGTTCTTGCCCTCTGAGCATAGCCAAAATCTAAAGGTCTAATCTAGTCTGTTCCTTTCTGTGGCTATTTTTTCCAGGGTAGTGACTAGTATGATGTGTCCCACAGAAGCACATTTCTCAGAAACATCTATTAATCGAGGAAGAGATGTCAGCCAAGACAGCAGCCAAGGTAATATTCTGTGAACATATTATTAATGCTTTTTTTTTTTTTTATTCCATGTCCTGGAACCTAACTGGGATGTCCTGGTTCATGACTTCCAGCTGGTTAACCAAAATATTTCCAGAGATGGCTTTTTTAATTCATTTGCACTGAATATGTGTGTGTGTGTGTGTGTGTGCATGTGCGCATCTGTGTGTGCATGCACACATATATAGACAGACAGACCAATAGAAAGAAAAATAAATTTACCCCAAATCACCCAGTATTCACTAGGCCTGTGATTCCACCCATGACTTTTAGGGTCTTGAGTTGTGGGTGAACCTGTTGTGGCTCAAGTTGTGGGAAACCAGTGTGGACCCTGAACTAACTTTACAAGTGGTAATCCACACACATTATCAACCCCATGTCAGACAATGGATTATGCTTCTGATTATATTTGCTGTCAGGAAGAAGTTAAGATGTTATAGTCCCCTTAACAAGCTCACACCATTCTCCTGCATTCACGATTACTCCAAATATTTGTGTGCAGCCATGGTTAGCCCATCTCAAGAAGCATATGGGAGAAATAGAGAGAATTTTGAGATGGGTGAGATGAATTATTAGTGGCATTAGACAAACTCTTATATGAACAAGGAGTTGAAAGAATAAGAGTAGGAAGGGACCCAAAGAAGATGATGAATGAAAGGGGACCCAATTCAAGTATGTAAAATAATGACTGATCTTGAGAAGATTAATCAGGAGCTCCTGACCTCCTGGTCTCATAAAAAAAGAATAAGCGGACATTAAATGAAATTGAAAGGTGACAAATTGAAAGCCAATTAAAACGAAAATGCTTTTTTTTATGCCTGGTGTAATAAGGCTGCAACCACAATATATCTATGGCCCAGGATTTAGCAAGAGAGATTAGGGTTGGACTGTTGCTAGTGTCATGATGGTTCAGAAAATGTATGAGTGGCAAGGATTTTCTGCCATATCTTTTACTGGACAGAGTATATTTGGGAGAGCTGTTGGACAGGCTTCCAGGCATGAAATGACCCTCCCCAGGTCACAAGAGAGATTCGACATGGATATGCAGAATAATAATTTCCAGAGTTGTGTTTGTTTCTTTTGTTTTGTTGTTTTTAAGATAATGGTAAAAAAAAATAATCATTGTTGATGGGATGTAGAAACACATGATTCATGGGTAGACATGCTCAGTAACTTGGGTTTCCATTCAAAATGTCCTTAGGGACAGCTTACTAAGCTACTGCCAATAAAGAAGATTCTTGCCCCTGGTGCTTCTCTCCTGTCAAAGATAAGATACTGGACTAGAAATGCCATCGGTCTGATCCAGGATAGCAATGCTTATGTTTCCATATTATTAAATTCTATCTGAAATGCTCTGAAAAAAGGGAATCAAGTATCACAGTGCACTGAAAACATCAAGTTTGTCAAAACTCTAGTGGATAGACTTATTCACCACTTTGTTGTACAGGATTTTATGTATTAGATAGCTCACATAGGGATTTAACAAGAAACATATCTTTTATTAAAATCATATAAATAAAAAACATGTCCTTCTGCCCTCCGGCATGTTTACAGATGAATTTATTTATTTTACAATATCCTATTTAATTAAAGATTTGCTGTTAGAGGAATAAAACTTTCTGAAATGTCTATACTTCCAAGATCAAACTCTCCCCTTAGATTGGGAAGCGTTGCACTGAGAAGCATACACGTCCAGTCTTTGGTGGAACGGTTCATTGTTGCAAGGTCGTGTTATGAAGTGAGGAGAAGGTTACAACTTCACTCAAGTTCATTTGTGTACTCCAGTCTCATCGGTTAATCACGTTTAACAGTACCTTTAATGATATTGGTAATAGGGCCTTGAGGGAAGGGTGGTTGAGATGTCTTGGATCCATGCAGCTGAATTTTAACTTTAGCCTGGCCAGTCCAAAGGATGGTCTCTGTTGAGCCAGCTGTAAGAGGCATGTGGCCAGGGAGTCTGGAATCAGAAATACTCTTTTGTGAAAAGTACCTCCTTTATGGACTCTTGCCTACAGAAGATAAGCTGCATTAACTATGCTAGCCTGATGGCCCTTCCAGGCTGGGACAGACTGTGAACGGAAAAACAGGAGCTGAAGTTCTGGGCTTGAACATTTCAGTGTTCAATTTAGCCCATTCTAGAGAAAGAATGAAAAATGTTAATAGGCACCCAAGTTTAGAGGGAACATGCAGAAGGCTTTGCTCCGGCACTACCTCCAACATTTGTATTAAGCGGCCACTATAAGACATAACTTTTGCCGATATATCAACAAGGTATCTGGGTGGTTTAAGAGTTCGTCATGTGTGTTTTGTGATACTTGCGCCCAGCCAAACTGTTCCAAAGAGCACTATTTAATTCCAAACTCGGAGCAAGGGACCTCTTTTCAGTATAGAGGAAACACCACAATATTTCACGATAAACTGCAACTTTATTGTGAAGTATTTCCTTTTGGTCACCTTGCTGCCATGAAATATGGCTTTCCCCTTTGCTATTGTAGCTGACAATAGATTTTTGCTATGGCTGTGAAAGCTAAAGATGGGGCCAGGCTGCAAAACTCAGATCTGTATCTTGAAGCTGTCACAGTTGAGGGTACTTAGATAAAGAATCTTGGTTTGGGACCTTTTGATAAAATTCATGGGTTCCTGGAGAAGTATGATAAAGTATAATAACCTACTCAGTCTAGTGGAACAGCTTGCCTATCTATCTATCTATCTATCTATCTATCTATCTATCTATCTATCTATCTATCTATCTATCTACTTGAGGTTTTCAAAGCTATGGGATTTACAGACATTGTTCCCATTAGTTGTAACAAGAGTATTAATCCTGTAGTCAGCATTCAAATTCTCAACCATATTTATAAATATTCAGTCTTAATTCAAAGCTCTTGTGCATATGCATTATGAAGGAGTTTCTAATGACATGGTCACATATTAGGGTTTTCCACAAGACTGTGTAAAATGAGGGTGTCCTTTGTAGTCATGGTTCCAGAAATGGCTGAACTTTTTGTGGAAAATAGTCAGAGTAACCCAGCCTGATTTGAGACCTTAAGCAGGGACAATTCAAACAAAAAAAAAATAAGTCTGTCAAAGTCACAAGAGACTGCAAATAGTATCGGTTATTCTTGTGGTGTTCATAATTTTCATAATTATAAACTATAGATATTGCGGTACAGATGTGGTACATATATTGTGCTACTTATAAGCAGTGCTTATAGATGCATTCAAAAGAAACAAGGAAAGTACTTTCGGTTTCAGTGTTGCAGATATTTTCTCTTTTTCATTGAAAAGACATTTTTAAAATCTATGAAAAATAAAGGTCTCAGATTCAATTTGAATTGAGCTTATTTTTTAATGTTTGTTCTGTTCTTTCTTTCCTGTTCCTTCTCCGGTGTTTGATGTCACAGCAGGAAATGGAGGGGGAGGGGGGGAACAATCATAAAAAAATATACAACATGTGTACAACTCCATTTCATTTTGAAAGAAAAAAATAATGTAAGGAACAAAATGTTTTAAAAAAAATGACATAATTTTAAAGTTTCCTTTAAAAAAAAATCCTCTAAAATAAAAAGGTGTTGATTGATTCTGTTATCTGAGTGGGTGAAAGACTGTGTGTGTGTATATGCATATATGTGTGCTTGTGTGTGTGTGTACACAAAGTATGTAAGTATGCAGAAGATATAGTTGCAGACTGAGAAAGTCATGCCTATTCCACCAAGGGCATGCTCCTGATCTTATTGAGGATACTTCACTCATTGGGATTTTTGGAAGCTGTGTAGTGATGCAAATCTATATGCCTGAGACCAGAGTCAAGAGATACATATTAAAAAAACCCCCCAAAAAACATTAATTGACTTTGCTGCATCAAGATGTTTTCAGAGCCCCATTATTTGCTGTTATTTATGAAAGGAGAGACAGAGCAATATCCAGATGATCAAAGGAGCTCATGAATGAAATAATAAAGTGACATTACCGTTGATATAAATATTTGTATCAAGTTGTTGATGGCCAAGCATTATAAAATGTAAATTGCACTCCAATAATTTATGTTCACTTCAGGTTTTCAATTTATGTATTAATAGCACAATAGTTTCAATATCTTGAATCAGACCACAAATTTTAAGTCAAATACATTCTCTGTGCCATTCTGTAACTAGAAAACTCCAGTGGTGATGCTGGTGATTTATGTCTAGAGTCTGGGAAGCATGCCAAGCAGTATAAAGATAGAATAAACCTACCATCTTGCAACCTGTTCCATCTCCCATCAACACGGTCCTTCCATTATTTTACTGGAAGTTGGATCAAGTGCTAGGCCATATCAATTATGCCAAGAGAACGATAGCTTAAATTGGGAAGAACTTACCTAAATATGAAATTCTAAAGGAGTTGTGAAAAATAAATAAATCAAAAAAGAAAAAAACCCAAGAAACACAAGGCTTGGATCCTTGATGTGGCGGTGCCATCAGAAACTGTTTGTTAGAAGCTCTTTCCAGAAAAATGTGCTTTTCAAGTGTATCTTTTGTACTCCGGGGAGAGGTTGCATAGAACCCGTCTGTGCTGGGATACTAGCAGCCACATGAAGAGTATGTTCCCAGCTGAGGATACTTATTGTGGTAATAGCTTCTAATGTACAAAAGTACCCTTGTCTTTCTTAACTCGTTTTGTAAATATGTGTTCTGTACATAGCTCTACCTGTCAACGTTGCACAAGATTAAACCATTTTTTGGTATGTATTAAGTATATCAAAAGATTACATGTATATGTGTAGATATATAAACATGTAATGTAACATGTAACCCTAACTATGTAACATATAGTAAATGAAAGCTTTAGGGGTCTTTGAACTGTTATGAATTTTTACTTAATTTTCCAGACTGACAACCCACAGTAACCGTCTCTTGATTTTCACATCACAATGCTAGACTGGATATTTCCTGTGCTTCCAACTTTATGGATAATTGTTGAATAACATGATTATGACACCTAACTTATAGCAGCAACTTATGTCACCAAAAAATGCGGATTGCAGTCCTAATATGTTTGATGGTAGGCTGAGGAGCAGAGCTAATATACAGGTATCAGGTAGTACATGGCCAGATGAAATATTTGCACCTTTTTAATGGTAATATAGTGATGTACAAAAACGAGCAGATTTCTAAAACAAGGTAAAGTTGTGCAGTCTGGTGAACTACACCAGTGACAATTTATGGTAGGAACTCTAATGGTATCTTACATTGATACAGGTTTCATTGTCTGTGTCTATGCAGGGTAACCATTTCCTAAAATGCAAACTGGCTATTATTACTTTCTGCCTAGCATTAAGGTATTGCAAAATCCACCTACTGTGTGAACTATCCCAGAATAGAAGCAGACATCAGTAGGCAAAACTGCGATAAATTTAGAGTAAGTAATTTAACTTCCCATGGCCTTTCAGTGTCTGTCCATCTGTCCATAATTTAAGGAGATCTAAAAATATAAGTAGGACTCTGACAAGCCGGTGTGAAACTTCTCCAAATCCAAGTAATGAAGAGGTCTACAACATGAGCTTAAGATTTTATCAAGGTGCTTCTTAGAAGACATGTCTATCAACTTTGGCCATCTCAATAGACAGGATCAGTGAAAAAAGGTGATCTTTATTTCCCTGTTTCTGGAAGGACAAGTGTAAAAAGAAGGATCCTATAAAGGGAAAGCTTTCTTGTGAGGAGGGTTGTAAAGCAGTGGGACAGGTTACTCAGGGTACATCTACATATTCCTTAATACACTTTTGCTACTGCGCATTAAATTTAATACCTCTGGGCACTTTTAAACATCCTCCGGAGGGGTGGGAAGGTGGGGCTCTTTAATTAATTAGAGCAACTCCAAGACCCACTCTAAAAAGACCCACTCTAATTAAAATGCCACTGCATTTCCTGTATCAGAGTTCCCACATTTAAAAATGGTGGTGGAGGTGCTTGAACTAAAGTTTGTTAGATGAGCTTTAGTTCCAGTGCCCCTTCCACCATTTTTAAGTACAGGGATCCTGGTGCATGCGATGCAGGAGGCTGCTGGAAGCTGGCAATTGCCGCACTCCAGCAGACTCGATTAATCGAATCTGTTCTGATGTGCTGGGATTCCAGCACACTGGAGCAGCCTCCACACTCATGTATAGGTGCCGTCTAATGTGAGGTACTTAAGAAATGACCATTAGACTGCCCTATTGTGCAACACCAAAAGTGCACACTTTTTTAGTGATGCTTAATGCGCAGTAGCCTATTTTTACTGTGCATTAGCGTATTAGCATGGTTCTTGACATGATGTTTTAATGAGCAGTAAAATAGGCTGCTGCACATTAAAATGCACGTGTAAATGCACCCTCAGAGTGGTGGTGGAATCTCCATCCTTGGACATTTTTAAGACCAGCTAGATAAAGCCTTCTCTGGGATGATATAGTTGGGGACAGTCCTGCTTTGAATGGTGGGGGTTAGACTAAATGACCTCCTGAGGTCCCTTCCAACCAAGGTTCCCTCTAGGGTATGCATGTGTGCGGCTGAGCACAACTAAAAGTGTGGCTGTGCACAGCCTTTTCAAGGCCGCGCACTAGGAGAGGCTGGGGCAGGAGCCTGGCATGGGCTCCGCCAGCTCCGGGGAAGTGCTCCACTCTCCCGCGTGGCCTCAGAGGGGGCATGTCCCGCAGTGTCCTGGAGCCGGTGGAGCCTCACTCGGGGCAGGCAGCAGCTCCTCAAGGTGGGGCAAGGCAGGGATGGAGGCTGGCGCGGGGGGACTGGTGTGGGCTCCACTGGTTCTGTGGAAGTGCTCCACTCCCCAGCACTTCCCTAGAGCCGGGCAGAGTCTATGCCAGCCCCTGGTTCCAGCCCCTGGCTCTGACCCCCAGCCTCTTGGCTCCAGCTCCCAGCCCCAGCCTCCAGCCTCCAGCTCCAGCCCCCAGCCCCCAGCCCCTCGGTCCCAGCCTCTGGCCCCCAGCCCCAGCCTCTTGGCCCCAGCCCCCAGCCTCTGGCCCCCAGCCCCCAGCCCCAGCCTCTTGGCCCCAGCCTCTGGCCCCCAGTCCCCAGCCCCAGCCTCTCAGCTCCAGGCCCCAACTCCAGCTCCAGCCTCCAGCACACAGCACCCAGCCCCCTTCGATAAGTGTCCCACGCGGGACCGAGGCGGTGCGCTCATGGACCAAGGCAGCGTGCTCATGGACCGCTGCTCCTTAGAGGGAACATTGCATCCAACCCTCATTTTCTATGATTCTAAGTTGTGTTGATGCCACATCATGATCAGTTCAGCTTTTGATATTTGCCACTCATCTGTGATTACTACTGAAAATATGTGGTGGGGTGGAAGGAAAATATACTCAGGATGAATATTCAGTTGTAAGCCCAACACAAATGGCAATTTCTATCTGAACGGTCTTTTTTCCCAGTCCCACTGGAGTATTGATTAGTACCCCAGCATCAACAAATGGCATACAGAGCAGACAATGTGACATATCCAATCACTGTTCCTTTTGCTAATCATAATCTTACCCCACAAATAGTATTATCATCTTATTGAAGTCAATGCTGGAGTATGGACAATCAGAATCCTGCCATTAATTACTGCTTACAACCAACTAACCATCCCAAAACAACTAAATAATAATAAGAATGAAAGTCAAATCACAGAATATTAAAACCTGGATTTTATGGTATTAGTGAATGAAGTAGGTATTACTCATTTCTCACTGTGGGACAGTGGGTGCATCTACATGAGATGCTAACTCATGTCCTAATAACACTGTACAGTAGTGTACTGGGCACAACCTGTGCTAATACACTACTGCACAGTAGTATTAGGTTATTGCTCAGTTAGCACCTGTAAAAACCTGCATGCTGGTGCTACTGCACAGGAGCACCCGTGACAGCCCATTGTTTTAGTCCTTGGTTATGCAAGTACTAAACTTAATGTGCAATAACTACAGTTCATTAATGAACATGTAGATGCACCCACTAAGTAGGAAAGGTGCCTAAATAGGGTGTTCAGCTGCACAAGATACATGCAGAAGTACCTGTCTGGGCATTGTCTTGCTCCTACTACACCATGTTTCATGTAGCTCGGAAGAAAATTAGTTTGGAGATGTTGTGCATACATTTCTAGAGGGGCAATGCACAGTTGTGTCTGTTAGCAGGTATGAGACCATGAAATTCTGACATTTTAAGGACTGGGCAGAGGTAGCTGCTGGAAGTTATTACAATGTACATGATAGGTTTCTCATCTCGCCACTTGCCATGTCTCAGGATGAGACTAAAGGTGATAAGACTACCAGACTTTCTGCACAGAAAGAATACTCCACTGCACAGCTTCTCCCACAGCCACGCTGTGATTACTTTTTACAGGGAGTAAAAAATGAATAGCTATTTCATTTAAATTCTGTTGGAAAACAGCATGCCAAGCCCATACGGGCCCTTTACATAATTGTAGTGGCAGGGCTTTCCTTGGGGTACCTATCTGTTTTCCAACCACTGATCTGATGAGGAAGAGGTCGACTTCATTTAAGGAATCTGTCCTGAAGTGGAGGAGACTGAATCCCAGAGACCTTCTCCTTCCTTCTCCACAATTAACAACATCCCGTACACCCCTCAAAAATCTGTATTCAAACAATACATGTATCAAGGTGGTTCTGTCTTGAAAACACACCTTTTTTTTTTTTTTTTTTTTTAAAGAAATGTTGACACATCCACACAAATTGAATTGAGTGGTGATTGGAGCTTGATTGTCACCTGTGGGGCTATGCAAAGGACCTGCTGTAGCACTCTAGGCTTCAAACTTATTTTTTTTTCAGAAGCTTTTGAATCTTTTTCTTTTTTTTTTTTTCTTTTACGCTGCTAATAACAAAGTGCTGTTGAGTCTTGAAAATGGCTGGCTCTCCCTCAGCCTGCTGCAAAACTAAGATTTCACTGCCTTTTTGCTTTCCTCTACAGCTCCCAGTACATTGTGGTCTTTGAGTCCTGCCATAGTACTAATAGCAGCACTATCTAGGGGCCTGGTTGGTGATCAGGCCATCAAGCATGCTGTACAGACACCGAGTAAGCAACAGCCATTGCTCTGCTGAGCTCACCATCTAACGAGACAAAGGAAGCGGTGTTATCCTTGCTGTACAGATGGAGAAGTGACACAGAGATGAATTATAAGACTGGCCCACAGGAAGTCTGTGGAAGAACAAAGAACTGAAGTCAGGTTTTCTGCATCATAGCACAGAGCTTTAACCACAGAGCCATCCATCCTGCTTCTCATCTTTCCGATAATGAAGAGTCAATCTAGGTAACAGATGCTGGGACTTGTGGTGCAACTTTAACATCCCTCTGAGTCACTTGTTTCTCAGGGGAATCACAATTAAGGGCAAGGCAGGGGATGGTTAACTTTTGATGCCATTATTACTGCTAGTCCTGTTCCCTGGGTACCCTGTCAAAGGCAGGGCCCCCTTGCTCTGGGAGCTGCCCAAAGTGAATATAACAAGACGGCCCCTTCAGTATAGGACAAGAGACAACACCAAGATATGAAAAGGTGCTTGAGTGCAAGAAAGTTGTGCGACAAAGCAGAATGAGTCTAAGTGCTATTATGTTTCTGCACAGATTTGATTGAACCGCTATCCTGTTATTTACAGGCATGGGGGCAGAAGAGACTGAAGCCAGGGTCTCAAGAAAAGCAATGATATAGTTCATTCCCAGATCTGAGGAGCAGCATAGGAGAAAAAAAAATTAAAAAAGGAAGGTGCTTGCTTGATAACGTAACAAGTGAATGATGGAAGATGGCATCCTGGGCTGATCAAATGAAGGAAAGTCAGAGCAAGTAGCTGGTATAAGAGGGGGGTGACATGGTCAGAGCAATGGGGTTGGGAAAATCTTTTTTAAGGTCATGCTCAAGGTGGAAAAGAGTGGGGTTAGATATCATTTTGCAAAACCAGAGAAAAGGATATTGCAGTAATCAAAGGATGATGATAGCTTGGGTGAGAGGGGTAGCTGAGGGGATGCAGAAATCTGCCGGATGGACATCAGCTTCCATGTGAGAGCTTTGAGAGACAAGTCAGAGTCAGAGGTGACAGTCTGCGGGATAAAAGATGATAGCCTGGAGATTTCCTATAGGGGGAATTTGACACGGCCAGCATGTAGGCATGAGTGAACTGTACATGGCACCATGTGCAACCTGTTCCTCTCTCATTTCTAGCTAAAACAAGCTGAGCAAGGAAAGGAAAGTACACTCTTTACCATCTTTGATCCTGCTGAGTCCCTTCCAAAAATCATCTATTAAATTGCTCCCCTTTCCTGGTACCAAGGAAAGGTTAGGGGAGCAATGTAATAGATGACTTTTGGAAGGGAGCCGGTAGGATCAAAGATGACAAGGAGCGTACTTGGTAACATCATGCAGCCAGGTCCAGCTAGAGCTCACTCCCCTGGAAGAGACCAGAAGTACCACCAAGCACACCAATAGTATCCTGAAGTAGGAACTCATGGGTCTTGCTGATCAATTAGTGTTTCCCACTGAGAGTTGGAATAAAACGTCCTCTGGCCACACCAGAAGTTTGTGTGCAAATGGAGAAGCTTCACTGCCCCATTTTATTCCCTTTGTACCAGGGCTCTGGAGAGGGGGTTTGGGAACCCTGATCCCTGGCTGCAGTTACCCAAAAGAAATCAGATCGGTGTGCCCTGTGGCATTCACACGACATGGCCGAGCCATATCCAGGCTTCAAAGTCTCCTGCTCCAGTTCTAATGAGTGTGCTCAGTCAGGCTATGCACGTCGTCCCATGAAAAACACAGGGCAGGGATGTGAAAAGAAAAGAAAAGCATATTCCCCATTCACTCCTGAATGCATTGAAGGCCTGTTGAGAATGGCTGTGTGCTATGGTTTGGGGGACTTTGCTTCTTGAAGCCATACTCCCTGCACGCTCATTTATACTGAGGAAGTGTGTTTATAAGTGTCTCGAGGTAAATCTCATCATGGAATAATTTCCTACGATGGATCTATAGAAATCTGTCAATACCCTGAGAAAAAAAAAAAAATTGGGAATCCATTCCCAAAGGCACCCACAGGGATTATGTGGACCACACTTATCCAAAATGCCTCACTTTCATTGGTGCCTTTGAAATAACCCCCTTGCTTTTCATCTGCATGCACAGAAACCTAAGAGGAATAAATATTATGACGGAGGAAGGAATGTCTTTGTCCTGAGCTCTGAGAAGATCTGACCTTCCTAGTGCTAGAGCTCAGATGGATAATACACTGCGAGCTGCTACTCTTATAATTAAGTGATCAGTAAATGGGTAACTCATTTATAATATCCCAGTTGTACTGTACTTTTTAATTGATAAACACATGCACAGAAACAGCAGCTTTAAGGTCTTGTGGTTAATGAACAGCATTGGGACCCAGGGGATAAGAGTGCTGTTATTGCTGCCTCCGCCACAGTCTTTCTGTGTGACCTTGGGTGAGTCAACTTATCGCTCTCTACCTCCGTTTCTTATTTATAATATGGGCAGACACCCTGGCCTTACCCCAGAAGGATGTTGAGAAGATAAATTCATGTATTTAAGAAAACTGCTCAGTGTTGAGCATGACGGTGAAAACTTGTACAGATATAGAAAAGGCCTCTGATGAAAAACGTGTGCCATATTTTCCAGTGGAGAATACACTTCTGTGCATAAAAGACACTCATCCCTCTTCAAAAGGAACATTTTAAAAGTTTGTAGCATAAATTTGATTTACTTTTGATCAGTGTTTATTACAATAATGGCGTGTGTTGTTTTTATACAGCTTCAGTATATGGCACGCACCTTCATTTTAGGTCTCTTTTGGGGGTGGGAATATAGCAGACAATACAATAGTTAATTACGTTTTTGCATGGAATACCACATCAATCAAATTAATTACAATATCTGGAATTTGTATGCAAATCCCATGTTGTGCCTTTATCATATCCATGAGTACAGCTTCAGCACAAGGCAACAGGGCTTGATTTACATTTGCTTAGAGCTTAGGTGAGTCAAGGTAAAAGCACTGCTAGCCAGCCAAGCATTACAAAAGGGAGTTTTAATTGCACTGCATTTATCTTATCATTTTTGATGGAAAATGATGGTGGGCTAAAAGTGAACCTGCTTTTTGGCCTGAGGGGAAATCACTGTCCTGCTGAAGTCAATGGCTAAATTCCTATTGATTTCAGCAGAGTCAGACTCTCACCCCTGTTTATGCTCCATGCAGGTAATGCTGGATTGCAGAAGGAAGGGAGTATTTTTATTAAGGTTTGAGAGGTGGAATGAAGTTATGGATGAACTTCAAGTGCCGCAGGTTTGATTTTGCTTTGCATAATTGGCCTGGGCTAGATTACAACTTCAGTGGAACAACTTGCCAATGTGAAGAAGGGCTGCACAAATGACATATATATGATATAATTTGATATATATGCAAATCATTCCCAGGGTGAGTATCCAGATCCATAGTGTCTGGAAAATGTATTTTTTATATCTGATGCATAACAATAGTACTGGCATCATCTTCATCATCATCATTATCATTGTTATTATCCAAAACCTCCAGTGAGCCTTCTAACCTCATGTACAAAATACAAAAATGTCTCAACAAGGCAGCCCCTTCCCAAAGTAAAACTCTTGTCCCCACAAGGTTTCTTTTTAGATTTCGGTTCCTTCCAGTTGACATGGAAAAAACAAGAAAAACCAAACAGAGCAGCACAAAAAGCAACAACCCAAAATAGGAGCCTTTCTCAAGGTTTCTCTGCAATTTCCGTTCTGTCCTATCTGGAATCAAGAGATGCAATAAAATACAGGACAACTGAGAAAAATAAAAGGGATCTGAATATTTCATAGCCCTTAAAGATGTTCATTTCATACGAGGCACTTGGAAATATGCAAAGACTCTGGGGGGAAAGAGCGTTGTTTGTAAACTTGCTTTATATATATATTAGTAAAAATTACCTTGGAAATGGCTAGCTTTACTAATGCATCTATTGCTTGTTTTACATGACTGTCACTTGCTTTGCGAGGTCAGTAATGCAGTTAACAGATGGTGCAGCAGGACTAGCAGCCATGAGGGATAGTTTACTAACGAAAAAGGAGATGATTTTCAGGATTTCCCTTGCATATTGCAGGCTATTTTTTTGGACAGACTGTATCTCCTTGGCCTCAGCTCCATGACATTTTGCTTGTGGATGAGGGTAAGTCCAACACTGGTAACAAATCTCTTTTACTTTCTCCCCCTGGATCACATTAGGGTTATAGCTTTGGAAAGCAAGTAGCACCAGCTGGGTTATCTCTGTTGCCTGTTACCTCCAGCGGCTCAGGGTGTTGTTATGGGAAGGCGTTTATAGATCTCTGAATTGTTGTCGATCTTAACTTCTGATCTTGTGGTGCCATTTAGCAGGTGGGGCACTGCGACGGACGCAAGCTCTCTAAAAAGATGCACTGTTAATTACTTTAAGATTTAATATACTACAATAGAACGGTTCTTGCTATCGCAAAAAGTCTTGCAAAGAGCTGTCAAAAGCAATGACACAGAGAGCATAACGACACTGCAATTGGAGCAGCCATTTTGCTTCAACATTAGCTCACACGTTGCCTTGGATATAAGAAGCTATTTGACTCCCAACTGTAAGCCATTATCCTAACCTCTTTAAAAAAGTTCCACGACAACTTTCACTTCGACATACAATAATAGGACCTCACCCAGGGCCGCATTTAATAGTCTAATAGTCTACTTAAGCACGTACTTGGCTCAAAACATGTGTTAAAGTGCTAACGGATATTGACTCCAGCATGTGTTTAAGTACTTTCTCGAAAGGGCCCCGAAAGCAGTCTTTCTTCTAGATGATCTCTCTCTTCCCCTTTCCTCTCCTACGTTCTTTCCATCCAGTTCCCAGTTGTATTTTTGAACCCAACACCTTGCTTCCTGGAGGTGAAAATGATCCCAGCTGGGCTATCCTGGCACCAAATGCAAGACATCCTGCTCTGTACTGAACGTGCCATGCAGTTTAATAACACAGGCGTATTAGCATAGAAATAACTGCATGCCTTTGTTAGTTATGCAGATTAATCATCGATTCAGTCTAGTATGCATCTGAGGGAGAGTTGGTCGCTCACCTGTTCATGAAATAACAACAAAACGTACTATTCACTTCTAAGATTCCTGATTGTCTTTGTGGGAAGGCAGGGATGCATCATGTATGGAAATCCCCATCCAGATATAATTTGATGCAAGCGGCATATATTATTAGTTTCTTTTTATTTATTGTAGTAGCATCTCTATTCTGCTAGATGCTGTACAAACATATAGTGAGCCCTGGGGTGATTACAATCTATGTGTCTCACCAAGCGCTAAGGCTGAAAAATACAGCAGACTATCACTGAGAGGAAACAAAACATCCAAGCTTTTGCTGAAGGGTATTGATTGAGTACCATGGAGATATTCACGGACTAAAAAGGCAGGAGAAGGGGTCTGAAGGGGCAGTATCATCGCATGGTTACAGCATAGGCCTTGAAGCTTTGGGAACTAGATTGCAACACCGAGTCCCTGGTGTCTTGCTGCGGGGCTGTTTTTAATGGGAGGTTGTGAAGTTTCATTCATAAATGTATAGCGGCAGACCTGGCCTCCCTCTATACATCAAGTCCCAGTGCCAAATCCAAAGAAGCACTCAGCATGTGCAATTTAGGTTTCAACATACTGAAAATTAGGTTCCTGCCCTTCAGAGGGTAGTTACATATTGTGGATGTCTTTCAACTTACCTGTTGAAGCAGGGCCAATGTGCAGTTCAAAAGGCAAGGCTCATGGGAGAGAAGGAGAGCAAGCAAGAGGCATCCTGTTCTTGTGTCTAGTGGTTGGGGCACTCAGCTTTGAGGGGGGGAAACCTGGATTCTGTTCCCAGGTTTATTTCTGGTTTGTTACCCAATGACTGTCGATGGGAAAATGCAGATACCATCTAGGGAGCAGGACCCAGGATTCCCCTTTCTCTGTTTGAAGGGCAGAAGGTACCCACACAACCAAGGTCTTCTAAAGTCTGGCCATGAAGACTCTTTTCTGGGAGATGGGAGGTGTAGATTTGTGTCCTCTTGGGCTGACAGGGTCCAGAACCTGGGTCTCCTACTCTCTTGGCGAGCTCCCCAAACACCTGACAATTATAAAATGTGAACATCACCACCCACTTCAACTTTAGCCAGGTTCTTGAGTGAAAGGTCATGAGGTTGTTGTACTTCATCCTGAACTCAATACTGTCAGGGTAGACCAGACATACACTGAGCACAACTACCTGGCTGGAGCCCTGCAGAGCTTTGGGCAACACTATCCACTGTACTGTCTCATAGCTAATTCACGAGAGAGTTTAGGCATGGGCTATGCACCTAATTATTTAGGCACGAACTCCTCTGTGCATGTACGGATGTCCAAGTTTAGGCACGTAGGGTTCACTGAAATCCAGATGAGTTTTAGGTGCTTAATGAATTTTGTTGCCACTGGAGAAGGAGAATAGTGGGTTGCTTTGAGGACTTTGGTGTCAAAATTCTGCCTAACTACTGCATAGGTGCCACTTTACCCATGTGAATTTGGGTCCTAATACTCAGCTTTAATAGCCATAGAAAAATAAGAAATAATGAACACTTCTTTTGGGTAGAATTATTCAAATGTAAAATATTACTATCTTGAATGTTCCTGTGCCAACAGTTCATAAGACATGTGTACGTGTAAAATCTGTAGTGATACAAATAGGATTTAGATATGATCCAGATTGCATTTTAAAATTAGCTTGCCAAGAAACTGAAGGTTTCACTTAACGGTGGTGCAAGAACCTGAGAGTCCCAGAATGCCAGTATTGTATAATCAGTGTAACCCATAATGGAAGAACTCACAAATATCCAACTACTTTCCTATTTACTCTACCTTATTTTCCTTAGACATATTCTACCTGGGAGGTTTCCTGCCAGCAATTCGGCAGTCCCAACTTGATAAAAGGCACCACTCCCAGCAGCAACAAAAGAAATAAAAACAAGAATTGCAGTTTTTGGACTCTCCCTTCTTCTGCTTTAACCCATAAGCAAAGGTCAAGGGTCCCAGGTTTGTTCTTTGCAAACTCAAACAAATTTGGACATCTACAAACATGTCCAACACAGAAAAGATGGTTGGAAAAGGCACGTTGTTTGTTTTACGCATTTTTCCTCAGCTTTGATACTGATCATTTGTAAAAAAAGAGGGGGAAAAAAACCCCAATGTAACATCTAGAAAAAAATATGCAAAGTTGTGTTTTGTTCAAATTCCACAAAAAAATATTTTGATGAGATAATTTATGCAGATCCAGTTTCTATTTACTGAGTTACATACATAATACTTTCAAACATCTTATGTAAACCATACATTTTTTGCTGCAGCCTACCTGCAACAGGCTGTATCAGATAATGATAGATATGAAGTACTTTCATCCAATGTATATGATGTTATAACCTGCATAATAAAGTGAAATAGCTTATTTATTTTTAACACATCAGTAATAACTCATCCTGCTTGTGATTCTCCTGGGTCAGATCCTGAGCTTCTGTAAATCAACGTACCTTCATTGACTTAAATGGAGTATGATGATTCATAGTGGCTGAGAATTGGCCTGTCATGTTCCAGCCTGACTTCTAGCACTAATATAAGGATGCTTTGGACTTCAATAGTACCTGTCAACTGAGACTCTTTGAGTACCTGGCATAAATAGAAATTACCCACCAATGTAATTTCTTCTTGTGCATAAGGCTTATCTACACACAATTTGCACCAATGTAGTGAAGTCAATTCAAAACTCTACATACAACTTTCAAGATATGGAGCCTTAGCAACAGAGGAAGAGGAGCATATTCTGTTGGTGGCAGAGGGTAGGCCAGGCATCCCCAAGGTTTGGAGAATCAAGACCATTGCCACCAAAAACGAAGTGCTGAGTGGTGATGATTGGAGAATTCCTTCTGTGGAGGATAAAGACAACCATCTGCTGGCCTAGCCTGCTGTTTTGGGAGGTCTGCTCCTTGCTTGGAACCTGGATCTGCGATGTCACAGAGAGATGAGTGAGGCTCATCCAGCCCTCTGACTACTACCCCATGCTGCTCATCCATGTGGGCACCAATGATACTGCCAAGGGTAACCCTGAACGAATCAGAAGTGCCTACAGGGCTCTGGGTGCAAGGATGAAGGGGCCAGGGGGCCAGGTGCTGTTCTCCTCTATCTTTCCAGTCAAGGGGAAGGGCCAGAGTAGGACTGGATGGCTTCTGCAGATCAACAAATAGCGGTGCTGATGGTGTTGCCAGCAGGGCTTTGGATTCTTTGACCATAGGATGTTGTTCCAAGAAGAAGGATTTCTAGGAAGAGATGGGATCCACCAGATGAAGAGAAGGAGAACATGTTTTCAGATAGACTCACTAACCTAGTGAGAAGGACTTTAAATATGTATACTGGGGGATAGAGACCAAAGCCCTGAGGTAAGTGGGGAAGCAGGTGACCTGGAGAAAGCACAAGCAGGAGACGACAAGGAAGGAGGTCTTCTCATTCTTTCTGAGAGAGTAGGACAGTCAGCTAGGTGCCTCAGGTGCCTGTACATGAATGCACAGAGCCTGGGAAACAAGCAGGAAGAATTTGAAGTCGTTGTGCAGTCACGGGACTATGACATGATGAGAGCAATGGAGACTTGGCAGGATAGCTCGCATGAGTAGAGTACTGTCATGGAGTGGTAGATAAACTGTTCAGAAAGATAAGCAGTGAAGAAGAGGCGGAGTTGTGCTTTGTCTAAAAGAGCCATATGATTGCACAGCGCTCCAGTATGAAACTGGAGACAGGCCTGTTGAAAGTCTCTGGGTTAGGGTCAGAGGGGAGAGCAACAAGGGTGATGTTGTGGTTGGGGTCTGTTCTAGACCACCAGACCAGAGGATGAAGTGGATGAGTCTTTGTTCAAACAGCTAGCAGAAATTTCCCAATCCCAGGCCCTCGTTCCCATGGAGGACTTCAATCACCCTGACACTTGCTCGGAAAGCAATACAGCAGTGCACAGGCAATCTAGTATATTTTTTAAGTGTTGGAGATAAGTTCCTGGTGCAAGTGCTGGAGAGGCCAATTAGGGGCTGTGGTCTTCTTGACCTGCTGCTCACAAACAGGGAAGAACTGGCAGGAGATGTAGAAGTGGATGGCAAGTTGGGCACCAGCAACTGCAAGATGATTCAATTCAGATTCCTGAGGAAAGGAAGGATGGAGAGCAGCAAAGGAAGGATCCAGGGCTTCAGCAAAGCAGACTTTGACTCACTCAGGGCATGATCCTCTGGGAGGCCAGTCTGAGGGGGAAAGAAATCCAGGAGAACTGGTTGTATTTTAAAAAAACCTTACTGAAGGCACAGGAATGAACCATCCTGATTCACAGAAAGACTAGCAAATATGGCAAAAGACCAGCTTGGCTTAGCAGGGAACACCTCAGTGAGCTAAATCACAAAAAGGAAGCTTACAAGAACAAACAAGTAGGGAGTATTATAAGATTATTATACAGGCATGTAGGGATGAAATGAAGAAGGCCAAAGTGGAATTGGAGTTGCAGCTAGAAAGGGAAATGAAGGGTAACAAGAAGGATTTCTACAAGTATGTCATCAACAAGAGGAGGATCAAGGAAAGTGTGGGTCCCAGACTGAATGGGGGAGGCAACCTAGTGACAGATGATGCAGAAAAGGCTAAAGCACTCAGTGGCTTTTTAACCTCAGTCTTCACAGGTAAGGACAGCTCCCAGACCTGGCTGCAGGATTTGGGGAGCAGGTGACCAGCAAACAGTGGCAAAGTAACAGGTTAGGGACTATTTAGAAAAGCTGGATGCATACAAGTCCATTGTACCAGATTAGATACACCTGAGTGTCTGAAGGAGTTGGCTGATGTGACTGCAAAGCCTCTGGCCATTATCTTTGAAAACTCATGGCAATTGAGAGAGGTCCTGGATGATTGGAAAAAGACAAATATAGTTACCATCTTTAAGAAAGGGAAGAAGGAAGATCCAGGGAATTACAGACCAGTCAGCCTCACCTCAGTCCCAAGAGAAACCATGAAGCAGGTCCTCAAGGAATCCATTTCTAAGCACTTGGAGGAGAAGATTGTAATGCTCAGCATGTGTTCATCAAAGGCAACTCATGCCTGACCAACCTGATTGCCTTCTATGATGCCATGACTGGTGCTGTGGATGTAGGGAGAGTAGTGGACATGATATACCTTGACTTTAGCAAGTATTTTGATACAGTCTCCCACAACATTCTTGAGAGTATGATTTCTGAGGACAGTCTGAGGGAACCGGACTTATTTAGTCTGCAGAAGTGAAGACTGATGGGATTTAATGGCAACATCAAGTACCTGCAGCATGGCTACAAAGAGGATGGAGCTGGACTGTTCTCAGTGCTGGCAGATGAGCAAACAAGAAGCAATGGGTTCAGTTCCAGGAAAGGAGGTGTAACGGGGGGGCTTCTCGGGGCAAATATACCAAAGCCCCGCCCACCTGTTCTGGGCCAACTGCCCACCTTCTTGCCTGTCACGCCTTGATGATTTTTAATTAGGATGTTAAGTAGGTGGGAGGCTGCCCATTTCTTGCCCTGATGCCAGGGGGCACTATCTGTGGCTCCTTTCCTCCCCTACACCGCAGCCCAAGCCTTGCAGGAGGCATCCACTGTTCTTCACATCACCAGCCCCACACTGGGCCCCAGAATCCTCCAGTCCAGACACCTATAAGATCCCTCCACTCAGGCAGCCTACTCTGCCTTCATTCTGGGCTACCTAGCTCCCCAAGCTGTTCCCCCTTATGGGTGTGGTCCCCCCAGGACCTTTGGCTACACAGGCCCTGGCCTTACCTCCCAGCCAGTTGGAGCCCCAGGTCCTCAGCTCTGGGAGTCCCTCACGGTGGGCCCCTGGCCCTTTGACCCTTCTGGTCCTTGCCCCAGCATTGACCAGTCAGGGGATTTCAAGTCAGGCTTCTGAGTCTATAGCCCCACTCTCTCTCCTGGGTCTGCCTTCTGGACCCTACTAGGGGGTAACCCACCTGGTTGTGGGAGCTGGGGTTATTAAGGCGCCCCAACCCACCTTTTACAGGGATGGTAACTGGCTTGGCATTTTCTGGGGACTCCCATGCTTCTGAGGGCCCCACCAGGTCACCCACTCCCGGCAGGATGCACTTTTAGGTCATGCCCAGGACCAGGAACCTCCCAACCATTCCCTACAGCTCCTCCCTTACCTCCAGGCTGTTACATGCTGCCTTGAAGCCAGGCAATGTTACTGCCTGGCCTGCCAACTGCAAACTTCTCTGTTTATATAGGCAGATGGAGATCTAAAATGGCTGCCACAATCAAGCACCTGCTGGCTGCTTGACTTCACTCTTAAAGTGGCAGGCACCAACAGTGCCCTGCCACAGGAGGTTTAGGTTAGATATTAGGAAAAACTTTCTCAATAGGAGGGTGGTAAAGCAATGGAACAAGCTATCCAGAGATGTGGTGGACTCTTCATGCTTGGAGGTTTTTAAGACCCAACTCAACAAAGCCTTGGTTAGGATGATCTAGTTGGGGATAGTACTGCTTTAAGCACAGTGTTGGACTAGATGTGACCTCCCGAGGTCCCTTTCAAACTTAATTTTATCTTATTTCTGTGGTTCTATGGAGGATCTCCATTGATTGCCATAGGTTTCAGTCTGTATTATAGTTTAGGAGCAATTCCTTGCAAAATAGACTTGCTCCTAACTGATTTCAGCTAACACAGAATAAACTTGGGTCAAATCAATATAAATATGGCCATGCAGCCTTCTTCATTGATTTGACTATACCGAGTTGAAGTTACACACTGAATGTGACTATATACAGTTGCACCAGTTTAATTCTAAGTGCTTCACCACCTGAGCTCAAGTGGTAGTCTGGATCTAGTGAAAAACTGGGTAAGTCATATGCGGCGGCCTGCTGATCAAAATATTCTTTTTTTCAATGCTTAGATCCAATAGGATCTAAATCATTTGCATCTAGATTGTTTCCAACTTTCTCAATTGTCAACAGCCTGCTGAATTATGAACAAGCCACTCAGGTGCTTGTTGGGACTTTTGCTTCTCCAATTACCTGCAGCAAAGCTGTGGTTCCATGCAGCTGATCACAGAAGTGCCGCCCTCAGAAATAAAATTCCCAGAAAACAGCTGAGGCAAGTGTGTGATTCTAGCGAGCACCTGTGCAAACGTGTGGAGCACATTAGTGGTCAAAGGTCACTTTGGATTCTAGAAATGCAGCCATATGCCTGCAGTGGCCCAAACCAGAAGCTAGAGGGTGCTAGAGCATGGATAGCCCACCCATCCAGCAAAGGGAGCAGGGGCTGCAGGGGAGATACAAAGCATCCTGGGATTGTAGGGGACTGTGAGTTAACTTGAACCTGAAGGGGACCTGGGACAGAAGTTCATAAGCCGATATAACCTAAATCAGTTAAGTCTGATACTACATCCATCCAGGTTTACCTTTAACTGGTTTTGGCCATTTTGGAAGTGGCTTGTGTGCACTGAACTTCTGTTGTGTTGCAGATTTGAACCAGTTTCTGATCACTTATACTGGTTTATGTGTACTTTTCATCCCTAGCTTGACAGTCATGCGAAGAGTTTAGGAATTCAGGTAAACAGAGGCCTGACCACTAAGGTTTATGCCCTTGGCCAGCAGGAAATAGCTACTATTATGGTAGAATGTATTAGCAGAACCAGCAGCTACAGGGTTAACATGGCAGGTGCTGGGCATTTGAACCCTGTCACAGTCCACTGCTGCAGGTGCTGCCAAGACTGGTTCCTGTCCCAAGTGATGTGAACTGTTAAATTCCCTGGGGAGAAAAGCAGCTGCAGGGATGCAAGAGGGTCTCTACACTTGGAATCATTAACCCCCGGACTGCTGGCCACACCAACACCTCCCCTTCCAGCAGCAGCAGCAGCATCTCCCACATACGCTCAAGTCTTGCTATGTCTACTCTGGTGATCCTTGCCTCCATTGTGGCATCCCTGCTTTTGTTAGTGCTCAGGGCCTGTACCCTGCTCCCCCAGGCAAAAGGATATTAAACTAATAACATTAGAGAAAGATAAGGATTGGGCAATGCTATCTGTGTGATAGTAAAAGATAGAAACATCCAAATCATTGGTTCCCTTTTGTCCTGAATCATACAGACAGCCAGAGGTGAAACAGAGACTACAACTAATAATTCTCTTCTGTCTTACATAAGTTCTTGTACCAGGCTTATACCCATTGCAGCTGACTACCTTCCAGCAGTGGATCGAACAATGTTGACTAACACCTGTCACATGCTGTTCTCTCCTCTTCTCCAGCCTTACCTCTCAATCCTCCATTCCCATCCTGATTGTTTCAGCTTTTGTTACTGTTAACATTTGTTTTTGTCAAAGAATATCAAGGAATGTCTGGAAAATCAATGCTTAATAAGTTACGGTAATGTTTTCAATTTCCTGTCATCTTCTTTAATGTACATGTGTACCCTGTCATTTCTCATCACTTTCTAAATCCATCTTGTTATCAGCAAGGTATAACTTAATGTACTGCTAACTCTTTCCTGGGTGACCTTAACGAATACAGCAGTGGGGATGTTTCTCAGAGAAGTCGTTCTTGCTTGGCAGTGAAGGTGACAGAGATAGCGGCTTGGAAGTAACAGCACAAAACTTCAAGAGGGACATTCACACTAGGCCGACTTCCTGAAAAAGGCCATTTTGCAAAATGGAAATTCCCTTTTTGCCTGCAACCTTCTGGTATTCTTGCAAAGGCCACTGTGTGACTATGAGGTCTGCTCTTCGCTTTCAAACTGCTCTGCGTCTTTGCTAGTGGAGCAAAATCAGGGCCTTGCAACATGTCACACTTGGTGCATGCTCTATTTTGATTGTAGTAAGCATTAGTGTTCAACTGTCCTCAACATTTTCTAAGTTTTATTAATGCTTACTACAATCAAAATAGAGTATGCACTAAATGTGACATGTAGCAAGGCCCTGATTTTGCTCCACTAGCAAGGAAGTAGAGATCCCTGAATGATCTAAATCATGGGCGACTAGTGCCACCTTAGTTGGGGGGCACATGCCCCGCCCCCCCCGCAACCAGTCAGTAACTGGGGGAGGAGTCTATAGCCAATCTTGCCAACTGTGGAGGGAGGGGAGGAGGGATTGGCCCTGCAGCCAATCTCGCTGTCTGGAAAACTTACTATCCGATGAGCGGCTGCTCCACTCCAAGAAGTGGCTGTGGCACTCCAAGAAGTGGTTGCGGTGCTTCTGGAAGTGGCCACAGCTTACATCTGGTGCTCTCACTCACCGGTGTTCCCACCTGCCCCCCACCCATCACCTAAGCAAGGACTGCAGTCAGTCAGGGGGTGCACCAGTGCTCTCATGTGGTGTACATGCACCCCAGTACACCCCCTACACATCGCCACTGATCTAAATATCCATCAGAGTCCCACACCAGAGTCTTGAACCAGCTCCAAGGCTGAGGCTGGCAAGGCTCTAGTGTAGCAAGGAGGCTGGTAACCCAACAAACAGCTTTGCCAGGCTCACACTCCCACCCACCACACCAGTAGATTAGCCACCAATCCTTAATTGGGTGAGACAGTCCTGGAATAGGAAATTCAAGTCCTGGTCCTAGGCTGCATGACTCCAGGACAGCATTTGTCCCAGATTTGCAGCATTGTGCAGGGATCTGTGGGAAATAACGGGGTTTCCCTTGCAGGCTGCTAGTGTTCTAGCCTGCAAGGGGCTGCTGGGAGCGGGACTCGGGGGTGCCACGTGCATGTGCATGCCTGCACACATGCATGTGGCTGGGGATACAGTCAAGCAGCATGGAAAGCAGCTCCCTGCATGTAAGTCTTTGGGGAGGAGGCAGTATGGGGGTGGGAGGGGGCAGATTAAGGTCCCCACAGTGAGGGAGAGAGTGGAGAAAGGGCTGGGGGCACTGGCCAGCCATGGGAGTGCATGGGACCAGGTGCCCCCTGCCTACACAGCAACACCAGGGGGGGCTTGCAGTTTTGCCCCCCACTGCTTCCAGGTGGGCAGGGGGTGCATGGTCAGCACAGGGATCCTGGGGGAAAGGCAGCAGGGTAGGGATCCATGAGCCCACAAAGGGCATGTGGCATCTGCCCCTGCCCTGCTTGGCTCAGCTCCAGCAGTGTTGGCAGCAGCAGGGGAAGGTGGGCATGTGTCCAGACTTTTCCTTTTGAAGAGGTGATCACCCTACACACCAGAGTCCCCACACCATGTTATTGCCACAATATGATGTTAGCTCAACATGCTAGATAATATGATCTGGAGATACCCATTGGGAAAAGGCCTAACTTTACTATGATACAATGGGACTTAGCACATGTTTTACTGTTTGAATACTCAGGCACTAGTTATCACATGCCAAGGGTGAAGATACATGTTACACTTAGACCATACTAAAGGCAGTTAAAATATGAGCATCCATACATTTAAGCAAGTTAACTCACTCTAAATGCCCTCTGTCTCAAAGTCGCCCTGCTTCAGGGCCGGGGGGGGGGGGGGGGTGGGGAAGGGGAGGCAGGTTAACTCTGGGCAGTGCTATTGGTGTTATGGTAACTTTAGTCTGCTTCAGGGAGATAAAAGAAGCAACTTGCAGTCCTCCAGCATCCCAGGATGCTCTGCTTCTGCCCCATGCCCTCTACCCAGAGCAGGGATAGAGCCCAGGTATCCTGGTTTCCAGCCATGCACTAGCTTGCCAGCCCTCTAGTGGCATCTCAGAGCTTTACAGGCAAGAAATGGTAGTAATTCTTAATGTGACTGCTCCCATGTTCTAACTTGAACCTCATTTAGACCACACTAAATCCATGAACTGTTACTTGTAACATGTAACTTCACCCAAAGACTAATGTGTAACAAGGCCCACAGAATCATGCACCAGAGCTTCAGATGGGGAGAATCAAGGGAATAAACAGCTAAATATAACAACTTGACTATAACAGGTATGGGTCTGAGCCCTGTTGTGTATAACTACTAGGAATTTTGGGCTTCCACAGGGTTTGCTGAAGGAAAGTAGCATGGGTGCTTTGTACAGAAATAAAAAAAGGCTTCATGAAACTTTGATGCAGCTGCAATAATGTACCTAGCTGCTTTCTTTAACATGAACAGTCATTTGGTTAATCAGAAACTAAAGGTTGGGAACAAAAGTGCATGATTGAAGCAAAGAAAGGAAAATGAGAGAAAGTAACAGGAGAGAAATAGATGGGGTAGTCAGGGATGAAGTACTCTGCACTCCGAAGTGATTAATTCAAATTGCTTCTTTCTTTCAAGAGGTATTTTCAACCATACTTAGTTGTGTGTGCAATACTAGCTGTTAAAAAAAAAAAATACTTTTCCTAGAACTGAAGAAATCTGGTTTACATATTTTGGATATCTTAGGCACTGATTAAAAGGTTACAGACCTTGACTTGGGTCTCTATAGATGATAGAGAGACAAGCCCACTATTCCTACAGTAGTCACTATTGGCTTGAGCAGTACAGAAAAAATATATTCTCATTTTGTAGAGGATTCTGAAGTCTGTATATGGTCCATGAGAAATAAAACTTCTGCACTTCTAAGTCTTGAAATAAAACAAATTCTGGGGGTGAAAAAATAACTTAAAAAAAGTTTCAGCAAAATTGTCTTTTTCTGTCAATCTCTACGTTGAGTGTTGTATTATAGTATATGATGCAAAACACAAATAATAATAACCAACAATGGAATGAAAAGTCATTCTGAAAGGACAAATTTGAATGGTTTGTACAAAAAAAAAAAAAAATATGTCAAATAGATTGTTCTGACATTGCCAGAGCTTTTTCCCCTTTTAGTCTTCAAATTGAAATTTCAACAATATCAATGCAATCTTGTGGAGTATTTCAGTTTTGATAGACCTGTTTTCCCTGACAGAAAATCATTCCAGTGGAGGGTTGTTTTCTTTTTCTTTTTTTTTTTTTTCCTTCTCCCTCTTTTCTCCCTGACCTGATCTATCTGTGGCTGTACAGGTGATCAACAGACCTGCCTGTCATTACTAATACAGCGAGAAACCTGCAGCAACAAACACACTTAGTATGTCTAATACAGCAACAGACCTGGGGGAGCACTGCTACTGTACCAGGTTCTGTGCTTCCATCTTGTTCAGGTCTGTGCCTTGTCCTGTGATATCTTAATGGATATTCAAGGGTTCAGCTACCACCATAGGTGACTGGTAGGAGAGGCACAGTGGGGCACGTGTCCCCCCAACAGCGCCATCCCCACTGCCAACACCACCAGCAGCTGCTGTGGGTGTTCACCAGCTCCATCCCCGCTGCTGCTACCAGCTTCCGTGGGTACTCACCAGCCCCAACCCCACCGCTGCTGGATTTTGTGGGTGCCTCTCCAGACACAAGAGGCACCAGTCACCCATAGCTACCATGTTCAGTAAGCTCTCCAAATGAGTCTGTAAAGCTCACACTCAAAACTAAATTGTTTGTATTCAAAACCTGTGTTCTCAGTGTCCTTCTGTATAGCGATACGACACGGTTAACATACACATATCAAGAAAAGAAGTTGAACAGCTTCCACCTATGCTATTTATGGTGCATCCTTGATATCAAGGGGCAAGACAGAATCACCAACACAAAGGTGTTCACCAATCCAACCTGCCAACCATCACTGCACTACTCAAGCAGTGGTGCCTACGCTGGCTTGGCCATCTTCTTAGGATGGAAGATGGGCGCATCCCGAAGGCAAATTGCAGATGGGGAGAGAAGAGTTGGGAGCCTGAAATTGCACTTCAGAGATGTTGGCAAGCAGGATATGAAGGGTTTTGGAATTGACCCAAATCTTGGGAAAGCCTTAGCATGAGACAGGATAAAGCGGGACTCCCTTCTCAATCATGGAGTCCAGCATCACAGCGAAAAATGGTCATTTGAATTACAACAGGAACATAACTGAAGGAAACAGCCTATCAGTACAGTAAGAACATGTATACCTGTGACCACTGTGGCAGGACCTGCAGGTCTAACATTGGTTTTTACAGACACAAGAGAAAATGCACCACTGGTCAGTAGAATAGCTGCAATATCCACCATCACTCATTCATGAATGGATGCCATAGCATTCAAGTGTTAAGGCTTAGTACACCTTTTAAACAACTCATAATGTCTGTAGGGGTAAACCCTGCTCTGTGTACAGGGTCTAACAGGTTCACCCAACAGTGAGGAATCCCCAGGTACACGTTGACCTAGCAACCTTTTCCTACCAGGTTGACAAATAGGCATGGTTGGTGGCCATATAGGAACACCGATACTACTCCTGCCTGTTATTCTGTCCAATAGGATGCAGTCACATTCATGGAGAACTTAGTTATTCCACGACTCACTGCTGAGGATAACATCTTTCTTTCTGCTCAGCACTTTGCCTAGAAACCATAGGTGGTTTCTTTGATATGCTAAAATTGCTATCTTTAGGTGGAAAGGAAAAAGCATTGTGTCTTATTCGAGAAGCAATGGGGGGGGGGGGGAGGAATGTCACATTCCTAGTAAATTTGTATTTACTTCTACTTTTTGCTTAGGCAGTCATTGCATCTCTATGGGTCATTCTTAACATGATAACAATTCAATGGTTTTATTTCACTATTCACCAATCTGCCTTTTAGGGCTTGTTTTCACTAAACTGTTCACTCCAGGTATTGGCAGTAAGGTCTGAATGCCCATCTTTACCTAATCCAGATACAAGCATTCCTACTGAAAAGCTAAACTGGATTTATTTAGCATGACCCCACAAGCACTCACATGCATTTCCTCAAGGACAAATAGCAGTGGCACATAGTTGTGCCACTGCTATTTGTCTCTGGGGAACTCCCCTGAATGTGCGCTCTGGCAGGGAGCAAATTGCCCTAGGTCGGGTAGCAGAAGCTGGGGCCAGCACCTGGGCTGGACCCAGCAGCCTTATCTGGGGTCCTGGAAGACTCCTGAGGCTGTGGCAGAGGCAATCTGGGTGTGTAGAGCCTGACCGGCAGCTGGGGCATGGCTCTGGCCAGCCAGTCTCTGGTGTTGGATGATGCAAACTGCAGCCATGTGTGCCACCCTGGGGTTTTTTGGACATTGTTTTAAGATACTGGGATTTCCCAATGGAGAGCCTTTTTCACATGCACTGAGTAAATTTTGCGGTGCCACAAAGCACACATTTCCTCTTGTCTCAAAGCACACATTCCCACTGTGTCTTCATGGTTTCTGCCTACCCTTGCTTGAGCTTGGAGGCATATCCCATAGTTCTTCATACTGAGATGCCCAGGTATTCTTTCAATAATGTTGACTGTGAGGTTCTTGTCTCTCCTTTGATTGGAATTGTGGGAAGGGCGGGTGGGTTTCAGTCCAAGTGAGAGCAGCTATACTGTATTCCCCAGCCACATAAAATAACCTATAATTAGTAGGGCTGTGCAAAATTTTGACAGCCATTTTGTTTCGACTCACTTTGAAGTCGAAACAGCAAAATTGAAATGAAACAACAGCTGGTAAAATAGCCTTGAAACAAAATGAGGCTAGTCATAATGTTTCAGAAGTTGAAACATTTTGACCATAGCGCTGTAGATGGGAAGTCAGTCCAGCTGGGCTGCTCCCCCTCCCCCATGCTAGATTGCGCCTGGGGCTACCTCCCTGCCCTGAGCACAATCTAGCGTGGGGGATGGGGAGGCAGCCCAGCTGGGATGATTTCCCACCCCCAGTGAAATGTCAAAACAGCATCAAAACAGCCTTTCTGTTTTGATGGAATGGAACAGAACAGCTGTTTCAAATAGAAATGACATTTGAAACAGAACGCTGTTCGGCTGAACCTTCGAAACTCGAGGTGAAACAGAATGGTGCCATTTCATGCAGCCCTAATAATTATAGCACATTTAAACCTATGTCAGTGTTGTGTGGATGGAAGCAGGGAATGAGCTAAAACTGGATAAGAGCCTGAGTTAAATGTGCAAAGATATAATTTCTCTTTCACAAACAAAAAGCAAGGAAGAAGTTAGCTCAAGTGCCCTTTTATATGTAAAATACCTGTAGTTCCTTAAGGCTAAATACAGACAGTCAAAAAGCCTGAGGCCAAATGATTCTGTCTTTGCAGGTTAGTCTAAGCTGCAAAGATTTAACCAATAAGCCAATGAACCGACAGTCACTTTAGATTCAGGTAATGCAGCCACATGCCTGCAGTGGCTCAAGCCAGAAGCCAGGGGGTGCTAGAGTGCATCTCTCTGGCACATAGCCACCATGGGCTGTGAGTTTGCTTCCTCTTCCAGTCTACAATCACAGCAGCAGGACTCTGCAGGGTTGCTCATCACTTCCTCCTCCTGCTTCCAGGTGCTTCTGGGATTTGTAGTCCACAGCTGCAGCCAGCACTAAGTAAATCAGCAGGGCAGGGCAGCTCCATACCTGGGGGAAGGTGAGTTTAACCCCCTTCCTTGGCCAGCCCACAGCCTGCTTTACTCTATGACACTGACTTCATTGTTTTCTTCCATTGCAAACCCCTATTATTTGAAGAGTGGGTTATTTGGGTTTGTTCCATATTGATTTATGCTAAACAAACTAGGTTGTTCTGAGAGAAAAAGAAAATAGTCCACACTAGTGATTGCACCAGCTTAGGCTGAGTAAGATAATTTTTGTTTAATATAGATATTTTTCTGCAGGTGGAGCTGAAAGTCACCATTGGGAAAGCTCATAGAGAAAGCCCCTTGAACCAATGCACCTGTCTTTTCATCAGGAGCTTTTGGTCACCACTGGCCAATGCCAAATTGGAGGGCAGTAAAAGGGGCTGAAATCTGATAAGCTATGCCAGCATTTGCCCAGTGTATCCGCTTTTCTAATGACTCTGCAGCCACTTGTTACGGTCGGCTGTGTCTCACTTTTTCTTCTTCGCCTCTTTTAATAGCTTTAAATAGTAATTGCTGGAGCATGCAAAGAGCCTCTCTTCCCAGATGTGCTAAAGTCTTAGGTCAGCCTTTTTGAATGCATAAAACTCTCCAGACCCAGATTTAGTGCGGACTTGGGAGATGAAAAAGGCAGGCGAGTAGTGAATCTGGGAATGTGGGCCAACCTACTCATCCCGATCCTGAAGACGCTGAAAAGACTGTGAACTCCCACATAGATTTCTGCATTCAATTCATTACCAGTTGGTACTTAGAGATAACGTTAAGGAACTTTTTGTTTCTCCTCTTGGCTTTAATTGCCTGCCTTATTAGGATTTATCTTTCAGATATAGCAAAATATTATTTCAATAGGCACTGCAATGTTGTGCAAAAGAGGAAGAAAATTATTTCCCACAGAACATTATTAATGAATGTTTACAAGTTTCAATGCTAGCAATTTAAAGGACTCAGGAGATACCTTTCTTGAGAGCTCAATTCAACAAGATAGACATTTAGTTTAAAATAAACTAAGATTCATTTTTTTTTCTGCTGGAAAAATATGAAACTCTTCTTCAAATGCTAACTAATCTAACCAGTTTTGTATTGAATCATGAATACATTTTAATTCACTATTCAAAATGTGGTAGCATTTACTATTTTGCCTCCCTAGCAATATTCTAAAAGACTTTTTTGAACCCTTTTGCAATTTCTTTTATAGATTCTGATTAAAATCCAATTAATTATGAACACAATTAAACCTTCCTACAATAGTTTGTAAAAGAAGGCTGACAAAAGTAGAGTTGTCAATCAAAGATCCATCAGGGAGTAGTAATTTGTCATGGGCACAACTTTCAGCCAATAAAAGTCCAGAGCCAAAAAAACTACATTAAGGACATATCGCCATATGCAGGTTTATTAGGAAATATATCACTTCTTTGATTGTTGTTCCACTGATCATCAGATCAATACGCTTTTGTTTGTATGGCACCTTTCATGACAAAGCCATCCCAAGGCACTGCACAATAATAAATATACATACAATAACAGGCAATTAAAATATAATAAAAAACAAATTAAACATTAATGTACAATCCAATCTTATTGCAAAATCAGTGCTGCCAGGGAACAATTTGATACTTCCCAAACTTTCTGCAAATTCTCTGATTATTGCTCATTTGAAATGTTATAAATCAATAAAGAAAATATATATATGCATGCCATATGTTGGAAGTTCCTGCTGTTTTCCTCGCTATGGACAAGGACATGCTAAGGTATTTAATAAATATGAGACCAGATCTCCAAGAGGTATAAATAAGTGTCATTTTATTGACTACAGTGAATCTACACCAGTTTACGCTGGTTGAAGAACTGTCCTCTTACAAATTGCCATGCAGGCTCAGGGCCTCCTTCTTCTTTGTGTGACATTTGTGTTTTTGCCAGGGCATCCCCAGTCACTTCAGTGGAATGACACCAGTGTATCATTGCTCTACCAGAGTTTGGTCCCAGTGCAACATGTGTGTTGGGTCCCAGTATTTATAACAGAGCCATAGCTCATAGAAATGTGGGGGCTTTAAGGCACATCAAGGAATCACCCAGTCCCACCTCTTGAACAGAGGTAGGATCAGGCCTACTTAGATGACCAAGAGATTTTTTTAACCTGTATTTTAAACCAGTGACAAGTATGCCATGATTCACCTCGGTAGCCTCTTCCAGGGTTTCGCTGACCTAACAATTAGGAAATATTTTTCTTCATAAGTAGTATAAGTCTTTGCTTTAAATTAAGCTGATCTCTTCTTAACTTTTCCCAGTGGCTGTGATGAATAAATTGATCATTCTCCCTTTATGACAGACTTTTCAGTACTAGAAGACTGACTTCGGTTTGCCCTCCAATCCTACCTCCTTCTTCCCATCTTCCCTTTCTGCGAATTCAATCATTTGAACTTTTTTTTCAAATACATTGTTTAAACTTCTTATCATTTCTGTTTCTTTTCCTTGAACCCCTGCCCTTTTTTTTTTCAGATCTTTCTTAAGGTGAGTGAAGCAAGTGAAAGTGGCCACCACCATAGGGCAGAATTCGATTTCCGTTTGTACCCCTAAACGGATATTTTCTGGCTGCGTGAAGTTGTGTTTTTGGCCCGTTTTGTTCAGGTAGGATTCTGTTTCTCCTGTACTTTGAACCCAGAAGAGTGTGTGTGTGTGTGTGTGTGTGTGTGTGTGTGTGTGTGTGTGTGTGTAGACTGACCACACCCAGGTGCCTATACCCTGACTTAATGTACACACCTATATTTGGGCACCCTGTTGTGAACATATAATGTGTATAAGCCACAGAAGCATAGCTGGCCAGCAACGCATGATTAGCAGGCTCTAGACAGAGGAGAAGGAGGATCCTTCTGTGTTTTAGCCCCAATATTTTAGTGGTTAAGGCACTTGCCACAGTGCTAGGCTGCCGTTCTTCTGTTTCTAAAAGAAGTGCTGAAGAAAGAACTAGATAATGTCTAACCCCTGGCGTGGCTCTTGGAGCTTTATACTGGGATCAGACAAATATAGGTTCACACCCTTCCTGGCTAGGACCCAAGGCTCCTATACATGTGCAGGGAGGCTGCTCCGAAGTGCAGTAATTCCAGCACGTTGGAGCAGACTCAATTAATACTCTGCTGGAGCATGGTAATTTCCATGCTCCAGCAGACTCCAGCATCATATGCATTAGCATCTTTGCATGGAAAAAAGGTGGCGGGGTGCTTTAAACTAAAGTACATTCAGTGAGTTTTAGTTTTAGTGCCCTGCTGCCATTTTTAAGTGTGAGGATGCTGATGCATGTGACACGCCAGGCGCTTTTCATTAGCACAGCTTTTGGATCCATGCTAATTGAAGCTCCCCCCCTTCCACCTCCCAGATCATGCCCATAAATGCCCCCGAAGTCTCTGTATTCCTGGGCAAGTGCCCTAAATATTTGGCTACTGGGGCAAAAAATAGGGGAGGGTGGGTGGTCTTCCTTCCCTCATTTTCCAGACTTCAGCTCAGGTACATGTGGAAGTATCCAGCCAGTCTATTGAGCATGCACAGACTCTGCATTTACACTTCTGTGTCCACAGTGCAGAGGCAGAGCCAATAACAGCCAGGTAGACTGCTAGAAAACTGTCATTTAGGCACACAAAAGCAAAGAGAAATACACCCCATATTCCAACTCAGATGACACTTGGAGTGAAAAGAGCAGGGTGCTTGCATCTTTTACATCCCAGAATGAGATGTACCTTTTTTTCGAACAACAACACATTGCTAGCTCATAGCTAGCCCGTGATTTCTTATCATCCTCACATCCCTTTCTTCTGCCCTCCCGCTAACCAGGTATTCCTTTTTTTTTTTTTTTGCTTTGTCCTTCCTAAGTCCAGCACCTTGCACTTTCATTGAATGTAATCGTGTTCGTTTCAGAGCATCTCACCAATTTGTCAAAATCATTGTGAATTCTGATCCTGTCTTTCAACGGTCTTGAAAACTTTCTCCAGCTTGGTGTCCTCCGCAACTGTTAGAAGTGTACTCGTTTATCAAGGATATGTCAACGGTTGTGAGATAAAACAATGATAGTCAGGTAAGGTCTATCCTCAGTTAAAAAAATAAAAAAATAAACTGCACTTCTTGCACTAAACTTGTGTTCAAGTTGAACCTCAGGAGACATCCAGACTACCCAGGATAGCAACTACTGTATAAGGAGTGAAGTAGGCTAAGCAAGCTCTCTCGTTTGGTCGGCTAAAGGCATCTGATAGAGCTCCTGTTCATGATCCTCCTGACGTTCTTCTTCCTTGAGAAGTAATGAATAGGACCCATATACAGCAGAGACAGTCACTGATTGAGGGACTCGCTACCTACTTGCACTGAGTATAAATCTCCACCTTTTGGACACAACAGTTGTAGCAACGGGCCCTTTCTTTATTTCCTTATGCACCAGCATATGAATTGTTTTTTTCTGATCGCATCTGATTCTGCAATGTTAATCATGCTGTTAGATCTGGGTGCTTTTATTCCGTTTTTTTTCATCTCCTTCTCAGAAATGTGCTAAGTAGTTCTGGCCTTAGGATAAAGAAGAAAACAATTAATTTGATGAGGAATATACTTATTGCTTCACCCCTCCCTGTTTTTTATTCAGAAGCTAAAGTGGAAGCTCCCTAAAATACACTCCTGGTTTTCCATCTTTCCAAGCTGCATTCAACAGCATCATAATATCAGTGTTCAATGGTTTGAGTGCCAAAGATAACAACAAATTAGTGACAGAAAACTCAGATTTTCACCCGGTCAACTGTCTTGCTCAGGCACTTCATTACCCTACCTATTACTATGTATCTTTATCCCTGTCTTTCTGGCCCAATGCATTTTATATTCTCTTCTGTACGGTGGCACAGTTTCAACAGGAGAAGTGAAAAATACCTTCTTTGCTTTGAACAGCCTAAAACAAGGGGTAAACTGAAGCTGCAGGATTGGATTCCTCTTGGGCAGAGGAACAACGTGAACCTGGACTTCCTACTTCTGGAGCAAATGTTCGAATCATAGGTGAATATGTTGTCACCACCATGATGGGCCAAGCTTTTAAAGAGATGGGTCTTTGAAAGAGATGCTTCTTGCAAGAGGCCTGATCCTGCCCATAGGTTAAACATGCACTGAGAATACCTTTAAGATTAGGGGGCTGAGGGAGAGGGACACCTAGTTTCTGAATCCTGCTCAGAAGTAGATGTGAAATAAGCACTAATCTGCTCTGGAGCCTAGGAAGCTTTCAAGTTAGGCAATAAGGTGCATATCAGGTTTATATACCTCCACAATGAAGCAGCAGGTAAGTCGGTGTTTTCTGCCTACATTCTCCTTTAAAAAACTTTTCTTTTGTTGTTTTAAGTGTCTCCAGCATGGGTGTTGTGAACAGTGCGCAGACTTCTTTCTGACCTGATTCAGACCTGATTTACACTAGGGCAGTTCATCAAGTTATTTCTGATTTACTCTGTAGTGAGATCAAAATCTGGCCCAACATCTGTTGTCGTGTAGTTGGGATATGCAGTTCTCTGCAGAGACTTATCATATGCCTGTAACAGGGGAATAGAAATGCAGCATTCACAGGATCTCCTGAACTTAAAAACACTTTATGCTTAGACCGGTTCACGTCATATGAATCATTTGCAAGTCTGAGTAAGTATTTAGGTGCCAAGTCAGCAAAATGCTTAAGCACACGCTTGAATGCCTTGCTGAATTGGGGCCTTAATTGCTTAAGACTTGTGACTTAACCTAGCAAGGATTTGCAAGCCCGCTCATATTAATACCATTGCAAAATGGGTGCTCTCTTATCCCGATGCTGGCTTCTGTGGGTGCCCCCCCCAGACTCAGGAGGCACCAGTCACCCATGGACTTAATCACGTGCTGAAATGTTTTCCAGTATAGGAATGGTTTTAGGTGAAGGTTTAGGACCAAAATGTATTTCTCCACCCACAGAGGCGCTATGCATACTGACTCTCTTCCCAGCTTGGACCACGGCTGGAGAAATAGGCCTTGCTTCCTAGTTCATGCTCTACACACCCCAAAACCTGGCAGTGAGGGAGGGTAAAACAACCTATGCATCCCTGAGCCCAGCCACCCTTGCTTCTCTCATGCTCTGCCTTGGGAGACCCTCGGAGCAGCTCAGGGCCACTTTGACCAGCTCTAAGCCACTGACACTGCCTTAATGGTCAGGAAATGCAGGGAGAGAGTGGGCAAGACTCATTTCCTTGCAGGTAGCGCCAGGCTCAGCAGCGAGGATGCATAGACATGACCGTAAGTTCTTATCCAGAGTCTGCGGCAGCTGTTAGATGTGTTTCAATTGTTTTCAAAGGGCTGGAGATCCAGGCTGCAAGGGAGTAGGGTTAGAGCCAAGCCCAGACTGTTTTCACCCAGGAACTCCTCCACTGCAAGCCTCAGATGCTCTCCCCATCCTCTTTAAACAAAAGCGTGTCACTTTTCACTAGTGGCTAATTCAGTTGTGAGGCAAAGGGAATGACTGGGAAGGGTGTAATAATTACAGCACAATACAGCAATCCTCCAGTGTATTCCCGGCAGGAGTATGATCTCAGAGAATTTCTGCAAGGCCCCCTTCAAGTAATTACTGTCACTTCATGCTTATCTGCCAGCTCTCTCACTAGGTTTTCTTTTTCTTCCCTTCCTTAGTGAAGATACTGACTCTGACAAAAGGAGCCATTTGTCAAAGAGCCAGCATGCCACCTTTTCTTTCCCCTTTCTTTGCTGAAATTATGTGAGAGATTACAGTCCAGCCTGGGACAATATGTACCTTATCATCTAAATAATAGAGCACATAATAATCAATGACAAATGGCCATTAGCAGGAGCAGATACAGCCATGTCATTGAGCCTGATGCCACTCGACACAGCTGGCTCGGACATCTTTATTCCCAGCCTATAAAACCCCAGCAGACTTTCATGCAGATCATCAGGGTTGATTGCATAATTGTTAAACCCGTGGTTGAAATACTGATAGAGGCTTTCCAATGACTGGTAGAGGTAGCGCCAGCCTTTCTTTCCCTGCAGGGATCCTGGTGCTAGTGAGTGGTATTATATGGAGAGTCCCTTAACAATAGGACAATGTACTGAAAACTTCCTCAGATGTCTACAGCAACACCCATGTCTCTAGCTTGGCCTGGGGTGGAGCAATTGTGACAGATGCCATCATGAGTGACAGCCAGAAACCTCCAGAGGTAAAACCACAAATTGCTACAGCTTCAGTGAAGGCAATAGCAGACTATTGCACTCTCTAGGTCAGCAAACAGGGAACCCTGTAGAAAGCAAGCACAATCAGGTCCAAGGAGAGCCATAGCAAGGTGGTTTTGTGACACTAAGGCAGTGCTTTGAAAGGGATGAAAACAGAGCTTCATGTGAATCTTTACTAAACACTCTGACACTAAAAATAGAAATGTAAGGGATGGAAAAAGTCACATGTGAGGCAGAGACCTGTTCACTAGTACTAAGACCATGTGCTTAGATTGAAGAATCATTGAATCATAGAAAATGAGGGTTGGAAGATGGGAGGTCCCATCTACTCCAACCCCACTGCTCCAAGCAAGACCGACCCCAACTACATCATCCCAGCCAAACCTTTGTCTATTTGGGACTTCAAAACCTCCAAGGATGGAGACTCCACCACCTCTCTGGGTAACCTATTCCAGTGTTTTATCACCCTCCTAGTGAGAAAGTTTGTTTTTTTTCCCCTAATATCCAAATGAAACTTCCCTTGCTTATGGTCACTCCAGGGTAAGTTCTGCAAACCTCTCGATGGTCTGAGATCCAGGGATCTGGTAAGAGACTGCCTCCCTTCCTCTTTCTTCCCTCCTTTCCTTTTTCTCTGATGGATCATTTATTTCTTGCCTCTTGGGGTTAAGGTATCTGTGGGAAGCAGGAGGCTACTTTCAGGGTACACCTCTAATTTAGGGGCATGGCCTTTTCAGCTGTCAAATCATCATAAATGATAGAGCTTAATACAGTGCCTAGTACTGAAAGTTTCTGTTTCAGAGCAGGGCTTCTATTCAGGACTATTTTGGGAACTTTATTTATGGCTGCCAAGGTGAGTAATGCAAGTTCCTAAGGAGACAAAACTAAGCCTCTTTCTTGTAGAGCCAGGTGTGGTACAGTTAAAGAAAGAGGCAACCTAAAGATGGCTTTGAACAGAGGAATTCTGCATGAAAGTCTTGCATATAGTGTCCTGCTTCATATCTAGGCTCGGCAGAATTTGATTTTTATTTTTTAATAATTTGGCTGGATACGAGCAGTTTTGTTTTTAAGCATTTATTTTGTATTTCATTGATTTAAATTTTCAACATTGCATGAAATGAGAGGGGTGGGACACAGACAATTTATTCATGGCAGGATACCATTATTATAGTGCAGTGTAACAAGTCACCGCAACAAACCTAACTACTGTAGGACTGAGCAGCTATGGGCTCCACTCGCCCATAGCTCCCTCATCTGCTTTGTCACTTCCTCTTCCTTTGTTCCCAGGCCCCTGGGGCTTCTGGGAGTTGCAGTCCAAACTACAGCCAGCACGGTTCTGTAGGACTGCTCCCCTGTTGTCACACGCTCCATCAGCTGTCATTTGTCTTACATCCTCTTTCTATAGTTTTTTTATATATTAATGAAAGAACTATTTTTTGTCAGTCTGTGAGCATGAGGTGAAAGGGAAGTTTATCAATGCTTCCTGATAAAAAACGAATCCTGCCAAGCCTATCCATATCCATACACAAAGACTCTGAGAGGTAAAGCAAAGATGGGATAGGGAAGGATGGACGTAACATTTTGGAAAGTGCAGGCAGGTCACTATAGCTTTCTCATTGTGGTTTCACAGGCATTGGCCACAACATTTGGGTCTATTACAAACATGAGTCATTGACCCAAAGACATGAGATGCCGTGTTTTTCCCTCACCTTTTCCTCCAAGCCATAAAATCAGAGGGCATATACTTTGCTTTAAGAGCTGAGAGTGATTCACCCAACAAACTTCATTTGCTACCTTTCATTTTATTCCCTCCAGCTCTTTGTAACCAGAAGGATTCAACATGTCCTCTGAGAACTAACACAACCATCATGTCAGGTTTCTGCAAAGTGCCCCCTGATTTTCTCAGTCTCACGAGCTAATGCCAGCGAAACTCCAGTGCTTTGGAAGAAAATCCAGGGGCACCTTGAGGGTTTTGTTTTTTTTTCCTTTTTTTTTGTAAAGTTCAAGATGATTAATTATATGGGACTCAAGATATGTAAAAGTTATCCAAGTTTTCACCATTAATCACATAAATGAACAGAAAATAATTAGTTCATAGTGACTTTCTGGCTTATTATAATCAGCCCAACTCAAATCGACTTAGTCCAGACAGCCAAATATAGCAAGGAAAAAACCTTGAGGCATTTTTTCCCTATGTGTTGCCTGTTATCACACAGTGAGGTTTCTGTTCAAATGATGTGGCTTATTAAGGCAGACGAAACCCATTTAAACAATGTATCACAAATGCAGACAAGCTGAAGAAAAATATATACACGGGCATTTTTTTTTCCCCTTGAAATTTATTAATGACAAAGCATGCTAAAACCTTAGAAAATATATGTGTATTTTAAAGCATTGGCATTAGGTTTTTTTCTCGTAATACAATCTGCTTTTATATTTTTTTTTAAAGTCACATATTTCCCCCCCCCCCTTTGTAATAGACTTGAAGAATGGCAATTATTTCTTTTTTTTATTTTATTGGCTTAAACCATGTGCTTATTAGAATAAATGTTATCATGACCCTTTTTATTTTATGATTATTAATTTTTGATTTGATTGCCAATACTTTTCTTTTACTGTAGGTTTAAAGTGTCTTGAATATTACATGTGCTGGAACAATAATGAAATAGAAGAGGTTGCAAATGACTTCTTTCTTTTTTTACTTTCTTTCTTTTTTTGGAAACGCAGTATAAAATAAACATTTTCAAATGCAGGTGCCCAGAGCTAGAAACCTACATCCAGATTTAAGTTGTAAAGTGGTCAGAATTTAAAGTCAATGAGAGCTGAGTCATCAGCATCTTTGAAAATCAGAGGATTATTAGTTAGGTGCCTCGTTTTAGCCTCTCGTGTTTGAAATCTTGGACAATGCTCTGTCGTAAGCCACTTCTTTTTCATAGCAAGTGATCAGCAATTTGAAGGCCATTGTGGTAAAGGGCAGCTTGTGCAGGCATCTGGCAGATGGCAGAGATGCTGCCAGGGTACAGGTAAAACCAGCAGTGTTATACATCATGGCCCAAAATCTGCAGTTTATGACTATAAACACACCTTGGGCTTTTTTTTTTTTTTTTTTTTTTTGGTTCCCCAAGATGATTGCATATGCCCCATTATGTCCACATGCAATATAATGGTGAACAAATGTTGCAGGGTAGATCAAATGCAGGAGGTTTTGTGGGTTTTCTTTTGCTTTTTCTCATGCATGCTTGTTGGAGACATCAGCACTGTTTTTGGGTCACCCTTACCTCTACCACAGAGTCATAGAAAGGCCTTTTGAAAGGATACCGTTGATCCCAGAATGATTTGAGGGCATTTAGCCAACATTTCAGTAGGCTGTGTAGCTCAAGTTTAACGGTAGGTTAGGGATAGCCCTGAAAAGAGTGTGGGTTAGGCATATTAATTCATCTCTGAATTGTAGGTAGTGCTACATGGGTCAGGTTTGGTTAATAGGTGTTGGTTTAAGAGTCCCAGAGATGATGTATATTGTAGCCTGAAGTTTCAGATCCATGCACTTGGTATAGATGCTACTGGACCAAACTAATTCATTAGCCTACAACTGAGTATACCAGAACTAGTGCTGCTGTTCGGAGTTAACTATCTTTGGTGTCCCATGCTATTCTTTGCAGTCCATCTTTTGCTAGCCTACACAGTCAAGAGTGTGCAGTATCTATCATCTCTTAGACAGGTGGCATCTGATGACTTGGAAAGCTTGAGGCTACATTTCCATACCCTATCAGATCTGGAAATGAAGTCAAGCAGCTCTTTGTAGACTACTGAAACACTAAAAACATGAGATGAGTTTTGCTGCTAGGATTGGTAATGAGGTAAGATGGTGACCTCATAAGCACCGTGGGGAGCTTGCTGTTTAATACTTAGGTATAGTGTGCTTCATCATACAAAGTGCTGCTAAATCCAGTAGGGCCAAGATAGGATTGCAGGATCTGGCTCTAGCTCCCGTTTCAAAAAAAGTATTGCGCACATTGCATGGTAGTTGATATCACAAATGGCATCTTTTCTGCCCTGTAATATTATCATGAGAACAGATGACAGGTGACTGTCCTTTCTCAAGTTGTCCATAACTGTACCAGTTCAATAGGAAGTACTGAATTAAAGCCCTGACTCATCACCCAGGTCATATCTGTGGCAGAGATGTAATTTGAACACAGGTATCCTAAGTTCTAGGCTAATCAATGGGAGTGGTAGCAATAACATCAGTTAGCACAGGGTCCGCCTCTAGGGAAGTAGCAACCCATTGATGATAGTCTTAAAACCCCAGCCTGGCAGTACCAGCCTATGAGCACTCCACTGTATGATAAAAATTACTAGCTAGTCCAATAAAAAACTTAAGGGACCTCAAATTTAGTTGCTGCAGTGGCCAAAATTTAGGTGTTGACCTCTTGCCGTGGAATCCACAACCCTAATTAAGTGTCTAATTTCCTTATACAGTACAGAAGGACAATTAAGAGCTTCAGGATGGGATCCAAAATTAATTCTATACTGAGCATGTAGTAGACAAAAAACACATTCAATGTACAGTTGCCAAGAGCTATACCATGGAGAAAAAAACAGGGGAAAGTGATGTGTCTCTGGAATATCACCCCTCTCTGGGGATTAGGTACCTCACTTTAGGATACTTTGGGAAACTGAGGTTAGGTTGCAGCTGCCCAGGGATATTCATGATCACAATTATGGGCTTAGGTGCAAAAATTCCACCTAAGTCTCATTTTAGGTACCAAACCCTTTGTTTGTTCATTTGTTTGGTTGCTTTTTGTTGCAGCCTTAAATATGAACATCCTGAAGACCAGTTCCCTGTGAGCCAGGCCTCTCTTGGTCTGCTGTCTCATACCATGTAAACCAGTACAGCCTGTTCCATGGTCGGGTTGTTGGTGACTAAAGCAGCTGGCATGGGTGAGGAGGGTGTGTGGACACCCAGCAAAAGTAAAAGCAAGGCTTGTTGTCACTCTACCTAAAGAATTACCAACGATGCAAAGCAAATCAACTAACCTAGGAGGGTTGTTACAGCATCTAAGGTGTCCCAACAGTCGCAGCGGCCTTGGGACTTACTTAACTTGACTTGAAGAACAGTTGGAAGGAAGCAAGGATGAGATGGTTCATCATACATCCAGGCTGCTGCACTGCCCCATTTCAGTTTCAGCTGGATATTATTTATTGCCTCAAGCATACGCTCAAATATAAGGACAATGGATGAATTGCATTCCTTTTTTTATTCCTCACCACTATCATTGCTTCATTTTCTGCCTTTTCTCCACAAATTTTCCTGTTTTCCTTTTGCTTGCTTATCTGCTTCTTTTTTGTACCTGTGTTTTTTCCCCCTTGCTCTCCCTGATTATCCTCCATCTAGTGGCAGTTTGGGTCCTTGCACATTTGTATGACTAGGTCTGTGCAAAGACACTAACAGAAAATGATGGTATTTCATGCAGTGGTAGATCATGCCTCCTATGACAAAGCTGTGAAGGTGCCTCTTTAGAAGTGAGAGGTGCATGCATGGACCTCACTCCAGATTCACACTGAAAACCGCTGCCAGTCAATCCAGCTGCCAGTGGGAGCATGGTCATTCAAGCTATGAAGACAGAGGTGATGAGATGTGAAGCTAGTGGCATCTCTCCCTTGTGTCATTGGTTTCAGAAACTGGTTTGCTGAGGCCACACTAGTCCTGTACACCACCTGGATTTGGGATTAACTGCAGCAAAGTATTGGAAAGCATTCTGCCTCCAAATAGCTCTGCCCCATGCCATGTCACATCTGGATATGGATGCATTACCAGGCTGTTGCAGGCCAACTCCATTTCCCACAACCTAAGGCTCACAGCCTTCTCTTCCCTGTCCCTTTTGGGGACACTGAGCACCCTCTGTGTGCATATGCAAGGGTTGAAGTTCTGCTTGTCCTTTCCCAGGACTGCACAGGGGTGGGAGGGAAAAGATTCATTAAATTGTCTCCCACCCTGCTGCTCTCCACAACCTCACACAAACCAACTCCAGTCAGCCCAGTGGATCTCTTTAAAAGCAAACGCTGAGCAAGAAAAAGGGCAAGGAAAATTTGGAGATCTATTTTTCAATTATTATTCCTTAGTCTACATTGCACCCCTGCAAAAGGTGGCACAGCCTCATAGACAGGCTGTGGACACAGCCGCAGCAAACCTGGGTTACGCTCTCAGCTCCGTAGCTAGCCTGCAGTGTGATCTCAGCTTTCTCATTTTTCACTCTCCGTTTCTCCTCCCTCGTCTACTTTGGTTTTAAACTCTTCAGGCCTTGGATTGTCTCTCACCACGTGTCTGCACAAGGTCTAGCACAATAGGGCCCGATATCAGCTGGTGCCCCTAGCTACTAACATATTAGAAACAATAATAGACCTAATTTTCTCTAAGCAAGAAAAAAAAAACCCCAACAAGAAACTACCAAATAGGGTCATAATATAAAGTTTCGGTCTAAAATAATAACAATAATAATTGAAATACTGTTACAAATAAAACATCTTTTCAAGTTTTCTCTTTTATAGTGTATGTGTGTGTCCCAAACATAACAGCACCAAATTAAATTTTGCATATTATATCAAAACAAGTGCGATCACAATAACCATTTATTTCTCTGCATTTTCATTTCTTTTTTAATGAACTTTCCCTGAGGACATTCTCACAATTGAGCATTTATTTATTATAAGCAACAAAAGGAATTTTGATTGTTCCAGCTGTGACAAAGAAACACACTTTGATAAGCATACAGTACAGTAGATGAAAATAACAAGGACAATAATAATAATGATTCAAGTTTTCGGTCTGTATCGGTGAACTTTTCTGCTGACATAACACAGAAGTTTGGCAGAGAGTTGGACCCCGGAAAGGAGAAGAGGAATGTCAGACCGGTATTGTTTCATTCACTTACTGAGTCCCTTTTATGTCTTCCATCTTAGATGAACTAGACATGCACAAATCTCATTTTGCCTAGGACTGGGCACAAGAAATCACTCAAAGGGGTGTGTGTGTGTGCATACATGTGAGTATGTGTGTGTGTGTGAGAGAGAGATTAGATTAAGATTTGGGAGACCAAGGTTGAGTGTGCATATCTGTCATATATGCAAAACCCTCAAAACATAGCATTCAGATATAACTCTATTTAAAAGGCATACTTGGAGAGAAAAGCTTTTTGCCTAAAGAAAAGTGAAAACACAAGAAACTATCTGTTTCTTTCAAGTACTTCTATAGCCTGCATCTTGGCCATAGAAGTGGTTGCTATAAAATATGTTCATAAATTGAATTTTAAATTACCCTGGCCTTACTTTATATTAAAGATCTATTAATACAGTCTTTATAAAGGATTAATAAATGATTAAGTGATTGATTTAATAAATGGCTAATCACTTTCTATACATTGCTATGGAGTCCTTATCTGCCCTGGACTGTAAGAATCATAAACCATCCTTGATTCAGGAAGCCAGGGATGAAAACCTGGGACCACTAAAGTCAATGAAAAACTCCCATTCACGTCTCTGACACTTGAGGGCTAGGAGACTATTAATGGAAGATGCTGCAGATTTTCTCCTGCCTTGAATACCCATTCCAGCAAAGGCTGTACAACTAATTCAAATTATTTTCCAACCCATCATTTGGGTATTCAGTTAAAATAGTTATTTTTACACAGAGTATTGACTTTCAGCAGAAATATACTTTTTTGTTGCCAGTGTCTGGTTGTCATCGTCTGCATGTGTTACAGAAGAGGTGAGTTTTAAGGAGAGACTTACAGGAGGATAGAGATATCATTACAGAACATAATGGGGATTTTTTCACCACTCACAAGGGTGGCAAGAGAAAACAATTAAGATGTCTGTCAGAAAGGGGATGAGCAAAAAATCAAGGGTGGCATCTCTGGCAAAGGTGTGAATATTATAAGAGGTACGTAAACACAGCAGAGTGAATTGCAGAGGGCTTTGACGGTTAGGACACACAGTTTGTCTTTACTGTAGCTAATGCTAAAGTACTATAGAGCTGCTTCAGGAAGGGAGTGTGCATATGGTCTACATGTAATTTTATGAGCATTTAGTTGAAAGCCTGCAGAAAGTTCTTTGGAGAATTTGCCTGACTTCAGCTACAATTCAGGAGTGCAACATCCACCTTATCAGTTTTCCCCTGTAGCAGAAAGGCAAAGCAATAGTGTTGTCGACACACTAAGACACAATGCTACAGCGCATTGTATGATGAGGGAAGCAAGGCGAACATCAGTTTATGAATGAAAGAAATTGAACAAAGACCAAAAAAAAAATTGAAGTTCATCATTATGTAACGTGAAAAAAAAAATGGAATGATAAATTTACCTACAAAAATGTCGGAATAAAGATTTTTCTTGTTTAGTAATTCCGTGTGTGTGTGTGTGTGTGTGTGTGTGTGTGTGCGTGCGTGCGTGTGTGTGTGTGTATTGGGGTGGGGGGGATTATAAATTGGGAATAATGAAGGTGTTATAAACCTGGACATACGCTATTTATTGGTTTGTAAGTTTGACTGATATCATTGAGGTGAAACGCACTAGAAGTAGTCTGCTTTTAATCTAAATGTTTGCAAAAAAATTAAATAAATGAAACCCAACAAATAACCAAGCTAGAAAAAAACTGGAAAGGAAAGATCAAGTGAATTATAAACAGTCTATAAATGCAAAAGGGAATCAAAGCATGATGAAAGGGCTATGAAACTCTATTTGATCCCCCAGTAGTCTCCCTCCCTAAGAATAATTCAGTCAAAAGCAAAAGCAAAATTGCAAGGAGTGCAGTAGAAGGACTGTATTATCATCTGTTTATTTCCTTTTCATAGCCGTAGCGTGCTCCCGCTTCCTCCGTACAGCTATCAAATGTGCGTGTGTCTATGTCTGTTTAGAGAAGCACCGGCGCCATCGGCTGAATTGCTCATTGTGACATTCAGTCGAAGCTGCAGAGGGGACCCAAAATATCTAACAAAATCCCCAGTTATATGATCCCCTACTACAGTGTTTACGTGATAACTCAGTGTATTTCCAGTAGGCTGGAAAAAAAAACCCCAAACCTCACCTCCCTTATCCCACCCCTTCCCCTTACCATAATCTACGGAGATGGTCCAACCTAGTCTCACCAGAGAAGTGTCCATGGGGGCTAGTGCAGGGATGGGAGGTGGTAGAGATGTGATCTGACCTTCTTTATCTGCCTCCTAGACTCAGACAAGTAAGGCAGAAGAAGATTCAGTCCTTGGCACGTCTCACATTATTAGTGATGGGAATTTGACCCTAGGGAAAACACTAAAATGGGGCTTGCTACACATATCTGATATGTTTGATTAAAGCTGGTCAGAAAATGGTAAATGCCAAGAAAAATTCCAAAATGTTGTCAAAAAGTGATAACAAAGCAGCCAGGGGGGACAACACACAACACAACTGGATTCAGAATTCCATGTTGCAAGGCAAAAACCTATTTTGTTACTAAAAATGTGCTAGAAAATCTGTGGCTAGCCCCCCAAATTTCCCCTGCTGCAGCTTGAAGCCATTCCTCCTAGTCCTGTCCTCTGTACAGTCACAGAGAAATGGCCATCACCATCCTCTCTATAATCTCCTTTTAGGCATGGCTAGAGGAACTTTGGGAGGTCATTCGGTTGTATCCCCTGCCACAAGGCAGGATCAGCTGCACCAGAGCCATTCCTAACATGTTTTTTTCCTAACCTGTTCTGAAAATCTTCAGTGATGGAGATTTCCCTAGACAACCTATTCCAGAGTTTAACTGACCATTAAAAAGTTGCCTTTATGCCTAGACTAAATCTCTCTTGTTGCAATGTTATTTAGCTGATCATATTGTGTCCTGTTCCCAGTAGACCATGGAGAACCATGTATTACCCTCCCCTTTGCAGGAGCGTTGTACATATTTGAACACTTTTGCCCTGATCTTTTCTTCTCTAGACTGCATGATCCCATTTTTTTTGTCAATCTTCCCTTGCTGGCTGTTTTCTACACTTCAGATCATTATGATTGCTCTCCTCTCATCTCCCTCCAGTGGGTCAACTTGAAGTGCAGTGGCAAAAGCTGGACAAATGATGACCCTAAGTAGATTGGATGGATAACTGCCAGAGGTGCAAGTGGCCAGTACTGCATCCTGGTCCCGCACCCATCCCCTGCAGCTTCCTTCCCATGTCTCTGGTCCTGGCTCCGACTCCAGAGGCAATGAAAGTGAGGAGAAGAAAGCAGCAGTTGTGGTGGATGAACAGCAGCTGGAGCTCAGTGCTGCTGAAGGGAGATCTTGTCTCTTTTTTATTTTTTTGCTGGACCTTTTGAAGACGTTTCAAAACAGAGCATCTTCTGTAACTTCTGTCGGCTCTGTATATAATCCTGGGGTTCATTTTGGGCCCGCCTTTTAGTGCCCAGGGCTCATGCCCTGCACACCCACCCATCCTGATACCACTGACTAGGACATATGTCCTACAGACAGCACTCCTCTTGAGACACCCCAGGAGGGTGCTTGTTTCTCTCTACCACTCAATAGCACTGCTGCTCAGTCAGGTTTTTTGCTATTTTCATTGGTGCTGTTTTATTCCCCTCTCCTCATCCTACTGTAGTACTTTGTACTTGTCCTTAAAAAATCACTCCCTATTTATTTCAGAATTTTTCCCTAATTTATGCAGGCTATTTTTGAAATTTGATCCCATCCTCCAACGTGCTTGCAACCCTTCGCAGTTTAGTATAGTCCACAAACTGCATGAGAGGACTCTCTATTCCATCACCCAAGGCCTTACTTAAACTATGGAGTAGTCCTGGACTGAGGGCAGGACACTGGGCTTAGGCCTTGCCTGAGTTATAGAAAATCAGAGCTTGTGCAGGTGGCAGGGTTGGCATATGAATCTACTGTGTTTGGAGCTGCACAAACCTTCCTGCCAGTCACTTCACTACCTAACTGGAAGGAGACAGCCTCTTTGTGGGAGGAGCACATGCCATTAGGGGCACAGACAGAAGTGACAATTTTTACCTGATCTGCTCACACAAAGAAATGTATAGCCGTGACCAAACAGAAGTTCACGGCTGCAGACTGGTTAAAAAATGGCCGATCAGGAGAAAATCTGAAACTTCATTGCATGAGGGGTCAGATGAAGATGTTTAAAATGAGCATCTTTTGTAACTTCTGTCTGCTCTGTATTTCATCCTGGGCTTCTTTTGGTCACACAAAGAAAGTGTGAGAGAGAGAGAGATGCCGTTTGAAGCACATATTCATGTTCTCAAAAGAGTGGTTCTTAACCTTTTTAGACTGGAGGCACCCCCAGAAATTGCCAGGTCTTCATTTTCACTCACTTGTTGATGATAGAAAAATAATAGAGCATATTTTTTTCTGTTGAAAAACTCACAAAGACCACAACAGATCCAAATGTATTGAATACTATGGATTCCTATTTAAAACCTCTGGCTCTATCTCATGAATCGTGTTTGCACCCCTAGCAGTGCACGCCTCGTGTGGCACCCGGGATGAGAATCACCCTGCTAAAGAAATCTTAGGATCTGTAGCAATCCACGATGGGTTCACAAGCCCAGTTCCATTTTGACCAATGGGTGGTAATGGAGATATACGATAATCCTTAGCCTGTATATATGGCACGACCCATCTCAAAATCTTTCACTGTCACATGTTCACGCTCTGAATGCTGCACAGGATACGGAATTAGTATTCGTCCCCTTTAAAAGCATAGGGAAAGGGAAGCAAAGAAAAAGATTAAGTGACTGCCCCAAGGTTACATGGCTAGTTAAAGCTGGGAACAGGCTTCTGTTACGTTTGGCCCAGGGCCTTCATAAATAAATGACTCCAACTGCAAGTGTGGGAAAGCATGCTGTTAGACTTGGAGGCACAGAATATTTTGTAAACTTAAAATAAAACTATATGTGCATTGACATTAGCAGATTCAGCAGAAAGTAACTTTACATTCACACATGGAGATTCAACACGGCCACTTCTCCCACAGCTTCCACTACCCGGCATTAAGCTCTCATTAATATTCTGTAAATACAAAAGGAAATGGAACGGGTTTGGTTGTCGGAATGGGATATGCACACTTGCTAATGGAGTTAATGGGGGTTGCTAATGGGAAATGTACATTTATGCTTTCTGTAATTTGTGGTGTAAAGACAACCTGGAAGGATTGCTCCATTGACACAAGTTTTCTTCTGGTGGAAGCTGCTGCAGAGAAGTTGACAGTGTTATCAAAGGGTGTTGAGGTCATAGATTCATAGATTCATAGATGTTAGGGTCGGAAGGGACCTCAATAGATCATCGAGTCCGACCCCCTGCATAAGCAGGAAAGAGTGCTGGGTCTAGATGACCCCAGGTAGATACTCATCTAACCTCCTCTTGAAGACCCCCAGGGTAGGGGAGAGCACCACCTCCCTTGGGAGCCCGTTCCAGACCTTGGCCACTCAAACTGTGAAGAAGTTCTTCCTAATGTCCAATCTAAATCTGCTCTCTGCTAGCTTGTGGCCATAGTTTCTTGTAACCCCCGGGGGTGCCTTGGTGAATAAATACTCACCAATTCCCTTCTGTGCCCCCGTGATGAACTTATAGGCAGCCACAAGGTCGCCTCTCAACCTTCTCTTGCGGAGGCTGAAGAGGTCCAGTTTCTCTAGTCTCTCCTTGTAGGGCTTGGTCTGCAGGCCCTTGACCATACGAGTTGCCCTTCTCTGGACCCTCTCCAGGTTATCTGCATCCTTCCTGAAGTGTGGCACCCAGAATTGCACGCAGTACTCCAACTGCGGTCTGACCAGCGCCTGATAGAGGGGAAGTATCACCTCCTTGGACCTATTCGTCATGCATCTGCTGATGCACGATAAAGTGCCATTGGCTTTTTTGATGGCTTCGTCACACGTCAGCGAATCTTGTACTGCCAAGTGTGAATAAAAGCTACCTCTTCAGCAGAGCTCCTGCACAAGGTGTCAACCTTGCTCTTTGCCCTTTGAAGGACCAATTTCTCCACCGGCACAGGAGGAGGGGGAAGGCCTGGTTGGGTCAAGGAAGATGCACATTTCATCTCTCTTCTCTTTGCACCAGCTTTGCTTCCACTGTATAGTCATGAGTAAGTGCTCATGTTAAACTGTGTAAGGTCGGTGTAGGAATGATATAAGGCACCAAAATAGAAGTGCTGCAAACAAGGCTTCAGCTCTGCAGATATGTAACCTTTGCATCAGAGGGCAGCAGACATTTGCAACTCAGCTTTCCATATGGGAAATTACCTTCCCCTCCATTTCATAGTCTCTCTCTTTCTCTCTCTCTCTTTCTTTGCCTTCCTCTCTCATGCTGATATTGCAGCCTACCACACAACATGGCAGATTCATTATGTGAGCTGCACGTATACAAACTTCATCCATCAGAACGCCCAGCCGCAGACTAAAACTTATCTCTATAAATTACAGTTGAAAACCTACCCCAGATGTGATTCATCCCTATTATTATGGAACAACAGGGGATGCGTATGTGTTTTAAAATCAAAATAAATATTTCTATCCGCAGTAAAGCTTCCACAACTCAAATGGCAAATTATTAATGAACTCTTTCCAAAATCACAATGATTGGGTTTTTGTTCTCTCTCTCTCTCTCTCTTTTTTTTTTTTTTTTTCATTTCTGCTAAGACCATTTCCCTGAGCAAACTTCTAAGTAACTTTCAGGCCATCCGCTCCCTGCTGAAAAATCTCTAGATTTCTATCTCTGGTCGGTGGTGGTTATTCTGTACGCCTCTGTCACAGACATCTTTATGTTCTGCCTACTGAAACTTAGAGCAGACTTGCCGAATTCATCCCCTATGGCCCAGGAAAAGGATCATCTGGTGAACCTGTGCTATAGACTAGTCCTGGAACACTGTCAAGCCTAGCATGCTGGCAGTTTCACCTACGGAAAAGTTGCTGAAATGTTATCAAAGCAAGTGGGACTTAGTCTGGGGTGAGTCTGGGGCCTTTATTTAAATGGGCCTGGAATTTAGCTTGGAATGAGCCAAGGTGCGGGTTAGGTTTGGGGACTGAAACTAAGAAGATGGAGGTTTTGCATGGCTTGGATGGCAAGAGTGTGCAGAGTCATGATCTCTGATCCAAAGCTGAATGTCTCACCCTTTGCTCAGGGAGCGCAGACTCGCTTCAGCATCTTCTCGAGCTCCTCTAATCATCCGATTCCAGAAGACCCTAAACAGGGAGGAACTAAACCAGGGTAAGGAAACGCTCTACAACTTGCCCCTTTTCCCTTGCTGATTCTTATTGGCTCATAGGAAAGAAGCAGCAGCTAATTCAAAGTATCCAACTGAAATTATTCCCGAGATATTCTGGTACGCTTCTGCTGCTCTGCCTGGAATTATAAAGCCAACCCTGTGGCCGGGCAAAGCATTAGACACAAACGGAGACAACTTTTATGCATACAATACAATAATGTGATGTTTGCATAAATATGTTTGCTCAAATTGCATATATTTGCTTGCCTTCCTCTTTGCCATCCTTTGGACATTGCTTGCCTTCTTTGACCAGGACTTCTTCAGGACAGAGATGTCTGTGTCTTTGTATAGCATCGGGCAAAGGTGTACTATATTTCTGGCTGGATACCCTGGGAAGTCGAAGTGTGCCACCGACATCCTCATGTGGGCAAAGCTTTCAGTGAAGTTAATATGCTGGGCCAGATGCATCCATCCTGTCCTGGCCATTTTGGGAGAAATCTGCACCCCAACCTGGCCGGTCAGCATTTCATTAGCCTGAGAGAAGAGGCAGAAGGTAGGACAGGGTGGCACCTTAGAGACCAACCAGTTCAGAGAGGCATATGCCCTCTGGCTGCTTCCTCACTTTAGAGGCTAACTGCCTCTTCCATCAGCCAGAGAGAGTATGTGGCTAGAATGACATAAAAAAAAATGACCCCTAGATTAACTAGCTCAACCCCTTTCTTATAGGAGGAGCATCAGGAGCGGGAGAAAGCACACTAGCATTTCATTATTTTCTCTGGAAGCCGTAAAAAGCTGGTTAAACCTTAGGTACCTTGAGAATCATGGATCTGTAACCCGAAGCCTATCCATACGGCGTGTCATATAGATTTTGGCACAGAAGAGGACCGGGCCCTTATTGTTTTACTATCCCCATAAACCCTGTGCCTGCGCATGGGCTGCAGGGCTGGGCTCTAAAAATAGGATCAGAAACTTTGGTAAACGAAGTGTTCACAAATGCAAAGACACCTGGGATGCAGCATCCTAATTTCATCCCTAAAGAGTAGTGCTGTCAGTGCTGCAGAATGCCTCTTGCTGCTGGAGGCAGCAGGGACTTGCATTGATTTTTAAAGGAAATACATAGTGATGTGGCAATGGTTAGGAAAGCAAAGTAGGCTTTGTGCCTGCACCACTCCTAGGTAGCCAACTGTAAACCTCTTCCCCCCCGACCCCCCTCCTCTTGTATTGTGTGGCGCTTGAAGAGTGCTATAGTTATTTGCCATTATTCTGATTTTTATTTTTTTTTGCAAGAACTGTACTTGCAAAACCTGGAGAAAAGCCAACAGAAGGGAGCTTTTTAATCTGTCACTCAGAGACTTATATAACCAAGTACCTGTATAACAGGGTTTGTAGGATCCGGGGAAGATTGAGTTCTTCAGTCAAGACTTGAAGGTGTGACCTCCTGATTTAGAAGACAGAGTGCTACTTCTGGAGTTTACCAGTTCCACCAGCATCCCCATCTGTTTTTGTCAAGCTCAAGAATTGTGCTGCCAGTGAAAAAGGCTGGAGTAGTTAATGAAATCAGAAGTGCTGGGAATTAAATCTGTAGCTTCTGAAAGATCATCAGCAAATCTGTTTTACCTCCCCCTCCCTCCCTTCTTCTTCCTTCCCTCTCTCCCCCACCCCCACCCCTAGTTTTATTGGATATTCAGACCTCTTGGTGTTAAAAACATCCCTATTTTTTTTTTTTTTTTTTTTTTTACCTTTTAGTAATTAATTTGGGATCATTCCTTTCCAGGGCTCTCATCAGCAATAGCCTTTTCCATGATGCTTTCAGGCAGGAGTAGTAATGGGTAAAACAAGGTGCACCCTTGAAAGAAACCTAGAGCAAGATTTGGATGTCCTTTGCACTGGTGTAAATCGATGGAAGTGGGCCGACCAGGCGCTCGGCTGACGTAGATACACAGTGGAGCTGAAAATCTGATGTGAAGGATTTATTCCAGATTTATACTCATACACTCATGAAATTAGAATTTGGCTGCAGCTTCCGCTCGGAGGAAATGGGAACAGGGAGGGTCAGAGTTTAGCTGATGTAAATATGCATGGAGCTATACCTGGTTACACTACTGGAGAATCTGGGCTAAGATAGGTCTTATTCCTGCAGAATGATTTAAACACTTCTTAAAAGTATTGGGCTTCCAGATATTTATGACAAGCATCATACTATGCTGCTGCTTTGCAGCAAGGAAATGCAGCAGATCAGAATGATATTTGGGGCGACATTAAGCAGTAGGTTAAATAGCCCAGGAGACTGAATTTCTTTTTTTTTTCCATTTTGGGTACTGGACTGCTGGGTCTCCTCAAGCAAATTTGACCCTCCCCTGTCTCTGTTTCTCCATCAGGAGAATACAGCAATGATGAAGATCTCCTTAGCAGAGCACTTGATGATCCTTGGATGAAAAGTGCTACCGAATAGTTTGGGGCCCAAACCTATACCGTGCATTAGGCACCTGAGTGAAAGTAGGCACTTAACTGCAAGTCTATTCCATGCTACACCAGCCCCTAAAAAGGCTCTTGAAAAAATGCAGGTGGGTCCTTCTCCCCCTTGCCGCTTCGGGCGACTTAGTCATAGGGCTAAAATGATGGCACATTACAAAAGCTGATGCATTAAGTGTTTTTCCCAGCCCCATATGCGAAGGTGCTTCACAGAGAATTAAAAACAAAGAGAAACCCATGCTAATTAAAACAGTACACCTAACTTGGTAGTTAGAGCAAATAGCTAGGTTAGGCAATTAGTCGAAATGACAAAAAAGCGGGTAAGCAGCAGCAAACTCAAAACAGAAACGATCCTCAGCAAAGTGACTCCGAGAATTATAGCAGCTCCACTTTGTTTTCCTGCACCGCCTGAAACTCCTAAGTGTTTCATACCGTTTTTGGATGACTTGCGGGTGGCTTTTATCGGGGCTCGCGTGATCAGAGAATGCATGGTGGGGGAGTTACTGAGCACTTGAGATCATCAACGGGGCCCTTGAAAAATAAGGAATAAAACACATCACGTCAGGCTTGCTTCTTTCTGCTCAAGACAATATATCCTGCGGCTGCTATTCCTGCAACAGCTGCTGTGTGGCATTGCTCCCCTTCAGATGAAGAGAAGCAGCTTCGAATGGGACTGACTCAACAGCACTCCATGTAGCCTATTCCTTGAAGAGACTTCTATTCCCCGTCCCCGTAACAAACTGTTCTAATTGTTATGTTGACTATTATGGCAAAAATTGCAGCACTCTGCTGTTCAAGAATTTTGTCTATATTTCTGTAAAGCTACAGGGAGCAAAAAGTGCCTTTTTAAAATTATTTTTATTTAAGAAAAAAATAAATGCCTTGGGAAAAAAAAAATCATCTGCTGGCTATGAAATCTATTATGAAATATATTTCAATTAAAAAGCTAAATAATTTATGTGCATACGCATTTCTTCTGTCAAGTTTATTTTTTTGTTGTTGTTGTCTTGTCATAATGCCCTGCAGTAAGCACTTCTGAATTTTAAACTTTAGCATTTATCTTAGCAATCATGCTGTGAAGATAAATATCCCTTGAGGAAGATACACAATTGCAGCTTGTATACCAGTAAGTTAGGCTTTGTACAGGTTATTACTGCACTGGAAAGCATGGGGGTTCAATAACAACAATTAGCATTCGGAGATGCATGTTCAACGCGCTGTTCAAGCATTAACTAATTAAAGCTATGCAACCGGTTCTGTCCTCAAGGCCTGTTTTGGGATCCTTTGAGCCAACCAGCTCGTGTAAAGGGGTCATCATCTAGCAGAAAAATGTCTCCTGTTGTTGGGAAACTTCAGTCTGGAGCCTGGGGCTGTCTCTTCCATCGTAGAGCATGTGGTTGGGGGACAGGGGGTGGCGGGGTGGTAGAGTTTTACATTGGTACACCCATCTTACAGTGGCATACAATCCATCAAGGACTCTACCTCCATACCTTCCTAAAAATTGCCTGAAGAGGCACTTGGGCTAGTCTTCGAAATCATCGAATGAGTTCCCTGACATTCCCCGCAGCAAACACCTGCCCTCTGTCAAGTGGAGCTCCATCTCATGAGAGAGTCTGTCCTACTGTTTCCATAACCGAAGCAGGTAGTGCACCTGTCATTTTATTAGTGGGAAAAACTGTGATAAGAAGCAAAGGGATTTGGTTTGAAGTCTGCAATCAAGATGAGAGCTTGGGGTCACCCAACTTCTGACCAACTCCCAGACTTGCAAATGCCTTCCTATTCAAGGAAAAGGGGGTGGAAAAATGAAAGCTGTTACTTACTCTCTTGGTGAGCTCTCAATAGCATTGGTTTCAGTTTAGTTTATACCTCTTGCTTTGTAACCCACAAAACTTGTTCTCTTGTTTTTCTGTAGCATGCAGGGAAGGATAGTTTGTTCCCGTATATTCTCCTAGGGTGATACAGTACTTTATCTGAACTAGTTGCTGCTGCCGTTAGATTTCGCACCAGTAGAGCATTAAGCTCTGTGCCTCTTGGGTTTGTCCCAATGTCCACAGGTTCAACCATCTCTGCTCTTCTTATCTCTGCTGACCATTTTGTTTTAACAACATTGTTTTACTCATACAACACCTCCAAGGACATGGAAGTGGTCTGCTGTGTGCCACACTTGGGACACAGGACTGTCATCGAATCAAAGATTCATAAACAATGAGGGTTGAAGGGACCTCAGGAGGTCACATCTTGTCCAACGCCCTGCTCAAAGCAGGACCAGCCCCAACAACATCATCCCAGCCAAGTGGTGGGATCTCCCTCTCATCTCCACTCACTCTCATCTCATCTCTTAAGAAGATGAAAATGTAAGAACCACCATTCTAGATCACAGCTGTAGACCATATCACCCTGGGGTTCAAACCCAACACTGAGTGGTGCCATTGTACAATGCAAAGAGAGAAGCTTGTCTTTGACAAGTAACCAGGACCAGTTGCCTCAGAGAAAATTGCAGAAATGAACAACTATAGAGTGACCTGACGATAGGAGGCCAGGTTATAGCCGTATTATTCTAGAGAAAAAGGCAATCAGATGATACTAAAATCCCCAAGAGAACTTTTACAATCTTTTTTCCAAGGCCTGATGAAGGGTGTTTGTGCCCAAAAGCTTGCAAATAAAGATTTTTTTTTTTTTTTTTTGCAAAAATCTTGTTGGTCTAATAAAAGATATCATCTCTACTATGAGTCCTGATTGCCTGATTATAGGAGGAAGTTTTTACACTCACATCCAAATATCCCTCTGTTCTGGCATCTCTATTTTGGAGGACAGTCAGAGAATGGCTGCCCCTATCCATTGCAGACTGGGAATTCAGCATCATTTTTTCCTGAAATAATATGGCCACCTCTCTGTTTCTTGGAGGAGGTAACGGTGGGCAATTCTTGAAGGTTTTTTTTTTTTTTTTTAAACAAACTTCTCATTTGGTATTAGCCCCTCCTCTCCTTTTGACACCCCAAACAGAGCCACCTGGCTTTTGTCATCGCTGGTTCTATTCTGTGGCTTTATAATATCAGTGTCGTCACATCCAAAGCTAAATTCCAGCCCTAGGTACTTCCTGAATTTCCTCTCCTCTTTAGGTAGCCCTCATGACATGGTGATAAGAGTAGCTCCCTGTAGGACAATAGGGTGTATGCTATAATCCCCGCACGGTGCTTTATCTCATGCAAATCCTCTCTCCTTTCTTCTTTCTGCGCCAAAGAAGAGGATCACAACTTAAAAAGAGAGGGTGGATCTTCATCTGGTGTAAATCAAAGCTGCGGTATTGAAGTCAATGCAGCTATGCTGCTGTACAGCAGGTGAGGCTCTGGCTTCGAATTTCTAACACAAGAAGCAGTAAATATCTCTGCTTTTCCCTTGCAGCTCCCTCAATCTGCAAGTGCTCTGCGTATGCAACAGAAAATAAAGAGAAACAAAACAGAGCACAGCCATTGCTTCTTTATAACTGGCTGCTCATTTTAAGGCAGGGAGAAAAAAAAAAAAACAACCCAAAAAAGCTCTACGATTCAAAACCTAATGGGAGAGATTACTAACCCCCAACTATAATGCAGCTGGAGATACCAGTTCGAAAGTAACACTTTAGAAAAATCATAAACAGGCTCTAGTGGGCACCTGAAATAATGAACAAACCGAGACACAGAAAATAACACATTTGTTCTGTCCAAGCTCGGCGCATCTTCCTATTTTGATCATGCAAGATATTAAAAAAAAAAAAATGATCTGACTGGCACGAAAAGGGTGACACCGAGTTTGCTGGGGAATCTAGTCTGATCCAAATCTCGGCAGGCTCTTAGGGATGCTACTGAGATGAAGTCATGTCGAATAAACAACACAAAATGGCTCAAAGTCTCTGGCGTCTGGGGAGATCAGTCTCTTCCAAAGTAGAAGAAACAGCTTTGGCAAATACCGCAGCCGGCCTGTATGAAACGGTGACCTCGGCATTCGGGACAATCTGGATTTATTTTGCAAGACTCCGAGAGCGACATGAGGATTGCTGTGAGATCCGGGCATGCCTGTGCCTCCATTACCTTCCTGTAAAATAGGGAGCATAATCCTTTGTCATTTTTTTTTTCTTTTTTGTGAAGTGCTTCAAGGCCTGCAAATTCAAATTGTAAGGCAAGGGCAAATTCCTAGAGTATTGGAGAAAGAGAGCTTATCTCAACCGAATGTTTAAACTGACCTAGAGAGTTCTGTGCTGGGATATTCCCTTCGATTTTATAACGAGATGGGAAAATTCAACAGAAAGGACATCGTTTTGTTTTTTAATTGGATTATATGAATGTTTAGAGTAACTTTACAGAACCTATTTGAATTTCTATAAAAACCTAGGATTGCTGTATACAATATTTGGAGCCTGCAGTCTTTCAAACAAAACCAAATTGTTTGTAGGAGAAAAATCAGATGCTAGTGTATGAGAGAGTCTGGTTTGGGGGGCGGGTTCAGGCTGCTACACTGCTCTGAGACCGGTTTAACCCAGTAGGTTGAAATTGAGGTGATGCTGGTGCAAAACTGTCCCAACTGCATAGGGAATTGGGCTCTGCATTTGAAATGAATAGCTGAAGTGGGTGTAGGGTGAGGTGGAAAAAGCAAAGGCTCGAATGGAGAAATGGGTCTTACATATGCCATTTGGCTTGGAAGTGGGGATTGGGTCTTACACATGCCGTTTGGTGCAATCAAGTGCATTTGAAAGATAAAAATCATGACATCGCTTTCTCACTTGCCATCCATCCGTCCTTCCATCGAGCTGATTTTCATATTTCTAATAGCCCTCATTTCCGTAGTAGGTGAGCATGCAGTTCAGACCTAGTTTTTCAAGCCAAGAATATAGACAGTCTCTAATGAAGCCGGCTTTGCACGACTCCAAGAGGTGGAGTAACTTCGCCGGAAGTATACCCCATTCCCAGTGACTAGCCAGATCGACAAATGAGAGTCCCAGCCTGCCTCGGACAGAGAATTGCAGTCTCGTGCCCGGAGCACTTGGCACAGGCCCGTTGCCAGTCGCCTTCCCAGCATACAGTGGCCCTCTTGAATCAATAGCAACGAGTGGCCGTGTAGACCGAGGGCTTCATTTTGCCAGCAGCCTGCAGCCTTGGGAGCGTGCTAGTCATACACACCTTAAGTTTTAACGGTTGCCATGGCGATGAAAGGAGGCATTACAAAATGCACAAGCTGTTAAACATGTTGCTAGAGCCGAGAGGAAGAGCTAAGAATAAACTTTCAGCTAATTCTCCATAGCGCCGTGCTCCGAGCAGCTGCCGCTCGCCCGGCATCACATCCCCGTCAAGCAGCTCGTTAATACGAGGCAGATTGAAACTCTGGGGTGCAGCCCTGCTGCGTGCTCCGAGGGCCTGCTACCGAGCGCACGCGGCCCTGCTTCGTGGCCTCCAGCAGAATGGCTGCAAACCGCGGTTTCCAGAGAAAGAAAGGGAAGGATTTCTTTCTTTCTTTCTTTCTTTTTTTTTTTTGTAGCATGATTTCAGGGGGGTGACAGGTGAGATGATCCGATCACACCTATTTCATGTACAGAGAGAACTTTGTTCTGTTTTATGACCAGCAGCTCTCCGGGCGGTGTAATGATCAGCGGCTGAAATACAGGGGGGATGACGTGCTGGCCCAGTTTCGGTCAGTGGGAGTTTTCCATTGATTTCATGGGGGGAGCTGGGGATGGGGGAGAGCTGAAATTCTCCCTGCATCCCGTTGGCACGCTGGCAAGGGCTGAAGGGGGGAGCTAAATGGGAGACATGGGTGAGCAAAGCCCCGAACAGCTAGAGAAGGAAGCTTTCCCTTTTCCCTGAGGATAGCATCCCTCCCTTTCCAAAGATGTAACCTCTGAGCCCTGGAAAGAGGAACCGTACTGAAACCTTGTGTGCCTCTGGCAGCAACCAAGGTAAATCGTGCACACATCTGTAGAAAGCCAGGTTCAATATCCTAGAGATCTTCCCCCATGCCTCAAATGTGGGCTATTGTGCACCCGAAGCTAACGTCAAACTTTGTTGGGTGCTATGTGTAGTAGGGCTGGTTTTCTCTCTCTATTCACTCCATCCCGGAAGAGCACACACCAGCTGTAGGTGTTTCCTCGGCCTGACGAAGGGTCTTTATACCCAAAAGCTTGCAAAGAAGATTTTTTTCCAACTCTTTGAGTTGGTCTAATAAAAGATATCCGATTTACCCCCAAAACCTCGCCTTTCTCTCTCTAGGACAGCCACCAGATGGCCACATCACTCACTCGCTCTTCTCTGCAAAGCTAGTGTATTGCAAACAGGTCATCCCTCTCTCCTCGGTGTGAATGTGTGAGAGAGAAAGACAGAAAGACAGAGGCAGGCACATGAGACAGAGAGAGATGTTGAATGCAACTGAGCAAGAAGATTTCTCAAATGCAACAGAAAAAACCCCCCAAACCCAGCCTTCATCAGTGTAGGCATCACAGCACCAAAAGGAAAGTTTGCTGTTTATCTGTCTTTGTTTAGGTCCTCATATAGTTGTGTCAGGCAATGGAGACTTGCTCAGAAGTGCCAGACACACAAAACCTCTCACGAGGAGCGTGCACAAGCATCAGAGCCACGGCATGGTTTTATCTTTGCATTTCCCACCCTCCTTCCCCCCCTGCTCTCATGCCTTGGTTTTCTTTTGTTCTTCCCTCACTGTGCTTTGCAGCTGTTTAGGTTGCAAATGCTCTGCGGCATGCTCTGTAACTTGCCTGTAAAGTATTCATCACAGTTTGCAGGGTTTGTGGTTGTAGCCGTGTCGATCTAAGGATATAGGCACTGGCAAGCTTCTTTGGGTAGATGGATGATCTTTTATTTGACCAATGATACAATTTGGGTATTGAATGAAAACATCGTAAGAAACTACACCTGGGGCTCCTAGGCCAGTACAGTTCAGGGCAAAGTCATTCTATGGGATGTGTATGTGCACACACACACACACACACACACACACACACGTGCATGCACAAACACACACACAAAAGCTATACACTCATCCGAATGTACTCACCAGGAGACTGTAAAATGTAATCACATAACTGAAGCAGCACAGTGTAAGCAAGGTGTACAGGAGGTTGTGGAGAGAGGTGAGAAGAGGCTGGAAACAAAGGGAGGGGAAGTTGTAGGTGTGTGTTTCTGCAGGTTGGGCCTACAGCCAAGCAGACACTGCTGGATATTCAGCAATGTACCCTGCAAAGAGGTAAAAGAAGGGGGTCAAAGGAATCTCTGCAAGCTAGCACGCCAAACCTTACCTGCATGGGGATCTCTACAATAAATATCTCATATATATATATCTCCAGTGTGGGCTGGCTGGCACTCTTCTGAGCATGCCCTACTCAGTCACCTGGTGCTACTCTCATGCTCCAAAGAGAGAAATACACTCTCCAATAGGCCAGAGACTGAAGTCTCAAGAGCAACAGCGCAGAGGAAGATTTTGGAGTGTCTTCACTGGAGCACTAGCTGGTGGGAGTGGGGGAAGATGAGCAAGGTGTGTGTGTTTGGAAACATCCCTCCTGAGACATGCTGAAGGTCTGGTATAGACATTTGGCATGAGGCAGAGGGTCCAAGCTTCCCTGTTCTGTAGGAGAAGGAGAGTCGTTGCCTTTGAGCAAAAACATATATTGGCAATCACAAGAGCCAAGTTCCTCGCCCTTCAGGGTGTAGCTAACCCCTAAAGCATGGAGGGTAAGGAGGCAACTTTCCCTGCAAGTCAACTTCAGTGCTCTTCTCCTGTCCCAGACAAGGTTTTTTGGGTAAATCTGATATCTTTTATTAGACAGACTCAAACAGTTGGCAGATTTCTTCTTAGCAAGCTTTTGGGCACAAACACCCTTCATCAGTCTGAAGATCATCTACAGATGGTCAATGCTCTTCCTGGATGAAGTGGCAAAGCAGCCAGATGCCAACACAGCCACAACCTGCACCCCTTCGCTTGTCCCTTCCTTTTAGGCATTTGGTATGGACAATGGCGGGGTGCTACAAAAGTAGAGATATCACTTGTCTGGTCTTATGTGGCCTTTGGTAAAATAAGCTTCAGTCAAAACTCAGCCATATTAAAGCAAGGAGTGAACGGGAAGCACAGAGCAGGACAAAGGGGGATTCTTCTCCTATGACCTAAAGGGCATGAAGCTAGAAGTAAAAGGTGTATGAACATTATCAAAGCAATGTGCGTGGGTTTTTTTGTTGTTGCTGCTTGGTTTTTAATTCCATTTTTTTCAAAAAACACGATTAATCCAGGTCTGGTAATCGTCTGCACTCTCGTTTGATCTCAGGGTAAAGCACAGACACATTGGAGGAGTCCAAGTAAATGATCAAGGATTACCAAGGGAGCGGACAGCTGTGTCCCATCTTAAGCAGGGAGGGAATATCCATGAACACTGATGCTTAATACCACTCTGGAGCAAGGGTTTAGCAGGGACCTAGGGGGAAAGGATCCACCTGCTGAAACCCTTTGAGCATTGTGTGGGTGTCTCGCTGAGTTTCTGGATGGTCGGCTCTCCGGTCCTCGCTAGGGCTACCCTTTCTTAGCATCCAAAAACCATGCAGTGGCAGAGATTGGTATTGAAGCAAGCCACTTACCAGCTGCTCTTGACTTTTTCCCTCCATCTATTATTTAAACATGGTCATTTAGGACCTACGTGTATCAAATGGCAAGGGAAATTAGCACTGTCCTGAATCAGTTTTATCCGCACCTATGCCTATAACAAACATGTTTCCAATTAAAAGTGGAAGAGACAATTGTTGAAGTCACCCTGGCAGTGAGAACTCTCCAGCTGCCTCCAGATTCCCGAATAAGTGAAATGTTTGACACAGAAGCATATGTTTTTTTGGCAACGTCGCTTCATCCACGTTTTAAAGGGAACATTGAAATTCTACCAGGTGTGAAAAAAAAAAATAAATCACTGGAACAGTTTCCATCTAGAGTTATAGTGACCATGTCATCCCACCCTTCCTGGTCTCTGTGGGGTTTTGTCTTAAAGCAGCGCATTAGAAGCTGGCAGTCACTGCAACTGCACCAAAAAAACGGCCTTGGGGAACAAAACCACGTAGCCAACACAGCACCAAGCACGCTGGGCATCGTTCTGCAAACCGTGGGGAAGAGCCCGTTTAATTAAGAATCTGAGCAATATGGCTCCATAAAACCATGCCACTCTGAATTAACAGAGCAAGGAAGCCCCTTATAAAATCAGATCACCATCTTGGAGAAAGGGGGACGCTGTGGTTATTGTTAGAGCTGCTTGAATACGTCTTCCGCCTCCCACTTGCGCACCCTAACCACTGAACCATGCTGCCACTCTCTGGTGGTTTGTTCCTGTAAACCAAATCTGCATTATCCTATTCACTAAACCTCTCATAAAGTGAATCCTAGAGAATCCACCAAGCTGTAAGAGGAACAAGGGACCAATTAACATTATCAAAGGGGCATAATCTTCAAAATCCTTTACTTTCCAAAACAAACCTCTTTAGTTGGTAGTACTCAGGCAGCCTGTATTTATTAAGGAGATTAACAGGGAATGTCTAAACTTAGCAATACCAAAAGCTGTGCTAGCATTTCAAGTTGGCCAGGATGGCATTTGTTTACTGCAAGGAAAAATCCCAGAAAATAAGGGTGTTTTTTTTTAGTTGTTTGTGGGAAGGAGGTGTTTTGGGCTGTTTTTTTTTTTGTTTTGTTTTGTTTTGTTAAAAATAAGATTTTTATTTTCTGAAATTAAAAAAAAACAACAACCTGATTTTCTTTTATTTAATTTTGGTTTTGTGTTATTATTATAAGCAGGGGTCTGGTGGCTGAGCAAGGGAGGTATTTCACTGCTGTTTCACTGTGCTCAGCTTCCTTCAGTCAATCTGGCTGTGAAATGGGTATCTGGTCATTCCGGCCGGGGAGGACTCAAAGGCAGATGCATGCAACACCAACTGCATGACTCCTTTGTTTGTTGTTGGCGTCAGAAAATGTCTGGCACTATCAGGCAAGCCTGATGGGTCATCTAGACTCGGAAAAAACATTAACCTTTCTATTTTGTATTTATTTTTTATTGGGTTTGGTTTCCTGACCCCTCCTCCTCCCCACGCACATTTCAATTGACAGAGGCATGTTCAAAGGCAATTTCCATTCCATCCCAAAGGGAAAAAAAAAAAAAATCAAAGGGTTTTTCAGGGACAAAGAATGTTTCCCTGGCTTTGGTCAGTCATTTTGAAGAATGAACATTTATTCTTTCCGTTCCTTAGCCAGTTTCTAGGCCATTATAGTACTTTGCCTCTTATTCCATGACGACTTAGTTTCCTTAACAGCCTCTTGTGAGAGAATTTCTCAAAGGCTTTTTTGAAAGTCCTAATAGATTATGTCAACCCGTTCTCCTTTATCCAATATTTATTTGACATTCTCAAAGAATTCTAGTAAATTAAAGAGGCATGCTTTTCCTTTAGTGGAGATGCATAGCGTTGTCTTGAACATATCGTGATCATCTAGGTATTTTATAATCCGACTTTTAATTATAATTTTAGCCCATTTGCTGAAGTGAGGCTCACTGGCGTGTAATTCCCAGGATCATCCCTAATGCCTTTTTAAAAGACAGATATAACATCTCCAGCGGATGCTGTTAATGAGAGAGTGAGCAGTTTTTGTTCGCAGTGCAACCACTTGGTCCTTAAGTTCCTTCGGCAGCTGGTCCAAGCTGCTTGGTGCTTCGACTGGAATTTGGCCAGCAGAGAGGGGTCTATACCTCCACCTCCGAGAAAAGTGCTTCCAAATCATTAACAGCCAGAAGTGTGGAGAACATCAGTCTCTATGTGTCTGCTGATATTTAGCACCCCCCGGCAACGTGATGCCTCATGCTGGGAGAATATCATGGCTTTCATCTGTGGACTCAAAGGGCACGCATTTCTTGCAGCTTTATAGCCTGCAAAACCGATAGAAGCATTTCAGCCATTTGTATACAAATATGCAGCAATTAGAGTGAATGAATGAAGCTCGTTCCATAATTCCACTGAGCGCCATAGTATCGTGTAATCAGTTTATTCTACCTGCAACATAAAATTCTACTTAGTTACACAAGAGTACGTTTTATCAATTATTGATTTATGAACATCTAAGGCTTTCTTCAGTCACCATTTATGCTCTTGGTTTTATCATCTCGGCTGTGCTGAGAGTAGTCTTATACAGTGGCATAGTCTATACTATTTAAAATTCCACATACTTCAGTAGATTACCCCATTAACCATTATGTTTTCCAGGCTGTATAGATTAAAGTAATTAAACTTGTCCTCAAAGACCTAGCTCTTTGATTATGGGATCATTCTACCGCCTGCAGCACATTTGAGGTGATTTGCAGTAATATTGTCTTTGGGAATTTAGTGACCATATTACAGTGACAGCAGTGAGAGCCGGTGGCCTTTGCAAAAAAAAAAAAAATACAACCTCACTTCTGTGCCCCTTAGAAAAGGCTGCACAGAGGACATATTACTACACGTCATCAATGTTATGGAAGGCCGCATGGCTGAAGGGGATTGGCACCAGAGTACCTGGCCCTTTTCTCCGGGTTTCTGGTTCGGGTGATAATGAACCAGACGCTGCATTCTGGTTGGAGAAAAAATGAAAGAGGTTTTCAGCTGAAGGCTGTACATCGGCCCTTGTGAACCGAACTGCATAGCCTTAGCGCAAGGCCCAACGAACAGGTGCTGTCTCATACTCAAACCAAAGCACCCCTCTCGACTCCCACGTGGATAATTTTGGCAGGAAGGTCAAAGCTAAGAGGAGCCCGATGGCTGAACTGCCCTTTTCTCCCTAAGAGATGGCCCTCCAAAATGAAAACTTATTGGCCTGGAAGTGGGAGAACCCTGCCTATTTGCTGCCTCTGCCCTTTCTCTTCCACGAATAAAAGGAAGATTTAAGACTGTCAATCCTGCATCTTTCACTGGCATGAAATTTGCTAAAGAAAAAAATGTTTAAAGGAGGCAAAGAAAAAAAAAATGATGCTTGCAGACAAGCTGCTGATGCGCTGTGGAGAAATTTTCAAAACCATTCCCTTTAGAAATGATTCATCTTATGTGTCATATAGTTTCTTTTTCTCCATATTTTTTCCCCCTTATTACAAAGGCCTGGAAAACAGGATCTTTGCTGCCTAAGAGTTAATCTGCTTTGGCTGCCTAGTCCTCACCTGCAGTCAGTATCCTCTGTTTGTGGCAAAGATTGCTATGAATGTATTTATACGGCAGGACTGCCTAAAGACCCCAGCTGAGATCAGTGCCTCCATTCGGGGGTGCTACATAGATGTGTGATAAGACACCTCCCCAGCCCTGAGGACTTATTCCTTGCTAGACAAAGGATGCAAAGAAAAAGGGTATTATTATCCCATTTTACAGATGAGGAAGTGAGACCCAGGGAGATAAAGAGTTTCAGAGCTATGCACAAAATTGAGGGGCCAGTCCCTTTTACCTAATAACCTAGCACAGTCGGCCTCAACTTTTCTAAGTAAGGTGCCCTTGGACAGACGTCTCACATCCCTCGGAAAATGCCAGTTCTTTGTTCGTTTTCACTCTTTTTTTTGACTACAGAAAAAAAAGAGCAGGTTTTTTTCTGTTACAAAGAACTCAGAAAGACCACGACTATATATTTCTATTTGAAATCTCTGGGTTTATGTTGTGAAGCATTTGTAAATCTAATAGTGCCAACATTGGGTGCATCTACACAAGGGGTTTCCTTCAGAGCTGACTAATTCGCTCTGCAGTAAAGTCACAGTGTCGATATGTGCAGACCTAGTAGGCCACCGGAAATTAATAAATGCCACCCTAATACTTGTAAACACAAGCACTAGTTTATGGCAGCATTATTTAGTGTGCTACAATGCACATGTAGATGCTGATGGGGCTGTCTGGGGCATGAGGGTGCTTCGGTAGGGAGGCTGCCTGCTGGCTAGGCCTGCATTCGAGTACATTTGTGCCCCAGCCAACCCCTCGACAGCACATTGCACTGGGTCGGAGCAGGCCTGGGCTGCCAGGCTGACCCCCTCGCCCCTGCCCCATCCCTTTGCCAATGGGCTGCTCTGACTGAGGTCAACGTACTGCGGCCCCAGGCACACATGTAAATGTGGCGCACGGGAGCGATAAACTCTGGTGCAATATGCACTGAAATGTATTGTGTCACACTAAGACCACATCTAGAGGCGCCCATTGTGTGACATGCCAAAGCACTCTTGAGAGGATGACAAGGGTGCCTGGAGTTTAAAAAGGTTGAGAGCTGCCATAGCCCAACCACTAACCTATTGCATATTTTGTAACGGACAGGGGTGGGGAAGGGAGCTCTCTCTGTCAAATCTATTCTGCTTTATATATACCTACAAGCTGGGGAACTCTCTTCTTGTCAGCACAGAGACAGAAAGGGATCTTGGAGTCACTATTAAAACCAAGATGAACATGGGTCGCCAATGTGGGGACACGGTCAGGAAAGCCAACCACACCTTGTCGTGCATCCACAATTGCATCACGAGCAGGACGAAGGAGGCGATGCTCCCCCTCTGTGCGACCCTGGTCAGGCTGCAGATGGAGTACTGCATCCAGTTCTGGGCGCTGCACTTCAGGAGGGATGTGGACAGCATGAAGAGGGTCCAGAGGAGGCCACCCGCATGATCCGGGGACAGCAGGGCAGGCCCTATGAGGAGAGGCTACGGGACCTGAACCTGTTCACAAGAGGACGCTGAGAGGGGATCTGGTGGCCATCTATAAACTTGCCAAGGGGGACCAGCAGGCAATGGAAGAATCCCTGTTCCCCCAAGCACTACCGGGAGTAACAAGACATAACAGCCATAAGTTGATTGAGAGTAGATTCAGGCTAGATATCAGGAGGCGCTACTTCACAGTCAGGGCGGCTAGGATCTGGAACCAACTTCCAAGGGAAGTGGTCCTCGCTTCTACCCTGGGGGTCTTCAAAAGGAGGCTAGACAATCACTTAGCTGGGGTCGTTTGACCCCAGTACTCTTTCCTACCCATGGCAGGGGGTCGGACTTGATGATCTGATTAGGTCCCTTCCTACCCTATTAATTATAAAACTATGAAACTTGTATATTCACTGGGAAAGGCTGGTATTCTTCCACTTCCCATATGCTTGCTCTAACTGTTCCCTTTCTTTAGCATTTCCCGCCATCTGGCTTTAGGCAACTCCCCAAACAGTGTGTGAAGCTTTGGGATTCAATTTATCAATGCCTAACCATCCCTATGCAACTTTAGAAATGTAATTAAAAACTATGACCCTACCTTGATCTCTTTTGCCTAAGGAATTCTCTAGTAAAGGTAGAATTCGAATACAGATTTCCTGTTCCCAGCTGCAGCACTTTATCCATTCTTCATCATAGGGAAAGAGAGATTCTGAATGGACCTGGCTGGTGTGAGCAAGGAGGAAATGCAGTGCAAGGTGCTTACTTGTGCCCCTGACCAGGACCTGGATAGGACTCCTCTGCCTAACATAGACCCTGCCCTCTACTTGGTGCTGGCTCTGGATTTAGGATCCAGAGGCCTTATCCCACCCCCAGACTGACCAAAGACCTCTCCATTCGGTACTAGGCAAATTTATGATACACAGTGATAACAGAAAAGAAGCAATACAAACAATCAAGCAATTCTATATCTCCACCAAATTCTAGGGCTGTCATCAGAGTCAAACTACATCTGGCCAGGATGCAGGCTTCAATCGGAGGCTTTCTCATAGGTGTGAGATGTCAGCAGTCTGGAGGTGGAGTGCCGAGGCCCATACACCCCGCTCCGGTGGGGTGGATAAGATGGGCTGGTGGTATGCCCTCTGTCCATTGTAGTCTCGGGGACCCTTCCCAGGCATGGGGACGGGGAGTAGGGATGGAAAGGAACAGGGAGGGGCAGGAAGGAAAAGGGAAGGACAAGACAAAGGGAGAGACCCTTTGTTACTCTCAAGTCTCTGCTTTTGTATTCTCCTTCCCTCCTGATGACTCCTGATGACTCGTGATCCATATCTATTGCTGGCTGGTTTACTTTCTGTGGTCACACATCCACGTAGCCTTCCAGGCCTTCTCCTAATTTGATATCTTCCCCCAAAACCAGGACTCAGCCCCCACCCCCACCCTACTCTGGTGCCTTGTTTACCTGGTGCTACTTATCTTGTGTTATGGGCAGTAGAGGTGTGCAAAGTGGGTGTTATTCGATTCAGATTCGGCCCGAATCAGGGACAGTGATTTAATCTGTTGATTCGGATCGCTGTCCCTGATTCGATTTGGCCAAATCCGCATCTGAAGATTCGATGCCGCTTCGGAGAATCAGCAATTTGGACATAGGTGCAGCTTTAAAAGTTTTTTTGCAGACCTTGAGGTACCAGCACAGCTTGTGAATGCTGCGATGCTGGGGCAGATGGAGTGTCCCATAGGAGTGCAGAAGGGCCCTTCAGATGATCGGTGACAAACCCGGAAATGGACCAGAAGTATTTCCGGTCCACTTCTGGGTCGACCAGGGAGCGCACAGCCCCTCCCCCCATGCCTCCCCCAGCTTGGCAAATGTCCACAGGGGGGCCCAGGAGACATCAGTCACCAAGTTGGCAGATGCAGCCCCCCCCCCCCCCCATGTGCTCTCCAGCAGACCTGGAAGTGGACCGGAAGTGCTTCTGGTCCACTCCAGGTCTGCTGCTGAGCATGCTGGGGAGCCCCCCGCGCTTCTGTAGGAAGCTCCATGCACCCCAGCATCGCAGCATTCACAAGCCACCTGGTACCTAGAGGTGTGTAGAAAAAAAACATTTCAAGCTGTGTCTATGTGTGAATTGCTGAATCTTTCTGAATCTCTCTGAATCAATTTGGAGGTTTCCAGTTTGATTCAGAGAGATTAAAGGATCCTCTGAGTCTATTCCGATTGGGAAATTCAGCTACCAAATTGGGCCAAATCTCCTCTGAATCAAATCAGGGACCGAAGCTTCCCAAAGCCCTAATGGGCAGTATGGGTCATACTCCCTCTGTTCCCAGACTGTGTTCTTGTTGTGTTAGACAGCATGGTACATGCCCCCCTCAATTCTCCGGCTATGTGTACATCTGTTGGCCTTGTTGTGTTAGACAGCCTGTCTGCTTCTAAGGCTGGAGAAATTGTTTGTGAGACCCAACCTTCTTGGAAATCAATTAACCCTTGCTCCCCATTTTGAACCCTTCTAATGCATATATATAACCCAATTCCACCCCCCCCCCCAAAAAAAACTAAACAAAAAAACAAACAACCAAACCTTTAAATACCATTTCTAAGCCAACACTTGGGTAGGTACAGACATTCAAAAAGCCCAAGGCAGAATCAATCTAAGTTACATGGTTTTCTGTAAGTAGCATAGGTAGGATTTGCACTAGCAGCTCCAGGAGTGCTTCCTTTCTGAGTGATGAGAGCCAAGGTGGAGAGCAACTAGATGAGGGAGTAGGAGGCAGTCATACAGCTCCCATCCCATCCCCTTCATGACTACCCAACGCAGTTGGTCTGGCATGGAGTTGTAAGGAAGGTACACCTTTCCTGAGGTAGCGGAGATATTGCTTGACCAGAGATACTCCTGTCGGATATTCCTGCTGACTCAGCCAGAATTGTTCTGGGGTATGGCAGAGTGAAGGAGAGAACATCCGCTTTACGTACAGCACTTCATCTCATCCTCCCAGCCTTTCTCCCCTCGCTCAGGACAGAAACTTGCTAGCAATGATAAGGAACGTCAGCCTCAGAAATCTGCTGAGATTTAGTGAGGGTGGGGCAAAAGAAACAAGTATCCCATATCCCAAGGCAATGTGGTGGGGGTGACTTACCCTCGTGCAGCTGAACCTGGTATAACAGTTCCCTCCATCTGCTTCTAGGTGGAGGAAAGTCACAACAATTTTGCCCTTGGGATAAATCATTGTGCTTCATCTTTACTTACTGTGGAAGAGCAGACAGCAAAAAAAAAAAAACAACAACCAAAAAACAGTGACAATAGATCAGCTTCTCTTAACTTCTCCATTCTGTCCACTTCTGCCTCTCTGTCTTCAGTTCTTATTTTTCACTTGAAAATATTTTAAGATCTTGTTTACCTGTCATCAGTCCATTTTTTCAGTAGCCAGATGATGGCAATCCACTTGCCATAGAATTCATCAAGCCAGAAGTATCTATGCACATGGATTCTATGACAGGATCTGGGTGCAAAGACCCACTTTTTTATAGATGTACCCAACCAAGTAGTCTGACAACACAGGACCACGTTTGTGTCAGGTACAAAGGCTAATTCTGTACTTTTGGTGTCAGTAGAACCATTTACATGATTATATTTAAACACTCGGTCAATTATTTCGCTTATTACAGCCAAAGCTCTTAGCAACTTCCAAGTTAAAGCCATGAGGACCCAATGCCAATGTCTTTACCAAGAATAAGTTGACGTTGGCAATGCATTTAAGGGTGAATAAATGTGTCTCATTTTGGAATTCATTAGAATGAACTCCATGTTGTCTAAACAATTACCACAAGAGCTTATAGAATTGTATTCAAGTCAATGTGCTTCAGAATATTGCCAGAACAACCATTTTGTAAGTGAAAGTTTTTATTTATCCTCAGAACAGAGTATGAACCATAGCTGTGAAAGCTTTCTCCATGCTACTCTTGTGAAAGGATTGAGAATTACCATCTAGTTACCTGTCAACGTTACCTTCGGGGACTCTGGGATCCACCATGACAATACCAAACTATTGTTGTCCTGCCCTGACCATAGTAGGCCATAGAGAGGGATCCACATAGCTTTGCCACCCCCCAGCTTTAGCCTGGAACATGACCTGACATGTGAGTCTTCAATTCATGCTCTTTCCTCTCCCTGTTGTGTACCTTTTCTTTCCCTACCTTATTTCTTTCCTCTCCTATCTCTGTCTCTGTGCCTTCTGTTTAATCAGAGTCTGGCTTAGCTGGACAAGATAATTTCTTTTGCAATGCTGCTGTGAGCCTGTGACCAAAAAGCAGCTAAAAGCAATGTCTTAAACAACCTGATGCTGGTACCAGTTGGCCAGGTCTTGGAGTAGCTAATAAGACTATGTGCTGTGCTATCTGTCTCTATCATGATGGTTGAAGGTAAGAGTGAACTGCAGAAACAAAAAAAAATAAATGTATTTTCTTCCCTTGCTCTTCTTTTCTTTCCGTTTTCTGTCTGCTTCCCCTGTTTTGTCTTCAAGGAAGTATGACTGGATTTCAGCAACAGCAACTGCAGTCCCTCTCAGCTAACTTTTTTCCCTGTTCCTCTAAAAGAATAGATAATACTATCTTTAATAAAATCTTTAAGATTGTCAAACAGGGGTGTTACCTTTATAAAATCTCTCTACAGCTAACGGTAAAGGGAATAAAGGATATTGTTAAAATGAAAACCTTACTTAATACTCTACATTTTTATTGATTCAGCTGTTTTCCCTTCATCCCCGAATGACGACATGGATGAACTAGATAGGGCTGGGTTGAGAGTAATACTGTATGTTAAACAATCTTTGGATAAAATGCAGAAATAATGACTGGAGCAGGCATCAAGGCTCAGGTCCCCCTCTCCCAGTTGAGGCCCTTGCCCTGTGGGCAACAGTCATGTTCTCACTTGCATTGCCCCTCTCTAGTGTACTCTAATGTACTCTAGCCACTAGGCTATTTTATTAAAGGGATTGGGGGCATAGGCACCCATCTCTTCTTTTTCAAAAGGAAGCAGCAGCTAGGAATGCATTTTATAAGGAGCCTGATACTATTGTCATGTTCAGCATTTTTTGAGAATCTGTCCCAGAGCAAACTTATAGGTTTAAACAGAGGAATACCACGGACTAAACCTTAGTCACCATTTACACGCCTAAGTGTCAATTAATGTAACCACATACATAAATGTCTTTTTTAGTACTTAGAAAAGCTTGGATTCTATTCGTATTTGAGTAACTATGATCAGGAGGGTAAATTCTAGCCATTAAGCTCTGAAATTGCTCAGGCTTGCCCATAAAGTCATATAAAGCTCAAAACTTTTCACACTGATAAATAACAGTCTTTGATGTCAACAGATTAAGATGATCCTCCAGTACCCTAGTGGTTAGAGCACTTACCCAAGGTGTATGAGACCTAGGTATAGGCCCGTCACCCGGGGGCGGGGAGTTCAACATGCATCGCTTAGTTCCCACCAAAATGGTTTAGCCGCTAGGCCAATGCATTAGTCAGACCACTCACTGGTTCTCCTCTTGAAGCTAACCAATTAGGTTTTTATTTTGCAATAGGTGGAATCAAATTCAAGCTGTGCCAAGGTGACAAAAATTGCACTTATGGACTTATGTCAATGCTTCAGGTGCAAAAAGATGAAATAAGATTTAGCCCCTGCTTTCCACTTTTCCATGGGGCTGAGAAGAGAGAGGAGGTCTGTGACAATTCTGGGTTCTTAATTTTGAATTAGGTGGCTAAATTTTGCCTTAATAAAACAGGAAGAGGTTGTTTTGAAACTAATCCTGAGTTACCTTAACTCCCCACATGTAATGAGAGATTTATAGCACTTCACTACCGTTGTGATGATGAATACTTTAAAAGAGAGTAAGTTGGCCCAGGGCTGTGAATGGGTTCAGTCATGTTCCTGAGAGACTTTGCTAATGACTTTAATCCATTTGTTACCTAATAAAGCCAGCTTCACATCGGCACCTCATGGAAACCTCTACTTTTGTTGGTCTTCTTATGGCATTTAATGAAGATAGTCTATATCGATGTCCTCAGGAGAATAATTTGAATCTTAGTTCTGACCAAGACCTGTCTGCTAAACTGCCTTTGTCGTGAAGCTTTGTGGCTTGATATTTAAAGTACAACCAGAAAACTGATATCTGGATGCAGGTTTTGACTATCTCATTTTGGGGAGGGAGGGAAAGATAAGGATGGGTAAGCAGTAAAAATCTGGGACTTTGACTCAACTTGCTTAAAGAGAGGGGCCTTTGTCAGGCTGTTGACTCAGATCTGTGCTTCAGGTAGTAATGTCTCTCCTCTGCTCCCCACAACCAAAAGTCTAGGCGTTGCCATGATCAAGATTTTGCTCTGAGCATGTATATGTAATAAAAAGGCTTGTTGATTTTCAGTGGTGGTATTGCTCATCTTCTTCAGATGCACATTTCCCCTGCATGAATCGTAAACTTGCACAACTTAGTTATACACCAGCTTACGTATCTAACGACGGGTATTCTTTCCTCCACTTCAAGCATGTGCTTTCCCCTTTGCGGCCAAGTAGCCAAGCCCTCGCCTCCTATGATCCTTACAGTCTTTCTAAGTCTTTGGCCGGGAATCCATTACTTCCTACCATTTTCAAGTCTGAGAATTTGAAAGGTTTATTCTGATCATTAATCAGTCCCTCCAATTAAGCACAATTACACCCTATAATCAGAGTTATAATTATTGATTGATTAATCTTTCAACTATTAATTAAAAGTCTTAATTAAAGTTTTTTATGTTCTTTAAATTGAAACATGACTAATTATTTTATAATTTAGCCAGTATTTAAAAAAAAAAAATGGAATTCATTTCCTTATGGTTTCCTCAGCTCAACACTGGATTTTAGCCCTTGAAAAAAACTGGACTAAGATTCTCCAAAGTGGCTAAGGAGTTTGGCTGCTTCCATATTTGTGTGACTAACCTGAAACACCTTAAAAGGAACTTGATTTTCAGAAAGGCCTGTTTGAAAATCAGACCTTTTTGAGCTCCAGCTTCACACTAACGCACTGAGGCACTGAAGAAGAGTCACTTTAAGAAACCTTTTCTTGTATCTGATAGCTTTCATAAAAGTGTATATATATATATGCACATGCATATTATTTGTGAATGGGTATACTTGTGTGTGTGTTTACACATCCAGGCTGAAGTTTAACAAAACCACTTATGGGATTTGGATGCTTGGTTTCGATTAAAATTAATGAGTACCGGTTGTCCAAATCCTGTATGTGCCTTTGAAAAATTTAGCCTCATTTTATACCAAAAGTTTTCTCCACTTGAATGTGCAGTCACAAAAGATCCAATTTTATCATCTTTATTTTGAGTGTAGTGCCTTATCCCCTCAAGTAGCTCCATTAATTTCAATGTGATTATTTGTGTGAATAAGTAAATAGTGAACAGGAGTAAAACTGGAAAAGTCAGACTCACATTGTTTCGTCCAATAACACAGCTGAACCCTTAGTGGAAGAGAGCCTAAAGGCACATGCACTTTTTATTATGAAATTAATCAACAGGCTATATCGATTTACAAACTAATAGATTCTGTTACAATAGATTCTTTCAACTATATAACTTTCAGCCTGGAGAATGTTCTTTATTTTCCTTTAAAGCATTGATGTGAAAACTACTCAGAGTTTTATTTTTTAAAAGCCCTAACAGTGCCAGTTAGAAGGGAGTTAGGTATTTTCAGATGAATCCCTGGCTGTTTCAAAAAATGCGAGAAAGCTCAAAAGAATCAGTTGAATATGTTTATGGCTGATGCACTTGATTTACCAGAACCTACGAATCACGGGTCTTGTTGATAGTATATGCAGCTAAAGTAGAAAGTCTGTACAGCTCATGGCATATTTTGGACACTATAGGAACCTAACTGCCAGGGAAGTGCTAAAAAATGGAATAGCCCGTTTCATAAATGACCTTGTGTCAAACGTTGATAGCCTGGTCCCAGAAATGGCAGAGATCAATATGGATAGAATCTTTCAATCTCTAATAAATTAGATAAAAATAAAACTTTTCCAAATATCAAGCTGAGCATGTTTTGCAACATTCCCAGGAGTGCATGGTTTAGAGAGCTTAGCTCTTGTGCTTTGTTATGAAATTGGCTTTTTCGGGCTGTCCTATTTTGGAAGAGATTCCTAGGATATTGCAAAGTCATACCAACATCGAAACCTGGGGGCAAAACTTCTTTCCTCCTCCTGTACCTTGGAAGCTGTTCAATTGCTTCAGCCCACATGAAGCCATACCCAAAACCTTTAGTCCTCAAAGGAGATTCATACTGGCTTCATTAAGAGATCATGGCTCATATGGGCCGAAACTTGTCAGGTGCCAGTTGGCTTCTGCAAGATGCTGAGTGCTCTCATTTCCTATTAGGAAGGAGTTAATGGAAATATTAGAGAGGCTCAGTACTACAGATGGGGTGGGGGGAGAAGGGTTGGAGGCATATGACTATAAACTTTTGATTTTGTAGTTGTTGTAATATATTGTTCATTCATCAAAACTGAGACTTGTCATGGGCTTGCTACAGTTTCATTGAATATTTCATTGGAAAATGTTTCACAGACACACGGTGGAATTTCTAACCAAAACCCAGAGACAAAGAACCAGATTTAAATAAACTTGCTAGCCACCCAACTGGGAATTCAAGTGCCAAACTCAAAAAAAGGGATCTAGATCAACCCTGCTACTACATAGACATCGAGATTTGTTACCTACTTCTATTTTGCCCTACAACTATCCCTTGATGCCTGGACTTGGGCTACCATGCATCATTAAAAGTATCTCTGAGTGGCACTCAGATAAGAACTGGGAGACATGGTCAATACGCCCATCTCAGCTGGAAAGGATTTAAACCTACATTAGCCACAGCCTAGGACACCAGACTATGGGCTAGTTTAAATGGGATCCTGCTCTATTCCTCCTGTTGAAAATATTTCCTTTGAGGCCTGTTTATGCATTTTTTTTTCATATGGCTATTTAATACAAAACACTTATACAGCAATGGGAACAGAGGTTGGAACGCAGATCTCCTTCCCTCCTGGGAGTGTCCTCCTCCATGGATGACAGGTTTAGACTTGCTTTAGCCCTTCTGGCCCCAATGGCTCTTGCCTTCTTTCTCCCCAGTTGACCCACTTCAACAAGAGGGCTGCAAGATGCCCTTCACACTGCAGTGGTGAGAGCTCTTTCTCAAGACATGGAAGATATGGGTTCACCTCCTTAGGATGAATGGTCCTAGAATGAGGCTTCCCATTTCCTTGCCAAGTGCCCTAACCTCTTAGCACAAAAGGTGGATGGGTCCTACTTTTTCAAAGGGACGGTGCCTTTTTTTGTCAGTGAGGCACACTGGTTCAGGGAGACATCTGCTCTTACGAATGAGCTGGATCCCAACAGGATGTCTTCCTTCTCAAGAAGTTGGACTGAGCTGAATCCCACAATGATGGACGCTCCTAAGGCTGCTCCACTGAGGAAGTGGGAAAGCTTCCATCTTGCTTAGATGGAAGAGGATTGCATTCGTCAGATAAGACACACTTTTGGGTTTAGAGGCAAAAAAGACACAGATGCTAGGGATGGACTAGAATCTAGGTCAACATGCCCAGTCTGAGACGTATACTCTGAACACAATAGGTAGGTTAATAGTTGTCTAACACCAAGACGAAATCTGGGAACAATTACATGTTTTTTAACATTGGCAAACATGCTGTGACTTAACCCAAATTTGACCGAAGTGAAAACAGAGGCCCTAAATCATGTCCCTCCTAGTTCACCTGCCACTCTGTATTATGAATTACTATATAGCTACCGCCGCCTGCCAGTCAGAAATCTCTGGTGAACTTTAGCTAGATCATCAGCTCTGTGCTTGAGAAGGACAAACAGTATGAATCAAGAAGACTCGAAGAGCCTTTTCAATATCAACTTTTTCTCCTTAAAGGATGGTTCCTCTATTTAAATCGTTATCGATTCACCGACTCACCTTGTTCATCTACGTCTCTAATTATTTATTCATTTCATATAACTGGGGACATTAAACATTAGCAGTCATCAGTTTGGGTGCCTTTTCTGTCTCAGTCGAATCCTGGCACAAGGTGAGTTCTCAGCGATGAACTGAATTCCCCTGAAGTTTACCGAGCTTTCGTTATCAGCATCTTTCCTTTAACACACAGGGCCTTGTGTTGCTCACACAGACAGCACCAAAATGCACTGCAGAGCTTTTAATGCATTCTGAATAGCTCTTGTCATTCAGGATCCTTCATTTCATGTTTCAGATTTTCCCAGGGGGCTTTGATGTTAATCCATTTCACACTTCTAACACATCTGTTCTTCTTCTGGCTTTCTTATCTCTTCTGAGCATTCAAATAAAAAAAAAAAAAGTTTTAGCTGTCATTGTGCAGTTTCTGAAGCAAGACTTTAATGATGAAGCATATTCTAGCTAACTTCATTGATACTTGTTTTTTTTTTTTTTTGCCACACAAGAAGTTCTGTATGTACAGTACTTACAGAGCTAACTCTATCCCCATTAGTTTAAGCCTGTCTTGACATACCATGCAATTAAAAAACAAATCTGCCTGTCAACGTTTTTTGGAATGAGGTGTTACAGCCCGGGATGAGGGTTTATTGAGCATGCCTTCTTACAAAATGCTATCTGTTTGTAAGGAAACAGGATTCCTGCCTCAGAGAGATGCCCGGGTAATGTCTAAAGACTTTGGGCACTTTTTAATGCATTGAGGGGTAGATCCTAGCTTACCCATTAGACACATAGGGAGTCTCAGGCTCCTAAGTATGTTCCTATTTCCTGCTGAAAAAAAAAAAAAAAAAAAAAAACATTTGTGCAAAAGGAGTGGAGTTCCTCCTTCTGCTTGCTGGTTTTTATTAGCATGATTAAAGTGGGGCAATTGAAGCAGCATCCTTGAGGGCCAACTTGGGGTTGGGGGGGGGGGGGAGAAAATAATAGCTGGCACCAGCACCTGCACCTAGGAGCCAAGACTGCCCCATGTTCCTCTGCTGCTGCCCCGGGCAAGAAGCTGCCTGCTGATTTTTGTCTTAGCATTGTGGATAAAATCCGAATATGTTGCAAAAGTAGGTGCATTAAATCAGCTGATTTTTTTTTTTCTTTATACCAGGGACTTGAGCAAGGTGGGCTAGTAGAGTATAGTAAATCCTTTCAGGTGCCTAACGGTGGAATCAGGCATTTTGTGTTTGTGATTCTCTTCTGGAGGAAGCAAACTGCCCTTTGTCTTTTAATCCCGTTGAATGTGGGATTAAGGATATGAGTGGTCTTCCACTTTCAGGCAAATATTGGAAGTGTGATCTTTGGGTAACAGTTACAAGATGCAATGAAAGGACATGCGGTATCTAATGAAACTCTATTTCAGTCGTGTTCGGAGGGGCTGACCTAAACTGCTTCTTTAACAAAGACGGCCATTTAATAAAGCCGGAGAAAAAATGTATTTAAAGTATATCTATAAAAGGACAGTTGCCTAAAAAGAGGGTTCTGTTCTGCACATGCCAATGTCTATGAAAGAGGCAGTTTTCTTTTATATGTATGAAAAAAAATGTCATTTTTGCTATCCCTTGCATTCCCATCTCCCCTGCTTCCCTTTTTCTCCCAAATCGACCAAACTTTGAAACAGGAGGGACTTTGCAACTTCTCCTGAAGTCTTCATAGTTCTCAGATATGTTCCAGCAGTTTCAGAATAAAAGCTAACTAGGTAACAGCAATATCTGATTGTCTGATGGACAATTAATAGTTTAAGGTTGTATAAATCATGTAGCAGAATGACGGCAGGAGTAAGTAGAGGGGTGTGTGCAGGTTTGTGGACATTGGTTCCAATCTTGCAAACCTGATTGACACGAGGAAATCTTCCTCACACAAATAACCCTGTCATGTTCAGAAGGATGAATTATGGAAGGCATGTTGCTGTGGAGCTGGTAGAGAACTTAACAGTTTTCTGCCATAAAATGTTGAGCCGTCAAAACTGAAACATCTCTCTCTGAAATTTTCACAAAAAATATTGAATTGTTTTGGATCAATGTGTATGGCATTCAGTAAGATTACTGTATAGTGTAGTATAGTCTGCTTTAGTACAATACAAACAGGGCCATAACATTATTATTCCAAATAGGGCTATAATATTATTATTACTGCTATCATCACTATGCAGTGTTCAGATGCGGTCATTTTAATATGTCTGACATTATTTATTTTTCCCTGAAATTTTCTTTTTGGAGATTTCCGAATTTTGGCTTTGACTCCTATTCCATCTACCAAAATTTTGAAATTCTGAGTTTTGACCAGCTCTGGAGTATTCACTTGCATTGGCATTACAGGCTTGTGCATGCAGCCAACAGGAACCAGAACCTGCAAAGTGCCGAGAATCATTTCAATAGTTTTAAAACGTGTAAAATACACTTGTCCAGTGGGTCACATTGAAAGGGCAGGAATTTAGGATTGCCCTCTTCTGACAACTTATCAGCATTTGCTTTTATCTCCAGTTGAGACTGATGACTTATTTTTAATGCAAAAGAAATTTTGGAAAAAAAATAGCAAGACAGAATGATTCAATAGCAAATATATATATTTTCCCTTTTTTCAGATTCAACCAAAAACCTTCCCCCTGCATGGGCATTGAACTATACCCATTGGGTGCCTGTAGATGTGCTATGGGGCTGCTCCAATGCGCTGTAATTACAGTGCATCAGAGCAAACCCAATTAATTGAGTCTGCTGGAGCGTGGTTATTAGCACACTCCAGCCAGCCTCTGTGTCTCGTGTATCAGTGTCCCCGTGCTTCAAAATGGTGGCAGGGCCCTTGGACTAAAGTTCATCGAACAAGCTTTAGTTCAAGCGCCCCCACTGCCATTGTGAAGTGTGGGGACATAGCATGGGAACATAATAATAGATGGGACACTGAGGTTAATTTTAATAGAAACCAAGCAACCAAATCCCGTAAGTGTTTTTGTTAAACTCCTGGAGGTATGGGGACGTAATAGATGAGATGCTAAGGTGCTTTAATTAGAACGGCTCTAGGAGCTGCTCAGTTGAAGTGCCTTCCCCTCCCAACCCAGGAGCATGTGTAAAAGTGCCCACTGTGTCCTGTGGGAATTGTTTGGATGCATCACACCCTCTGTTTTTAGGTGCTGGGATGGGCACTCTTCCCTACACTATATTCAGTAGCATAACTGGAGGGAGGAATAGGGACAGGAGTATAAAAACAGCCACCACCACAGCTACTACTGCCCAGCGTGCAGAGGTGTCCTTTTAATGCCTTTGACTATGCTTGGCATGATGCATGTCAGTTCTGGAATTCCCATGATACATCATGACAGTGCAGAAATAGAGGAGACTATGGCTGCATGCACATGTTCAAATGATCTGGAAGAATTGTTCCTGGTATAAAAACTTACCCAGAGACACTTGAATAGACATTTGAATGCTGAGCCCTTGAAAAGCAGAGAGCTTCCCGTGCTGATGCTGCAGAGCCAGGCCCTGCCTGTGCACATATTGCTGCATGCGCTGCAGCCTCCCACAGTCTGCCTGGAGACAGAATGGCAACAGTGTACAGGGCAACCGTGATTGGCTCACCCAGACTGCTCAGGGTCAACCTGTGTCTCCTTGAAGCACAACGTGGGCATTGTGAAAGAAGCATGCTCTGCTCCCTGCTTGTGTGGAGCAAAAGAGTCCAGTGAGCAACACACTGTTTCCCTGGTGAGGTGGGAGTAAAGCACCGTGGGATGCAGGAGGACAGTGCTGTAGATTCTCTCAGAAGAGGCATGTACAGACATTCACTCTCCCAGGAGAAACTCTTGGGAGTGATTTACTCCTGGTTGTTCCCAAGTTATCTTTCATGAAATGGGCATGTCTACATGAGACATTTACTGCGCAGTAAACATTTCAGCATCTACACATGTGGCCCTATTAGGATAAATGAAATCAATACACAGTAGGACTTTTAAATAGTTTTTATTTTTTTTTTGTTTTATTTGGGGGGGGTTGCTTTTTGGGGGGGTTTGGGGTTTGTGCAGCTGTGCACATTTAGAAATCGAGCAGGCTTGCTGGGGCAAAAGGGTGCTTCAGTACGGGGGCTGCCTGCTGGCTAGCCCCTCACTGAAGCACCCTCGTGCCCCTGCCAGTCCCTGCTCAACATGTTGAGCCTGGCCAGAGCAGCCCTGGGTTGGCAGGCTGACCCTCTGAGTCCCTCTGCCAGCTGGGGCTGCTGTGACCCAGCTCAGTGTACTGTGCTTCAGATGCACATGCAAACCGAGCACCCAGGAGCTTCCCCGGAGCAATAAGCTCCTCAGTTTATCGCTGCCCCCAAATGGTTTGTATAGACGTGCCCAGTGTGAAAATGTTTGCTCTGGGAGAAAAATCTTGGACATTGGTACACTTGCTACTCTCCAAGGAGATACTGAATATCTGTGCGTGGCCTTATCTGGCCTCAGATGCTTGTTAGGCTGTCTAAGCTCCCCAGGAAATGTGGCTTATAGGTGGAAGCGGGAAACTAGGAATTCCAACCACATCTCCCATGAGCCATTGCAGCAGCTTAGGAGGAAGAAGAATCATGTTGCACTGACACACATATATTTCATTTCAGATTGATCAAAGGAAGTGATTCAATGGTGGCCACACTGAAATACAATGAAATGTTTCACTGTGATTTTTCCAGTGTTGCCAAAACTACAATTCTCCCATGAAAACAGCCTTTTTAGTAAATAGGGCAGAGAAGATAAACATTTATTGCTGCTGCTAGTTAACAGTTATGTTTTGGCTCAAGTTTGGGTTTAAGTGCTAAGTTTCTTACATTTCAATTGTATTGATGATCACGGGGAGATTTCTGGAGTCGTCAAATTGAGCCATTATCCTGATTTTTGATAAAAGACCTACAACACAATTATTTAGGTAAAGCTTTACTAAGAAGTCATTTACAATGACTTGTAAAACTGGCAGTATGGGAATTGGACCTTGGTTGGCATGTTCCAAGACCACATCAAGTGTTTTTTGTTTTGTTTTTTTTTAAATGGGTTACAATTGTTATAAAAAGGAATGCAGCAAATTAAAGAATAAGGTCGTAAATTATGATTGCATGCAAATTATGATAAATTCTTTCTGGTACAGTACTTCACCATCATTGCTACTAATGTATCAGAGGTTTCCAGCTCAGAAAGCTGAACTTTCTATTATTATTGTTGCTATTATTACTAGTAGTAGTAGTACTATTAATACTAACAATGATAATAATAACAACAATAGCCATAACAGTAAAATAATAATAATTTACTTCTAGATGAGGAGGCTACTCTTTAGATCAGATACAGAAAAAAATGTAGCCAAACTGATTTCTGAGGAAGACCCACTTGGGAGTTTAAGTAAGCCAACACTATTGAAAAGCTGGAACAGCAGGGACACCTGCCTCTGGGTGGCAAGAAGAGAGAAAGCTTCAGAAACAGAGCACAGGCAAAGGTTGTGGAGAAAAGAGGAGAAAATAGGGGCTTTTTAGAAAAAAAGGTATTTTATTCTTTGAAAGCCTGTTTGGTTTGAACTGTTACTAAAAATTAGGACAAGGATTATTGTCCTATTCATTTCACCCTGTTTCATGGAACATTGTCCTATAAAAATAAGTTACTGTTATTATCATGATAAATAAAGGACAGATCTGAACAGTGCTATAAATTTGGGTAGTTTCGGATCTATTGCATGAATTTAAATGGATGCTTTTCTCATTGTTATCCATTCCTCTAACTACGCTTTTCAAAGAATTAAGGATATAGAATTTTAATCTTCCAATAAAATGCGTTTTGCTGCATCGTTTCTTCGGTGTTTTGAAATGCATCTGTGCCAACAATTATGAATATACTGAACTATTAGTGTTCACTATAAATAACTGTTACTACACACTTGTAAGCCCTATGACTTTAATCTCGTCTTCATCAAACACAGTGTCCGTGTTCAACCATCTGTTGCTGTGGGACAAGGAAGAGACCTTGAAAATCCTGATTTCCCAGATGATATTAAATTAGAAAGACCCACAAAAACATTGCAGTGACACCTAGAGGGGAAGGCAATTTAATAATTGTATCTATCACATCAAGGAAGAACAAGGGTGGCATTCTGTTCTTTTCTAGTTGTCTACAGAGCATTTTTGGTACTTATATACCCTGAGAAATTCTATTCCTGCATTAATGAACTATACATGCATGCTTCATAGTCATGCAGATTGAACAGCCATAGCAAATACACCTGCTGCTTGTGGACACACAGTTTCCTGAGATGCCCAAAAACAGAGTTAGCCAAAACCTGTAACTACCCGACTTAGCTTCAGGAGCAGAAGAGAGTCATAAATGTGTGACCCCTTTTCCTTATAGCTTAGTAGTTATAGCATGCACCTCAGAAGCTAGAGGTCCTGGAGGCTGAGCTCCCCTCCTCCGGATAGGTTTTGAACCTGGGTGCCCCCACCCCGCCCTGGCACGCAGCAGGACTCTGTCCCCACCTACCCGCACGTATCCCCGAGGACCAGTCCAAGTACCCCCAGGGGTACACGTACCCCTGGTTGACAACCTCTGCCCTAGAGCACAATACTCTAACCACCATCAGCCATCATTTACTGTCATCTTTGACACTCCTTTTGAAACTGAATCATCTATGGAGTAATTGGAAAAATAAATGGAGGACAGAACAAGGGACATCTTTCCTCGGGACAAGGGCACAGGATAAATCCCAGAGCTGCAGCCTTCCAATTTAGCAGGCATCCCATTAAGCCATTCCCCCTGGTTGTGTCCTTTCTGGTCCTATATATCTTGCATGTATGCTTGTGGCTGCCAAAGAGGCCAGCTTCAAAAGGAGTGCCAGAGAACGACTTTAGTAATGGCTTTCCGCAGGAAAGTCATAGAGACCCAGGGTCAAACCTTGTCTGAGTGAGGGGGTTGAGCACCCAGATCCTGTGGCTTCGCAGGTGAGTGAATCCACTGGAGGGAAACATAGGAGAGATCACTCTTTATAAGTTTGATTGACTACATAGTTGCCTACATGCATCAAACTGCTTATCCAGGAAGAGGACGACTCTGGTTATGCAAGTGGCCCAAGTGCACTGTAGATGACCAAAAGACAGGCACTTAAATGACCAGAAAAGAATGGAAAGTAATCCCCATCATTCAAAACACTGTTATTTAATGAGAAAGAATACCACAGGAAGAAATAACAGCAAAAGGGATCAAAATGTGAGGCTGGGCAGAAAATGTGATGTGAGCTTGTGGGATACATATACAAAAGCATCACATCGTAGAGTGGGGAAGCAATGGCTCTTCAATTTACAGCAGTCCTGTGATCATATCTGGAATGAGGTATTCTCATTTGAAAACCAGGAAGATAAGAACAACCATGAAGGTTTTCTAATGATGATCTAAGCTCTCACCAACGGGCCAAATTTCCTCTCTGTCTCACAAAAACATTTTTTGCAGTGCAGTAATGTGGGTTAGGGTCCCTCTGGCGGCACTTTTGCAGGTGTGCCTCATTTTGCTCAAGAAACAAAGGCTGCTTTACCAGGAAATTGTATTTGAATCCCTTTTTAAAAAACATTTTATAACAATTTGTGTTTTTTAAAACTAAAACTTAATTCATCATGCAATATAATGAATAGCACATGCTAAGCATTGGACAAATAGGGCTGTAATTATACTGTGAGGTCTTGGTGACATTGATAAAACACTCACCATCACCCTCTCATTGGAATTAGGCTAATTATGTACATAGTTGGATGTCCATTAATCCTATTATTATTATTATTTAACAGTATTATTCATAATTTAAGTTTTCCTTTCCTTAATTTCATCCCTGTAACGAACGAGAATGTTCCATGCTTAATTAACATCCAAAAGCTTGAGAGTACAGTTTAATGGGACATTATGGGGGTTCTATAGTGTGCTAATGACATAGCGACCAGCTAATGAAAGTGAAAAATGTTAACAATGGCATTCTATAATGAATGGAGCGAAACCACATGTTGTAGCCACTAACATTATTGCAAATATCCCTATTTAGTGAGATGTAAGGTTATTTGTACACCCCCTTCTCCCACCCAGTAAAATCCCATTGATGGTGGTAGAATAATAAAGTAGAATCCAGGTTCACCAATTTCTTTGTTCTGTACAAACACTTATTAAAATGCTGATCTTTTTTTTTCCCAATGAAGCTACAGTCTAGGTTACACAGATGATCAAAAGTAGGGAAGCAGGAAGAGGAGAAGTGAAGGATGAAACAGCAGTAAAACAAGCTTGTCTTGTTAAAACGGGCTGCGGTCCTGGTTTACGATGGCCTACCTTTTGTAAGATGATGATGTTATGTAGGCAGCATGGCAGAGGTGACTTTTAAGTTTGGTAGGAAGGAATATTTATTGAATCGAGTACTGTACTGACACTTAAGAGACCTCAGTTTAAATCCCAGCTCAACCACAGGTTCACTGTTTAGCTTTCAGTAAGTCAATCCACCCAGTTCCCCTCTGTAAAATGGTGATAATATTACTTTTCTGCATGGAGAGGTTGTACGGCCTAAATCTATTAATGATTGCAAGGTGCTCTGTGTTGGGAGGAGGAGATCTCAAATGTCACATAACTCCACACAGCAATAATTAAGGGTCTGATAGAAGTGTTTGTCATCCCCAAAGCTGCAGCATTTTTGTCTGTCATTATATACCCAAATAAAATCATTTTCAAATAACAAGTTTGGCCTGCAGTACCATACAGAGAACAATTCTCTGTCTAGACACGACACAAATTGTAGTATCACTTTGTATCTTTCTTACAGTAGGTTGGTTTGAATTTTTTTTGGATAACTATGATAGCCAGAGTTAGAACAATTAATAGTTTCATGGTTTCATAGTTGTTAGGGGCTGGAAGAGACCTTACAGATCATTGGGTCCAGCTGGTAGTGTGTGGTAATGCAAGCAAATGGATGTGGAAAGCATATATTTTTAAAAATCATACCTCATGGTCTCAGACATAGATGGTTAGGTGGAGACTTTCATATCAGTGGGCATGTCTACATGTGCATTAAGGTGCTTTTCCTAATGCACATTAAATTTAGTACCTCCGGGCACTTTTAAACATGTTCTGGGAGCCACTCTAATTAAAATGCTGCCAACTCTCCTGTATTAATGTCCCTGCACTTAAAAATGGTGGTGGGGGCAGTTGAAGCGAAGCTCGTTCAATGAACTGTAGTTCAAGTGCCCCCACCACCATTGTTAAGCGCAAGGACACTGATACTCGAGACACAGGAGGCTGCTGGAGTGCAGCAATTGCCACGCTCCACAAGACTCGATTAATCAAGTCTGCTCCGACACATGCAATCCCAGCATGTCAGAGCAGCCTCAGCACTTGTGTAGAGGTCTTCTCTAATGTCAGGTACTAAACAACTGTGCATTAGGCTGCCTTAATGTGCAGTAACAAATGTGCACGGTCTCTAAGTGAAGCTTAATGTGCAGTAGCCTATTTTACCGCAAATTAGCATCATGGCATTTTTACATAATGGTTTAATGCACCGTAAAATAGGATACTGTGTATTAAAGTGCACATGTAGACACACTTAGTAAGTGCTGAATAGTGTAGAACTGTTGCAGTTTTCTCTGGGATATCTAGATACAGTCACCGTTGAAAACAGGACATAGCACATGATAGGCAACAGGTCTGATCCTCGATGTGGTCATTCGCATGTTCTTTTTGTTTGTTGTAGTGGCCTAGGTTTCGCCGGGCACCTGAAATCATAATAGTTCAGATACTACTTCAGATGTAGTAGACTGTAGATGTAGATGTAGACTGAAGACGGCAGGAGAACTGCATCAGAGAGACCAACTGGCGACTTCGGCAGTGGTGTCTCGAGGCAGGCTTCGGCTTCCTGGACAATGACCCGCACATCACAACGAGGGACATGCTCAGCTGGGATGGGCTTCACCTGTCCCCCAAAGGTAAGCGTGTGTTTTCTACTAGGTTGGCGGATCTCCTCCGGCGGGCTTTAAACTAGGCTTATCGGGGGGAGGGGAGTACGAGGGCAGGGGAAGCTGTGAACCACCAAACCATGTGGCACCCACAAGGACAGCCCAGCCTGAAGAAGGAGAACATTGGGAACCTGCAAGCCATGGGGAGGCCAGCACTACAGAACAGGTAAGAAACAAGAAGGTAAGAAACAATGGGCCCCATGGGACTCGGAGCGGGGGGGGGAGCAAAGGCACCAGTCGCAGGGCTCAAGTGCCTATATACTAATGCTAGGAGCATGGGGAACAAGCAGGATGAACTAGCGCTCCTGCTTGCACTAAACACCTATGACTTAGTGGGGCTAACAGAGACCTGGTGGGATTCATCCCATGACTGGGCGGTACATATTGAGGGCTATAGATTGTACAGAAAGGACAGGTCGGGGAAGAAAGGGGGGGGGGGGGTTGCGCTCTATGTCAGTGAGCAATACACATCAACCCTCATCAAGACAGAATCCAAGGTTGAGGAAGTAGAAGGATTGTGGGTTAGGCTACATGGGGGGCAGAGAGAAAGGGATTTGGTGGTAGGGGTCTGCTACAGACCCCCACACCAAGGGGAAGAAAGAGATGCGGGGCTCCTGAGGCAACTCTCAGAGACCATAAAAGCTAAAGAGGAGGTAGTCATGGGGGACCTAAACTACCCGGACATCTGCTGGGAGACGCAGACAGCAAGGTCCCATCGCTCACGCAGGTTTCTAACCTGTGTACAGGACCTCCACCTGACACAGGAGGTGCATGGTCCCACTAGGGGGAATGCCATACTGGATCTGGTATTGGCAACGGGAGATGACATGATAGGGGACCTCCAGATCGGTAGCCATTTGGGAGACAGTGATCACCTTATAATAGAATTCAACATAAGACGGCGAGTGGGTAAGGTAACTAGTAGGGTGAAAGTGCTAGACTTTAGGAAAGCTGATCTCATTGCACTCAGGCGATTAGTCAAAGACGCACTGCAGAGTAGGAGTTTTGAAGGGATGGGAGCCCAAGAAGGGTGGCTGTGCCTTAAGGAAACGATCCTTCGGGCACAAAGCAAGACGATCCCCGAGCGAGGCAAAAGAGGGAAGGGGGCCAGGAGGCTTCCATGGCTGACCAGAGAAATCCAGGGCAGCCTAAGGGCCAAAAGGGGAGCACATAAAAAGTGGAAACAGGGTGAGATCACTAAAGATGAATATACCTCCTCTGCTCGTGCTTGTAGGGAGGCAGTTAGGCGGGCCAAAGCTACCATGGAGCTGAGGATGGCAACCCAAGTAAAAGACAACAAGAAATTGTTTTTTAGATATATTGGGAGTAAAAGGAAGGCCCAGGGAGGAATAGGACCCCTGCTAAATGGGCAGAAACAATTGGTGACAGACAGGGGGGACAAGGCTGAACTCCTCAATGAGTTCTTTGCCTCAGTGTTCCTAAGTGAGGGGCACGACAAGTCTCTCACTGGGGTTGTAGAGAGGCAGCAGCAAGGCGCCAGACTTCCATACATAGATCCTGAGGTGGTGCAGAGTCACTTGGAAGAACTGGATGCCTTTAAATCGGCAGGCCCGGATGGGCTCCATCTGAGGGTGCTGAAGGCACTGGCCGACATCATTGCAGAGCCACTGGCGGGAATATTCGAATGCTCGTGGCGCACGGGCCAAGTCCCAGAAGACTGGAAAAGGGCTAACGTGGTCCCCATTTTCAAAAAGGGGAGGAAGGAGGACCCGGGCAACTATAGGCCAGTCAGTCTCACCTCCATCCTTGGTAAAGTCTTTGAAAAAATTATCAAGGCTCACATTTGTGAGAGCCCAGCAGGGCAAATTATGCTGAGGGGAAACCAGCATGGGTTTGTGGCGGGCAGATCGTGCCTGACCAATCTAGTCTCTTTCTATGACCAGGTTACGAAACGTCTGGACACAGGAGGAGGGGTGGATGTCGTATACTTAGACTTCAGGAAGGCCTTCAATACGGTATCCCACCCCATACTGGTGAACAAGCTAAGAGGCTGTGATGTGGATGACTACACAGTCCGGTGGGTGGCGAATTGGCTAGAGGGTCGCACCCAAAGAGTCGTGGTAGATGGGTCGGTCTCGACCTGGAAGGGTGTGGGCAGTGGGGTCCCGCAGGGCTTGGTCCTTGGACCGATACTCTATAATGTCTTCATCAGCGACTTGGAGGAGGGAGTCAAATGTACTCTGTCCAAGTTTGCAGATGACACAAAGCTATGGGGAGAAGTGGACACGCCGGAGGGCAGGGAACAGCTGCAGGCAGACCTGGATAGGTTGGACAAGTGGGCAGAAAACAACAGGATGCAGTTCAACAAGGAGAAATGCAAAGTGCTGCACCTAGGGAGGAAAAATGTCCAGCACACCTACAGCCTAGGGAATGACCTGCTGGGTGGCACAGAGGTGGAAAGGGATCTTGGAGTCCTAGTGGACTCCAAGATGAACATGAGTCGGCAGTGTGACGAAGCCATCAGAAAAGCCAATGGCACTTTATCGTGCATCAGCAGATGCATGACGAATAGGTCCAGGGAGGTGATACTTCCTCTCTATAGGGCGTTTGTCAGACCGCAGTTGGAGTACTGCGTGCAATTCTGCGCGCCACAATTCAAGAGGGATGCAGATAACCTGGAGAGGGTCCAGAGAAGGGCAACTCGTATGGTCAAGGGCCTGCAGACCAAGCCCTACGAGGAGAGACTAGAGAAACTGGACCTTTTCAGCCTCCGCAAGAGAAGGTTGAGAGGCGACCTTGTGGCTGCCTATAAGTTCATCACGGGGGCACAGAAGGGAATTGGTGAGGATTTATTCACCAAGGCGCCCCCGGGGGTTTCAAGAAACAATGGCCACAAGCTAGCAGAGAGCAGATTTAGACTGGACATTAGGAAGAACTTCTTCACAGTTCGAGTGGCCAAGGTCTGGAACGGGCTCCCAAGGGAGGTGGTGCTCTCCCCTACCCTGGGGGTCTTCAAGAGGAGGTTAGACGAGTATCTAGCTGGGGTCATCTAGACCCAGCACTCTTTCCTGCTTATGCAGGGGGTCGGACTTGATGACCTATTGAGGTCCCTTCCGACCCTAACATCTATGAATCTATGAATCTATGTGTGCTAAAATCTGAACCCAATTATTGGCTTTTGAGGTGATCTCTGTTTGGAGCAGGATGATATGAGCCACTGGTCAGTGAAATACAACTCTGAGGAACAAAAAAACCCCAAAACCCTCTGAATCTCAGGAAGTGGGAGAAATTATTATGTAATTGTATAATTACTGAAACACTGTTAACCTTCCTCCTGCAGTATTATATGGCTATCCTGAGCAACAAGGTCCATGAAAGAGCTATGGATTGGGGCCAGTTTATATAAGTCAACGTGAACTCTGTAGCTTGCTGCTGTCTCTATGCCCAGAGTCACATTCTGTGTCTTCTCAGCTAGGAACAGGATCGCACATCAGAGGAAATGACAGCTTTTTTCCTGTTGTTGTTGTTTCACTCTCTTCCCAGCATTTATTTCAACAATTATGTTTTCTCTTTGAAGTTTCTATGTCATTATTTTCATCTGAGCCGAGAAAGAAAGAGTGAATCTGATTTGTTATAAATGCCTGACCAAACATATAATTATTTGCATTCAAGAAGAATTCAGACTTAAAAAGGGGAGGAGAAGGGGGGGGGGGGGGGATTGTTTCTTATCCAAGTATTACCAGCCTATATATGTAACCGTCATGAGAGCAAGAGCTAGCGGTGTATTCTTTCCCCTTGTGTAAATCAAAAATGAAAACTAAATAACAGGGCATGCATGCCAAACACTCATAAATCAAATCTGCCCCCAAATAAGATGTGTTTATAATAAAGACATGCAAATAGCATTGACAGAAGCCATGCAAATCATTTCACAAGTAAATCAGGGTAAGTGAGCAGTAATAAATTCCAGTTTGACTGAAATGGCAAAATTTCAGAGAAATTAGTAAAAGGTGGGAATATTTACAAAACAGATGGAACGGCGTTAATCATTTGATCAAGTGCAACTGGACAGTATAAATTATTCTGTCCCTCACTTCAAGAGTAAATAGCTGGTAACTTTTTCTTTTTTTATGTGACAGGTCTTTTGGGTAGGGGAAGTTAAATGCTGAGAAATGTATTATTCCACCAGGGTTTAATCCAATGCCTATTGTAGTCAATGAAAACATTTCACTAAGTATAAGAAGTTTTGGATTGGGTCTTGCCACTACCTCTGACTGTCTTTAAAATAACATGTTAAAACCCTTTCCCTGAGGAAGAAGGAAACCACCAAGGCATATCAGAAAAAGAGAAATACTAGTAGATCAGAGTGGGAAAGATCACTTTGGACAATGTCTCTTTGGACAATGTCATAGCTACCCTAATTCCTGTAGAAGCCAACCTTACAGGCTTATCAGAAACAGCAAAAATGAATTGATAATAAAGACAGATTCTAATAAATAGGTAGAAATACTCATTTAACCTGAAGTAGGATGATTCAGCCTGAATTAGGGAGATACAGCCAAACTCTGTGTGATCTACCCTATTCAGGTCTTTTAGATGAGGTCCAATGGCTAGGAATATTTGGAAGTTAAATCTAAGTCCTCTGAAGTCAGTGACAGATTTTGGACCAAGACCCTGGGTGGTACATACGGCTTGTGCTGGCTCTCTGCATCCTGCTGGATTTCAGTAAGAGTACTTTATAAACATAAAGTACCATATTGGGTAGATAAATATATATTCCTATTTTATAGCTAATAATTTCATACTTAGAATCATAGAAAAGCAGGGCTGGAAGGGACCTCTGGAGGTTACATCAATTTTATCCATCTAATCTACCCCACTTCCAGGATCATTCTTATCTAAACCATGCCAGACAGATCCTTGTCTAACCTATTACTAAAGCAACACAGCCAACCCCGTCACACAACCATAAGGCATAGCACCCTAACCTGCCACAGGTAAAGCAAGGAGGGAACGGCAGTTTTCTGCTACTTCAACGATTGTTAAAATTCATTCGCAAGATCCAAGGAAGAGGGTCATGCCTTGGATACCATACCAATCTGACCATAGGGTAAAAATCCTTCCAGACCCCAAATGTTGTGATCAGTCTGACCCTAAGCAGAAGGGCAAGACCTTCTAGCCAGGGATGTCTGTGTTTTAGTGCCAGCAGCAGCATTGGCACACCCCAGTCAAAATCCCCACCCTTGGCTGCAGCTAACGCCCAGTGCTTCTGAGGAAAGGGAGGAAAACCCTGACACACGTAGCAGCAGGAGGGGGGGGGGGGAATCCTTTGTGGTGCTATGTAGCCTTGGAGGTGTAAGGTTCAGCAGTTCAATCAGCAAGAATGATCTGACTGTCTAAGATGCTGATGATTCATAGGTCTAGATTTTGTACCATCTATTAAGTATGTCGTTAGACTTAAGGACCTCATGTCCCACCCTGGTCAAGGCCCTGAAAATCCACTGATGTATCTATCTTGTAATACAGTAAACTTCAGTCCTTAAGATTAAAACTGAGTCACCAAAAAGCAGAGAGGAGGAGGAAGAGCCACCTGCCTGTTGCATTAACCGTTTTAGGGACTCAAGCAGGTTGGAACAAAATGGAACAAAATTGCATTTGGGCCTAAGTTCATTAGTAGATTGAATAGATGCATAGCATCCTACTGATTTCATGGGGGCCTATGGTTTCATTTGCAGTAGTCTTAGTTGTTACTTGTAACAGCAGTAGATAAACCATTTGTCAGGCTAAGATCCTTGTTTAACTAGGAGGATTCCCTTTAAATTCTCTGCAGAGGAAAGGCTTAATAAAATAAACATCCAGAAAAAAAAGAAAAAGACCGCACCTTCCTGCAGGAGAAATGGGGCCGTAAGTCTGGAGAACTTGTGCCAGAGCTTCCTTCCTGCTGTAAATTGTTTTTTAGATACATAGGGAGTAAAAGGAAGGCCCAGGGAGGAATAGGACCCCTGCTAAATGGGCAGAAACAATTGGTGACAGATAGAGGGGACAAGGCTGAACTCCTCAACGAGTTCTTTGCCTCAGTGTTCCTAAGCGAGGGGCACGACAAGTCTCTCACTGGGGTTGTAGAGAGGCAGCAGCAAGGTACCAGACTTCCATGCGTAGATCCTGAGGTGGTGCAGAGTCACTTGGAAGAACTGGATGCCTTTAAGTCGGCAGGCCCGGATGGGCTCCATCTGAGGGTGCTGAAGGCACTGGCCGACGTCATTGCAGAGCCACTGGCGGGAATATTCGAATGCTCGTGGCGCACGGGCCAAGTCCCGGAGGACTGGAAAAGGGCTAACGTGGTCCCCATTTTCAAAAAGGGGAGGAAGGAGGACCCGGGCAACTATAGGCCGGTCAGTCTCACCTCCATCCTTGGTAAAGTATTTGAAAAAATTATCAAGGCTCACATTTGTGAGAGCCCGGCAGGACAAATTATGCTGAGGGGAAACCAGCATGGGTTTGTGGCGGGCAGATCGTGCCTGACCAACCTAGTCTCTTTCTATGACCAGGTTACGAAACGCCTGGACACAGGAGGAGGGGTGGATGCCGTATCCCTGGACTTCAGGAAGGCCTTCGATACGGTATCCCACCCCATACTGGTGAACAAATTAAGAGGCTGTGATGTGGATGACTACACAGTCCAGTGGGTGGCGAATTGGCTAGAGGGTCGCACCCAAAGAGTCGTGGTAGATGGGTCGGTCTCGACCTGGAAGGGTGTGGGCAGTGGGGTCCCGCAGGGTTCGGTCCTTGGACCGATACTCTTTAATGTCTTCATCAGCGACTTGGACGTGGGAGTGAAATGTACTCTGTCCAAGTTTGCAGATGACACAAAGCTATGGGGAGAAGTGGACACGCCGGAGGGCAGGGAACAGCTGCAGGCAGACCTGGATAGGCTGGACAAGTGGGCAGAAAACAACAGGATGCAGTTCAACAAGGAGAAATGCAAAGTGCTGCACCTAGGGAGGAAAAATGTCCAGCACACCTACAGCCTAGGGAATGACCTGCTGGGTGGCACGGAGGTGGAAAGGGATCTTGGAGTCCTAGTGGACTCCAAGATGAACATGAGCCGGCAGTGTGACGAAGCCATCAGAAAAGCCAATGGCACTTTATCGTGCATCAGCAGATGCATGACAAATAGGTCCAGGGAGGTGATACTTCCCCTCTATAGGGCGTTGGTCAGACCTCAGTTGGAGTACTGCGTGCAATTCTGGGCGCCACACTTCAAGAAGGATGCGGATAACCTGGAGAGGGTACAGCGAAGGGCAACTCGTATGGTCAAGGGCCTGCAGACCAAGCCCTACGAGGAGAGACTAGAGAAACTGGACCTTTTCAGCCTCCGCAAGAGAAGGTTGAGAGGCGACCTCGTGGCTGCCTATAAGTTCATCACGGGGGCACAGAAGGGAATTGGTGAGGATTTATTCACCAAGGCGCCCCCGGGGGTTTCAAGAAACAATGGCCACAAGCTAGCAGAGAGCAGATTTAGTCTGGACATTAGGAAGAACTTCTTCACAGTTCGAGTGGCCAAGGTCTGGAACGGGCTCCCAAGGGAGGTGGTGCTCTCCCCTACCCTGGGGGTCTTCAAGAGGAGGTTAGACGAGTATCTAGCTGGGGTCATTTAGACCCAGCACTCTTTCCTGCTTATGCAGGGGGTCGGACTTGATGATCTATTGAGGTCCCTTCCGACCCTAACATCTATGAATCTATGAATCTATGTATCTTGTCTTCTGAGCCTTCTCACTGGGAACATCATTTTTCACTAGCTTTTTTTTCTTTCTTCCTTTTTTTTTTTTCCCAGGCACAAACTTTAGTCTAATTTCTTAGGTGACTGAGATGCTAATCAAGCAACTCAAGACAGAGAGGCTAGTGAAAATAATCAAATGTGAAATTGTCCAGGGGAAACACTCCACTTTGAAGTAGGAGAGAGGAAATTGTCATTTTGAAGCCACTAGAGACAGCCTTCCTGTTATAAAGAAGACCCGGGGGAGACACTACCTGATTTGCTCCTAGTCAGGCTGGCATCTCAGTGACAGGGCAATTGTAATTAGAATGAATAAAATGAGAGATGTGCCAGCTCCCCAATTTGTAATTCAGAGAGTGACATTAAAGACACATTGCATTTTATTTAATTTTTGGAAGAATCAGGTACTCTGCTAACAGGTAGCAGGTCTTCCCCTATGGGGACAGCTTACATAAAATTTAAATCTGTCTCCATGCAGAGAGGAAATATGATGCAGTCAGTGGACTCCAGATGGTTATGTTCTTCTTCTTTGGGATTTTAGGCTATTCTTGGGAAACAAAAGGAAAAAAAAAATAATAGAGGGAGGTTTGGGCTATGGTCTACTCTTATGCTAATGTGCTCTAGACAACACTGGAGTTTCACCGGTGCTACTGAGATCAGAAGCTTCCCCCCCCGCCCACTTTAATTTTTTTTTTGATTTGTGCATTTTTAATGCACAGGTAATAATGATTAGTGGGACAAATGCAGAATTTCGGGGAGCTCCTCCTCCCTTTGTCATTCAGAGCAGCGACTGGAAGGCTGAGTTTTAAAACTGACCTCTGATCAAAACCTAGATGAAGAAATTTGAGATGGCAAGTGAGTTCCAGCCCTAGATCCCTAACACCATGAAAGTTTGAACTAAACTTTGTGACTGGTCCTAAGCTCTAATCAGATGAGCCAAGAAAACCTATATCCAAACCTCACTCTGATTAAAAGAAAGGTGTCAGCTGGAGCCAAAATGTCTTAGTTAGGACCTGTCATGTTTGAATGGAGTGACATACATATTAAACAAGGATATTTATTGTTGATCCTATGAATAATAAGAAAAAAAATTCTCACTAGGAGGGTGGTAAAACACTGGAACAGGTTTCCCAGAGAGGTGGTGGAAGCTCCATCCTTGAAGGTTTTTAAGACCTGGGTAGACAAAGCCTTGGCTGGGATGATCTAGTTGGGGCTTGTCCTGCTTGGAGCAGGGGGTTGGATTAGATGTGACCTCCTGAGGTCTCTTCCAGCCCTCATTTTCTATGATTCTATTAAAGAAACACTCTGCAGCTCAAGTTGCAAAGAAAACTGCTCTCTCACAGGCTGAATTTCAGCTTTGTCTCTGTTTTTACTAGGGACCATGCCATATTTCATGGCTTTGTTTAGCATACTGAGATACTTGGGGGCTAAATAATACATTGCAAATGGACATGTCATTACAACTATTCTTGAATAGGTTGAAATGAAGCTGGGATCTAACCCTACTTTTCTTTTGTATTCTTAATTTCCATTAGTTACTGGGCCTATAACATACTGGAATATCACAGCTGGGCATTTTCTTATGGTGTTTCAAGCCATAATTGAGGCAAAACTCTAGAGACCTGGGGAAAGGATGGAGACCTGGGAAAAAGAGACCGGGGAATCTTTTAGGCTTGAAAGACTCCCTGGTAGAAGTTGCCAGTTCAGGAGCCTTTCATACATTCAGTGAAGCCTCTATATTTTAGGATGCTGTTTAAAGAAAATTGAGTTTTAAAGGTTAAAGTTGTTTTACCTTTATGCCCTCAAGTGCCACTTCCTTAGCTGTATATGTGCAATGTTTATAATTTATCCAGTTTTTAGACTCAGTTCTCACCTAAGGTAAAATCAGATTTCACAGACATTAGGGCTGGAAGGGACCTTGGAAGATTATCAAGTCCAGCCCTCCGCCCCAGGGGCAGGAAGTCAGCCGGGGTCACAGGATCCCAGCAAGATAAACATTCAAATTTCTCTTGAAGGTGTTCAATGTAGGTGCTTGAACCACCTCCGATGGCAGGCTATTCCAGACCTTGGGGGCTCGAACAGTAAAGGAATTCTTCCTTATGTCCCGCCTGAAATGGTCCTGTAGGAGTTTGTGACCATTTGACCTTGTCATCCCTTGGGACTGTCATGGAAACACATGTAGAATACTTTTGAGTCAGGTCAGCAGAAGCTCTTTATTCAGATGAAACTACAGCTGTAGGAGAGACCTCAAAGTGACATGGATTCACCAAACACTTGGAAGAGATCTCTCTCCAAAAGCAAAATCAGGCAACTTATATACCTTTAAACAGCTACTACAACTCACGTGATTGTATAATGGAATGTTTTTAGAACAAGCAGCTATAGACACTAATCACGTACTGTCTTGCTGTTATTGGGAAGCGGTTACGGGGGAGACAGGGTTTGCTAGAACAAACGCTTTCTGCCTACAACTGAAAGACAAAACTTGTACTTTTCAACTTACATTCTTTTTCTTACAAAGTCTGGTCAAAGTTTAAGGCCAGCAACCTTCATCTCACACTTCTCAGCAAAGTTCTCTAACTACAAAGCCATGGACTAGATCTTTCCCAAAGCACTCTCCAGCCCTCCTCTTCAACCTGGATCATTTGGAAGCCAGACAAGAGGGAGTTGCAAAGCCAAGTGGAAAAGGCTGAGGCACAGGGAAGGTGGACCACTGGGATAGCTGATGCCATGGAAAAGATGGGGTCTGACCCTAATGCTGTAGGGTCTACTTCTATTTACACATTTTATTCAAAGAAAATTAAATGGAAGATGTTGAAAAGCTATTTGGCTGTAAATAGGCATTTCTAAACAAGATGGTTTGAACACAGTAAGCTAATTCTACTATGCATTAGCATGGCAAGCAAAACCTCTGCTAATGTGCTCATGCGCTAACCTGCTCAGTAGCGCCAATTATGGCACATTAAGGTAGTACCTGTCATTACAGGTAGTAAACTTAATGTGCCTTAATTATGGTGCATTATTGAATGCTTATTATATTGTCCTCAAGTGCATTAAGGAACAAGATGGCCCAACACAGTGGTATGAGTAAGAGTGCAGCCACACTGGCCAGCAAAGAACATATTATGAGAATAAAATGAACCTGTAAATCAGTTCCCACCAGCAGATTCAATATCAAGAAGTTCAAGCTTAAATTGCCATAGACACATTCAAATGTTTCACTCTAACTTCCAGGATATTGGGCTAAAAGGTGAGTACAAGCATGGGGATGGTTTTCCAAGTACTCACAAGCTGCCCTATTTCTATGACTGAAGTTTCAGGGCCTTCCTGGGCGATTCTGTTCTGCCCTGGAGCCTAGAGGCATCTTCAGAAAGGAAGCACTGGACAAACTCTGTAGAAGTACCAAGAATTGCACTGACATAGCTTTAAAAATGACACTGATGCATGTAAAGGTGCAATAAAACTTATCCCACATTATTTAAAAAATGGACCCATCCTTGGTGACCAGGTTTCCCCCTGTCTATGCCATATGCATATGGGACTTTAACTACCTTCTGTGAGTGAGCTAAAAACCTGATCAGGCCCAATGTGTACCTGCTTAACCTTATTTTGGTTAAGTTCTTATATATACTTCAAATTGAAAAGGTGTTAAAAGCAGGTCAATCAAAGGACAACTTTTTTGTAAGTAGTCCCTCCACAAGTTGTGTGTTTGCACAATAGTTGGAGTCCCAGGGTCAACACAGCATCCCAGTATCCAGGACTGTCAGTCTGGCTTCTTGTCTCACACATTTTATTCAGGTGATAATATCCTATTTCAAAAAGAAAGATCCTTCCCTGTTGATTTACTTCAGCTGCCTCCATCACCTTGCTCTGTCACGAGAGTCATGCATAGCAGAAGCCTAGTGGCATTTGAATTTTATTTTTTTCTGCTATTGGCATCTGGTGACACTTGGTTTTTATTCTGCTATTGCTGGTTCTTATGTTTCCTAACGTAAATGGCGGAGGTTCCAGCTATGTTGGGGTTTACAAAAATATTTTATTTTACTTTGTTGCTAGCATTTGGATTCAGCAATCCTAAAATCTCTAACAACTCTGGTCAAATTTTCTCTCACCAGAATTCAATCTCTCTGTTGTTGGCCAGCATCAACAGGAAATAGCAGGAAAAAACAAACAAACAAAAAAAAAAAACAACCCTTTCTGTAACAGGACCAGCATTTAAGTTGAGAAGATAGACAGATCCTGTCAAAGATGGATAAAAGAGAAGATGATGGGATATGGATGCATAACAGAAAAAGAATTGGACCAGTTCTAGGGTTGGGACTGTTTTTATCACCAGAGCGATGGATACACTATGTGGTCATGTTAATTGAGGCCCAAATAATTTATCCTGTTCAGCAACGTAATAATTTGTTTGGATGTCCCCTTTAAAAAAAAAAAAAACCCACAAAAAACTGGGATTCAAGGTTGTGGATCAGACCAAGTATTTCTCTAGTCTAGTGTCTCATCTTCACTTAATCCTTCCACAATTAATTAGATGTGCTGTATGGAAGCTGGCCAATTTTCCTATGTTGCTGGAATCCATCTAAAACCTAGCTATACCTGAGCTATTCAAGGCCATGAGCTAGGTGGTAACTTGCCTACTGGCCTGGTTCTTCCCTAATAACCCAGCAACCTGCTTAAGAAATAAAAAAAATCAGGTAAGCCTTGATGTGAAATAATGAAGGAAGCAAAAAAAGTGGAGTGAGGTAATGCTAGCTAAAGGGGCTAAGGAGAATAAAAATAGTGCGAGGGGAACTGAGGGAGAGTTACTAAGTGAGAAGAGAAAATTATGACTCAGGGAAATCTCTCTTTTTAAAATTCATCTTCAACAAGAAATAGAAATACAAATAAATAGATTCATAGATGTTAGGGTCAGAAGGGACCTCAATAGATCATCAAGTCCGACCCCCTGCATAAGCAGGAAAGAGTGCTGGGTCTAGATGACCCCAGCTAGATACTCGTCTAACCTCCTCTTGAAGACCCCCAGGGTAGGGGAGAGCACCACCTCCCTTGGGAGCCCGTTCCAGACCTTGGCCACTCGAACTGTGAAGAAGTTCTTCCTAATGTCCAATCTAAATCTGCTCTCTGCTAGCTTGTGGCCATAGTTTCTTGTAACCCCCGGGGGCGCCTTGGTGAATAAATCCTCACCAATTCCCTTCTGTGCCCCCGTGATGAACTTAAAGGCAGCCACAAGGTTGCCTCTCAACCTTCTCTTGCGGAGGCTGAAAAGGTCCAGTTTCTCTAGTCTCTCCTCGTAGGGCTTGGTCTGCAGGCCCTTGACCATACGAGTTGCCCTTCTCTGGACCCTCTCCAGGTTATCTGCATCCTTCTTGAAGTGTGGCACCCAGAATTGCACGCAGTACTCCAACTGCGGTCTGACCAGCGCCCGATAGAGGGGAAGTATCACCTCCCTGGACCTATTTGTCATGCATCTGCTGATGCATGATAAAGTGCCATTGGCTTTTCTGATGGCTTCGTCACACTGCTGGCTCATGTTCATCTTGGAGTCCACTAGGACTCCAAGATCCCTTTCCACCTCTGTGCCACCCAGCAGGTCATTCCCTAGGCTGTAGGTGTGCTGGACATTTTTCCTCCCTAGGTGTAATAAAAAAATATAAATATATAATTTACCAATATAAATGTATTTATTTAATTTATAAATATAAATGTATATAATAATATCGTTATGAATAAAATAAATATAAATCATTAGTAATTAAAAAAACAATGATTGCCAAAATCCTATTGGACAAGGACCAACAGCCCTACCTCAGAAGACATTCAAATGATAACATTAAGGTAGTACCATAATTTAAGCAACTCAAAACCAGATGAGCACTCACATAAAGTATGTGGATCTCTTCACAGACTGAAATGCTTTGCTGAATCTCTCTCTCAAAGTGGCCTAACTCTTTTAGGTGTCAGGGGGAGTGATTTTTTACTAATGCCCTTATAATCTTTTCTGTGTGTTGTGTAATAATTATATTGTGGGGCCATATCTGGAATATTACATTCAGTTTTGGGCCCCGTACTACAGAAAGGTGGTGAACAAGCTGGAGAGAGCCCAGTGCAGGGCGGCAAAAATGGTTCGGGGTCTGGAGCACATGACTTCTGAGGAACGGCTGAGGGAGCTGAGTTTATTTAGTTTAGAGAAGAAGAGACCAAGGGGGGATTTAATAGCAGCCTTCAACTCCCTGCCGGGGGGTTGCAAAGAGGATGGAGCTGGATCGTTCTTAGTGGGACAGATGACAGAGCAAGGAGCAATGGGCTCAAGTTACAGCAAGAAATGTTTAGGTTAGATGTTAGGAAAAACTTTCTCACTCAGAGGATAGTAAAACACTGGAACAGGTTACCCAGAGAGGTGGTGGAGCCTCCATCCTTGGCAGTTTTGAAGACCCGGCTAGACAAAGCCTTGGCTGGGATGATGTAGTTGGGGATGGTCCTTCTTTGAAAAGAGGGTTGGACCACATGACCTCCTGAGGTCCCTTCCAACCCTAATTATCTGTGATTCTACATGGTTTATTCCCTTTACCATAAATGCCAAAAGACCTCCATACTAGGCATATTATACTCATATACCTATTAGTTCAAGTGGCACAGTTTTGTATGCATACACCTCTTGAGACAATTCTGTTTGGCTGAAGTTTCTGTGACTAGCATCATTGTGTTTTACTGTAAAGACTCATTGACTGAAACCTTGCAGCAAAGGACTGGAAGTTGCATGTCATGCTTGGTCTTATTCCTTCGCTCTGCCCAACCTGCTCTCCCTCAACCACTATGCCTTTTAAGCACGGGAGAACTAGCATCACCCTTTGGATTTAACCATCGGTTAGTGCTGAATGTGCACTCATGGGCAAGGTGAGAAGCAGGCACCAAACTCATGTTTCTCACACCCAGGGTTTGCGTTTTACCTGCGCAGATCTTGTATAAAAGGGGGTTCCTCTTTCATCAGTGGTTTCAAGAAAGTGGTAGCCATCACTGCACTGAGAGCCCAATCTAGTAGACGTGATCTGGGAAAACGTACTTGTTTGAGACTTTCAGGGGGGAACAGGGTGTGAAGTCCTAAGATTTGAATCCTAATGAAGGTAAGTGCCAAAATGTTTAGGCCTGTCAAGACTGAAACACATTTGTGCATGTGCAGAAGCAGAGCTGTATGTGTCTGGGGAAATGAAATGTTGAAAACTGATGTGACCACGGCATTCAAGCACCTCCATGGTTTGGTAAAATTGGAATAGGGGTTTTGAGAACCTCCATTTTTTTACATAGGTGCTTCAATTTCACCAACCACAAATTTAGGTAATTAAACCTCTGTTTTGGGCCTGGCCCTAAATCAATTTTAAAATGAAGAGTTAGCTTTTTAAGCCTCTTAGACGCAGATCAGAAAAAAGTGTTTAGGCTCCTAACTCAGTGCTTCTGAGGATCTTGGTGTAACATCACCGAGCAAATATTGATTACAAACCATTAAATATCTGGTCCTCACAATGTAATGCTCCATTTCTACAAACACTTTCATATGTGAATAACTTTACCTACTTTACCCCTGTGATTAATGAGACTATTCAAGTGTGTAAAACTACCCACAAAATGTTTGCAGGCTCAGAGTCGAAAACAAAGGATACATTAAAACAGTAGTAAGAATACACAAAACGACCAAAGCAGTGTCACGTTCACTTCGTGTTAATTCCCCGATTTCATTTTTTAATTTTTTTTTTAATCTAAGACTTACACTTGATTGGGGTTTGCCAAATTTATTTTATATTTGCTGTGAGTGTTTGCAGAGGTTGCTAACACAGCATAGAGTTCATAGGTGTCACAGATCACAGAAGTCAAAGGAGAGCAACAAAAAAGTAAAAGAGTTGGTAAAAAGTCTGTTCAGGAAACTGGTTGCATAGGGTGCTCTCATTGGCCGTGTCCAGACAAGCACAGACATTTATTTCCCTGGGGGCAGGTAGCAGCGGCACATCTTGTGCTGCTGCTACTTGTCCCCAGGGAAGGCCTGTGCCATGCGTGCTCTGGCACACGGCAGGTTAACCCAGCTGGGGTAGGGGAGGCTGGATTTAGCACTGAGCTGGCCCCAGCAGCGTTACCTGGCATCCTGGGAGCCTCCTGGGAATGAAGCCGTGGCAGGAAGCTTGGCCAGTAGCCAGAGTATAGCTGCGACTGGCCAGGCTCTGGTTTTAGGTAGCACATGCTGCTGCCATGTATGCCACCCCGTTTTTGGGGTTTTTTTTTTTTACATGGGTTTTTTTGGACTCCAGGATCTCCCGGGGTCCAAACAACCCCTCGCATTGCAAGTTAGCGGTGCGGGGAATGCCTGCATGTGCAGTGTGGGACACCGCACACTGGTGTGCAGCACCACATACCACACATCTGTGCTCATATGGATGCAGCCATTGGGGCCAATTTTTCCCTGGTTGTAATGAGGAGTAGTCCCACTGAAAGCCAAGTCACATCGAAAGCATACCCGGTCTTTATTTTCAGGGGAGTTCTGCCTCTTGCATTGTCCCTGAACCTGTCCAACTGAGGGGGGAAGAAGACAGAAAGCCCAACTTCTGTGTCTAACTGGTACATTTAAATTAGTTACAGAAGTCATTTATCAGAGCTCTCCATGGACACGTTCAGGACCAAATAGAGTTTTAAAGAAATTTCCCCTGTGACTGCACAACCTCTACTCACTCGAAAGCAGCTCTTAGGAAACACTGTCAGAGACGGACCAGAAGAGGGATGGCGGAGCTTACTCCAGTGTGATATTTTTACATGCCTCTGAGTCTGCTTGTGTGGGACCAGGGTGCCTTTACGGATGCAGCAGTCACTGGTGAAATTCGACGGCCTGCGTTTTGCAGGAGGTCAGACTAGATAATCAAAATGGCCCCTTCTGACCTTAAAAATCTATTTGCCTCTGGTTCAGCTACACAACTGGGTGACGGAGGGAAGCAGAGCTACCCAGAAGTACGTGAAAGGAGGCTGTAAAAAAAAAAAAAAAGAGAGAGAGAGAGAGAGAAATGGGCCATTTTCTTGCCTTCCTCAATGAGCACAGAAGAGGATGTAAAGGGCTGAGCTTCAGCAGAGAGAATGTAGGTTAAAAATGAGGGGAAAGGCTTTAACCATTCTCCTAGGAACAGTTCAGGCAATGGAAATTACTGCCAAAGGGGGTTGCATAAACACAGGAGAAGATATTCAAGGCAAGACGTGATACCCAATTATTAGGGATGGGAAGACGTATATGAAATCAATCCTGCCACCGTGCAGGGGGGATGAGCTACTTGGCTGGCTGGAGGTCTCTCTCTCAGCCCTAATGAACGTGTGTAGGAGATGGCTGCATTAGCCGTTAGGACCGAGAAGGAAAGCACAGAGCCATGATATTAAAGGGCAGAGCCAACACTCTATTTACAATAAAATAAACATCATTTACACATGTGTTACCCATTTAAGTGAGAAAATGGGAAATGGAAAGAGGCACTGTCAGGCTACATTTAGAAAAGACGTGTTTGATGGAATATTGCAACGTGCTCCAATTGAGACCTCTGCTACTTTCTGTTGTGAAAATTGTAGAGTAAAATGTGTTGGTGAATTGTAAAGGTTTCATCCCCCTTGATGTATTTTTATTGAACAAGACTCGCAGTCTTTGGATTTTAATATTCCATCTCCAGACTGCTGTCACTCACCATAGCGGGTTTGTAAATTCGCAGAGGCCAGGGTTGGGGGTAGGATGATGGAGACTAGTCCAGACATAATAATTAGGGCACTTTATTTATCGTAACACTAGATCATCGGAATGTAAATTAATGTGTTACAGCTCCCCGGGGAAACAGAAAGATAGCATTTAAAAGGGGAAAAAATAACAGAAAACAAAGTATTTTTCTCAATTACTAACTGCCATGCTTTATCAAAAAAGAAAAAAGGAGCAAAAAAGAAGAAAGCATTTTCTGATTATATTCCATTTATTTCCCAAGTGTTTGCGTCTCCTTCTAAGGAACTTTCTCATCAGTATTTTGGAATAATTTCATGCCTTTCTTTCCCCCCTAAGCCATCAAACGTGTAAACTTACAGATGGCACCGTCCTTCTCAGACGTCATTTTCATTGCTACTAACTTCTGTGCCTCTGGAGGAGGCCAGCTTATGGCACTGTTATGCTACTAATGAGTCTCCCATCTCTTCTGCAGTAAACAGTGTTTTTACTAGTCAATATTTGTGCTGCATTGTGCACACAACGTCCCATGAATCTTGCCCCCCTAGTGAGCACATTTTATGGCTCTAAATAGTTTTCCTCGTCTTCTAGAGACTCAGGATTACTGACCTTTTTTGTACATCCACAATGTCTTCTGTTCCAGGACATGCAATTTCTATGAAAAATTGATAATCTGAGCCATTGGATAAACTGCTTTATGTGTGTGTGTGTGTATGTACACACGTACACACACACACACACACACACACACATGCACATACACACATATACACACACTATATAAATATTTGCACTAAACACACACACATTATATAGATATAGATATAGATATCTATAGATCTATCTATCCATATATCTTGTAGCCTTTTTGGACAAGCAGCTAAATGTATTGAATCCTGTTCTGCTAGACATGTTAGACTTGTTATAATGATGAGTAACACAATGGCAAATTGAAAAAAAGTAATGACAAATACATTGCAGGGAATGACACTGCATTGACAGCAGGAAGTAGACAATAGATAAAATTCACCGCCGTGCAAAGTGGTATCGTAGGCCTGTGTATCACTCTGCCTTTGAACTCTCAGAGGAGGGCTCCGAATGGGTTTTAAATGGGGCATGGACCATCTACTGACCTTCTGTACAGAAATGCATTATACCCTAGAGTTAACAAAACTTACCTTTATCAACCTGCTCTGAATACTTAGCTTCTCATTTTCATAATTTGCAGTGGATATTCGATATCGGTAATAGTCCCTTCTCACCTTACAGTTGATAACTCTAGACCTTTTCGGGGGAACCCATTCAGACAAAGCATCCCAACCTGGAACGTCTGCATCTGAGCACCCTCTAGTTTGGGACTCATGAGAACCAAAGGATAATTTCAACACTGCATGGGTTCTTTAGGACTGGGTGTCTTTCTAGGGAAACAGGTATGCTGCAACTCAACCACAAGTAATTGGTGTAAATGTAGGACTCACGGGGCAAAATCTATTAGCTGTGTTTGGTCGTAGATCAGACTAGGGGCCCCTCTAGCCTTACAAGCCTTAAATCTGTGTTTCTACCCATTATAGACCCATTTGCAACTGGATCGGGGTTCAGATTCCACACACTCCCAAATCTGTTTTACTTTAGCTGTTAGGGTCAGGCCCCTTTTTGACAGTTGTTGACCAGCAACCTTGTTCTGGAGTTGTGAGTTACCAAACCCTGATTAGAAAGAAAAGCACCCTAAAAGTCTCATAAAATGCCAGCTATTCTTGAGTCCCTCCATGATTCACCATAGTCCAAATACCACAATGGGCACCAGGACCTGTAATAATCTCCATTCCACATAGCAGTAGGGGATCCTGCCTCTAGTCTTCAGGGCAGGAGCCCCTATTAACTGTTCTCTTGCTTTCATTCATTATCTTGCCTGCTCCGTGCAGCACGCACACTTTAAGAGAACTTTAAAATAAGGAATGAAACTCAATGAACTCACATTCAATTAATATTAGTCATATTATTACTACTTGCCGGTGCAGGACTTATCAGGAGATAATTGACCTTGTCAGTGTTACGAGCCCTCTGCATTGCTGTAAGATTCGTTAGCTCCTATCATGCTTAATTATAACTTGATAAAGTCAAAAGGAAGTTTATTTCCCCTCTCTCTTTTTAACCATTGAATGCTGAAAAAAGGAAGGGGGGTGGGGGGAAGATCTCCTAAGACGTATAATCTGCTCAATTAATAAAGTGAATCTAATGGAGTTGCTCCCCGGGGCCTGAAAAATGCACCTGTCGCAGTCACCAGACGACTGATGTACAGTACGTGTCCAGACACTTCCCACTCTCCTTTCTTTTTTAAAAGAAAACACATCTTTAATTATAGCAAAAGATGATGGGGGGAGAGGCTGACCTATTCTTTATGTAAAGCCCTGACTGACAGCTGGGCTCGTATTACTGGTTAGATAAAATTTGTTAGCAAAGAAGTCACATTATTATTATCATCATTTAAAGAAAAATCATTATACCCCTTCTGCTGGCTTTTTCTATACTATTTTGCACATCAACCTTGAGCTGCCATTCGAACCCATTTTGGTCTCACATGATTGGAACATCAATAAGCAAGTAATGCACATTTATTGTGCGCACAAACTGTTGTGCTGTGCCCTGGTGAGACGGGATAAGAACACTTAGGTCTGCCTCTGTCATTGAGTCACCGTAGGAGATATTCATCCCTATAAAAAGAGTCTAACTCAGAAACTTATCCATGTTCCCTAAAGCCCCTTTAAACCTTTAACACTGGGTTTGAGTGGCACTCAAGGAGTGTATAAGCCTTCTGCTGGCCCCACGACAAAAGACTGAATTTCATCCTGGTTGACCTTGACCATGCTGATTAACCTCTCAGTTTGCCTCTTTGCCAAGCTGTGGATACATAAAACTGTTCTAGTGGCCTGCCTAAACATGGTTTGCTTTTTATCAGCTGGAATCAGGGGTGGAAAGAAGAGTGCTGTGTATATGCGAGTTGCCTGCATCTATTTAAATAGATAATGCATAAGGTGCCAATGAGGTCACTCAGGAATATTTAGTGTAGTTGTTGGGCTTTGTAGATTCACTTAAGCTTCTTATGCCCTGCAAATGGTTTTCTCTGTGAAACTTTTTTTTTTTTCCATAGGGTGGATTTATTTATTATTTATTATTTATATTCATACAGCTGAAATGTGGCAGTTGGCATTGCTCTGACTAGGACATTTGAATGTCCAAATTGAGCATCCAGGTGATACCTGAATGAATAGGGATGACAGCTATTCTATTTTCTTTGCCTCTTCAAAGCCCTGTCATTAAAGGCTGTCTCACTGGGACTGCCCAGGTGATGTACCGTATAGGACAGGTTCTGTTACTGTTGGGAGGCACTAAACAACTATTAGTGCATGGGCGCTAATAATAATACATTGCTGAAGGACCCATGAAGGAGTGGGTCCTTCAAGCAATGTCAGATCCACATCCCTACAGACTGGGGAGGTCTCTTCTGTATCAGTTGTTTCTGGGAAAGGGCCAGAGAGCAAACAGGGATGCCTGAAAAATGTCCGGTGGCCATGGCGTTATGGTCCCACTTAGATCACAGAGGAGTTTCGAGGCTTGATCACTGTTTATAAAATGCTTCACCATCCTGGTTTCAAAGTTGCTTTGGAAGTGAATGTACCTCAGTGTTATAGCCGGTCAGTGGGGTCATCATTTGCTGGCTGGCCTTGGTCTCACTGTGATTCCTGAATGCTACTATGACTGAAATATGAACCAGGACCTATGGGCAGTAGTTCTGTTACAACAACCACAATGGCTGAGGTTAAAAGACTGAGCTTATTGAAAAGGGATTTTTTTTTTCTTTTTGAAATCATGCAGGCATATTACTAGCCCATACAACTTTCAGACATAGTTAAGCTCTGTTTTAGGCAGTGTTGATGAAAGCAATCTCCCCTCTCTTATTGCCTTTTAAGTTATCTTGTAGTGGGAGGCACACAGAGGAGGGTCTATGTAAGCAAACTGGTCTTTTCTGGGGTTTATTGAGGGGGAGGCGGGGGTTGTGGATGGGGAATGAGGAGATGTGGTCCGTTTTGCAATTTCCACTCTCCTCTGTGATATTGTCTCCTCAAATCATGCCAGTTTGTTGGAAATAATTGTGTTCTTTACAGGAAAATCCTGCAGTATTTAATAAGAAGTTATAACCTTTCTATAGGATTTCTTTCGCACTCCCACAGGATTGAACAAAGAATACTATTCCTGCTGTAGAATACTATAAGAAGGGTAAAAACAAACCTGGAGGAAAAGCCCATAATTGAATAAGTCTTCTTTTGCCAACTCCAAAGGGACTCCCCATGCTTTAAGTTAGACATGTGTTTACATACTTGTTGAATCAAGGCATTGTAAAGTATCCAAATACGTCCCCACTTTTCCAACAGGCATATTAAAACTGCACAGACTCTATGTGCAATGTGTTTAATGCAAAGTCAGCCACCGGTACTTATGTCACACTCATATGTGAAGATAAATGTTAGGCTTAAGACTCTCAATAGTTCTGCACATTCAGACAGAGTGAGTCTGCCTTGTGCAGGTTTTGCAGACGCTTAGTGTATGTATTAAGGACAAAGAGTATATAATAGTTTTTCTCGAAATTATGTCAATGAGAGATTTTTAGTTGGAACAGACTCAACCTCTAATATAAAAGAATATGGTTAATGTTGTCCATGCCTCTCAATCCATGTGACCAGCCCCATGAAGGAAAGGGACCTGGGGGTAATAAGTGACCACAGTATGAACATTAGTCAGCCGTGTGATGCTGTAGCCGGCAGGGCAAATAATACTCTGGCATGCATCAATCAATGCATATCCAGCAAAAGCAAAGAAGTGATTTTGCTGTGCTACTCAGCACTGGTGAGACCGCAAGAACTGTTAAAGTAGACCACAACTACCACTTTAAGAAGTATGTAGTGAAGCTCAAGAGAGTCCAGAGAAGAGCCACCCATATGATCAGAGACTTGCAAGGCAAGCCATATGAGGAAAGGCTGAAGGACCTGGGACTCTTCAGCCAGAAAAAGAGAAGGCTGAGAGGGGACCAGGTAGCAGCTTATCGCTACATTAGAGGAGTACATCAAGGGCTTAGTGAGCAACTGTTCACCAGGGCACCCTTGGGGAAAACTAGGAGTAATAAGGGCCACAAACTCCTGGAAGACCATTTCAGGCTCAACATTAGGAAAAACTTCTTCACTGTCAGGGTGTCCAGAGTGTGAAATGCCAAAGGTAGTGCAATCGCCAAACCTGGAAATCTTCAAGAGGAGACTGGACAGTCTCCTTGCTGGGGTCGCTTGACCCCAGTTTTCTTTCCTCCCTGGTGCAGGGGGCTGGACCCAGTGATCTTGCAAGGTCCCTTCCAGTCTTTGAATCTGTGAAACCATATATATATATATATATATATATATATATAAACTTTAATAAGAAGTTATAACCTTTGAATCTTTGAAAGCAAACACTTTTGAGTGTTTGGTTTGGCAAAGGTAATCTGCTTTGATTTCAGTTGTTCTATATACAATTTGCAACATTATTTCAAGGATCAACAAAATCAGAATATAATCATCCCCCGCATTCTACAATTGGCTCTACTTCACATCTTTTTAGCTGCGAGGTAAATCCAGCATTGAACCTGAATAGCCAGGATGGGAATATGTACAGGTTATTCTGGATGGAAGCATGCCATCTAGACCACAGCACAGGTCCAGAGACAGATGGAAGAAATCTCATATGGTCTAATGACTCACGTAAATTTTGGGCATCATTAGGAGGTCACTGTGCTATGGGGGGAATGGGAAAAACCATAGGGCAGTAGATCTTCTGATATATTCCTTATGTTGACTTCTTCACATACGGTCCAAAAACTGAACTTGTAGAACCTACCATAATCTAACCATCTGCTTTGACTCAGTTGTTCAAAGCTCAAAAGAAGCAGCCAAGCTCATGGTTGTAGGTATGCTGGATGGTCTTCCCCCTTGCCTCCATGTGCAAAAATAAGAACGGTCACAAGATTTTCCAGTGGCTTTTCATGTACAATGCCCACTTAATGAGTTGTGCCACCATGCACAGTACATCCGTATTTAAAAAGAGTTATGTCTGTAGGATTAAAGCCATTACCTTCTCTGCATGCTCAGTTACTCCACAGTGGATAAAATGCATGTATTTTTTAGCACATTACAGTCAGATCAACCCCGCTGAATGATGCAGAGAAGATCAGGAAATGAGAAAGAGGTAGGATGAGTTCAGGGACTGTGGAAAGGCCAGCCAATATTCATTTTGGTGGAAAATGGCATCCTGGAATCCTGCCCTTACATGCAAAGCTGCACCTGAAAGGTACACACAATTAAATATCATACAATTATCCATTTCAGTTGTAATCAGGTGGGCTTCTACTATCAGGAGAGCATCTCCCTTATAGATTGAACCACACTTTGGAAAACTCTGGGGAGTTTTTTAAGGTTTCCAAAAAAGGTAAGGTGAGAATGCCTTATCTTCTCCTCCATGCTCAGAGTCATGCCCCCTCTCTTCCCATCCCCTTCCCCCTCCCCTGCCTGCCACTGCTGCTTTCCTTGCTGTCCCAGGATGGGAGATGCTTCAGAGCTGTCCTGCCTGCTCCAGTCAGACTGCATGAAGGCTGGGCTCAGCTGGGACAGCAGTAACAGCAGCAATGGGCTAGGCAAGGGGCATCCTCCACCCCATACCTGCTCCCAGATGCAGCGGACAGGAAAGAGAAACTCATCCCCTGGCCCATAGCTGCTACTGCAAGACTTCCTGTCTGACCTTTGGCAGGTCACTTAACTTCCCCTGGCATCTGCAAAACGAGGAATGTCATCCCTCCCTACCTCACAGGGACGTTATGAGAGTAGGGAGCTCAGACATTACCCAGAGCAACACCACAGAAATTCTGCACAAATAAGTGATAAGCCAAGACACACCTCTAGTTAATATAGGCTTCCCATGAGAAAGCGATGCCAGCCACTCCTCCAAATGAGCAAGCAGCCATTAGCCAGTGTATTTGTGTCCTCCACATTCCATTCAATGTGCAGTCCTCCTTTCTTGGGCTGAGCCCTGCTGATAAAGGAAGGATTCATTAAGAATTATTTAGTGCTACTTATAATGGAAGCCCTGCAGAGCTTCTGCTTGTCAGCAAAGGTTTCACGATCCTGGCTGGAGTCTCAAGGAAAAAAAAAATCCCTTTTTAAAAGAAGAGGAAATAAAAACCGAACAATTTTCTACACTTCAATAAGGGCTTCAAGAAACCAGTTTGGTATTCAACAGTGCCTCTGTGAATAGAAGAAAGTTGGTCTTTAAACCAGCATCTTACCCCACCATTTAGGCATGAAAGCCATCTCTCTGATGGGGCCGCAAGAAGGAGATTTAGAGATGGCAGGAGACAGGCAGCACACAAAGGAGCAATAAGAAATCTTTTAAACAGGGAATGAAACACACAGTTTGACAACTAGAAAAGGGGGGGGGAGTGTCAAGCAGGTAAAAGGGCAGGTGCCATAGGGGTAAGAAGACATAATGGAGTGCATAGTAGTGGGATGTGGAGGGTTCATGATGGTCATTACGGTTAAGTGCATAATTTTCAGTGAATAATTTCCAGTGCATTTAGAATGATTTTTTTTTACCATTTGTCTGCAAACAGATTACAGTTTCCTCAACTCCGTTTGTTCCCTTGTGATGATTCATTGAGTGATTTCTGCAATTGGAGCTTAGTCTGGGTCTGTATGTGAGCATTAGCAGTTCATTCTGAATATCCATTATCAGACATTCCAGTTAAGTTCGGATGGAACACATGGTATTTTCAATTGTATTTACTGTAATTGGATGGGCATAACTCATAATTTCGGTTTCTAGCTGAAATTTGTCCCAGTGGTGGATTCAATCTGCTTTCCAAGAATAGTCTCTTAAAAAAAATGTTTATGTGTGAGCATGTACGGCACTACAGCCATTTGGCAAATTTTTATAAAATTCCTGGTGACCTGTGGCCTTCTAAAACCTGCCCAGATCCTTTTTTGTGTGCTTATTTTAAGGGAATATATCATAGCATGGGAGTCCAGGTTAAATGCCAGGTTGGATACTCATATTTCATCCCACTGAAATTCCGGGCACTATCTTAATTAGCTACAGTGCATCTCTTTTTCCTTTATTCCTATATCGTTGTATAGCATTGTTTTGTGTGTATCAACCAGTATGCAGACCCCATCTGCTGGGCAATGGAAAAAAAACATCAACTACATGGTACATCTGTAGACCCCCTCCCTTATGGACTACAGAGATGAACATAGTTTGCTGGAGGGGAGCATTTGAAGGTATTACCAACAAACCAGTTTGTGGGCAGAAGACTTAAGTGCTGCTGAATATACTACATTTCTTTAAATGGTTCTTTTATTAAAAGCCCAGTGTAGTTTTACAAGTGCAGAGTCTTTTTTTCACTATGTAACCCAGCATGCAGTACATGAAACGTGGTGATAGTGGTCAGTCTAGTGAGACCAACAGAAAGGAAGAGTGGGAGTCTGATAGGCAAGCACAGCGTGACTTAGAAATAGATTGCAGTGCAGCATGGAGACTTGGGCCATTGGGATTGCTGAATCTCCTGAAAAAAAACCTCTTTACAACTGTGGACTCAAGAAGAGAGGCTGTATGCAGAGCTGACCGTGGGAGATAAAGTTGAGAAACTAAAGGCAAAACTTTTCTTATTATCCCATTGCGGGGGAAGGATGAGCTGTGAGGAAGATATGCTGCCAGCATCTTACAAATGCTGCTACCAGGAATAATGCCAACTACCCTGGTACAGCTGATGACGGTGATGAGCACAGTGACCCCAGTCAAAATGTGGCCATTTTTAATTGGCATTTTTTTATTTTATTTTTTTGCTTGGATTTACCCAATCCTAATATGCACAAGAGGGGATGCATACATTACATAGCAACTCTGGCATCTGCATGTGACTTTGGTGACATTAAAGGTTACCTAATTAAAGATGTGGCCATTTGTGGGACACATGTTTGTGCTTTTGGAGAAAGAGTACTGAGAGAAACAGATCTAACCTTGGAGACTTGCCTCTAAATGGAAAAGGCAGCTGAACCATCCAGGGAGAAGATGCAAAGAAGAGCAGCCTGTCAAGAGGATGCTGCATCCCCCTCACATCCTTGTAGTCAGGTGTATTACTACAGGTGCTGTCTGCCTGCATCTTCCAGATTGGGTCATAAATAAATCCAGTCAGGCTTTTATATATTGGGTCATGTTCCCTTCTAGGGATCTCATTTATCAACATTAAAGGTCAACAGAACAGAAGGAAGGCTTTCACCCAGGCTACTGAACAGGGAGGCATACTCCATTTACAGACCCAGCTGAGTCTCCATGCTGTGTGTCAAAGCCCTTGATCCACAGGACTCTTTCAGTCTTGAATCTCTCACTGGAGCCAGGGCATCTACATGTCCTTCCACCTAACTGCAGGCCCACTCCAAGAAGCATTTATCATCTCATAGGCTGGGTCTGCTACAATCCTCTGAGAGGCTGGATTCTCAGCGCCTTCTCTTAATAATTCTCCTCCCCTGTTGAAATGGGAATTCTTTAAAAACTAAGTACATAAGAACATAAGAATTGCCATTTATTGGGTCAGTCTATAGGTACTAGGGCTGCGTGAAGGTTTGGTGCCTGCTTCAATTTGGAGGAGGTTCGGCCTGATTCAGTGGCTGAATCTCTGAATCTGAATCGAATCAGAGGACCCTTTAATTTCTCTGAATCGAATCGGAGCCCTCCGAATCGATTTGGAAAGATTTGGCGATTCAGACATAGACACAGCCTTAAATGTTTTTCTAATTACCTCAAGGTACCAGGGGGCTTGTGAGTGCTGTGATGCTGGGGCACGGGTGGCTACGTAGCGCGCTCGGCAGCAGACCCGGGGGTGGATCAGAAGCACTTGTGATACACTTCTGGGTCTGCTGGGGAGTGTGCAGGGGTGGGACGACCCAGCACACTCCCCAGCTCAGTGACTGGTGCCTCCTCGGTCTGAGAGGTCCCCGGGGTCTCCCTGTGGCTGATCATTGATCTGGGGGGGACGTGGCGGAGGGGGAGGCGTGTGCTCCTCAGCAGACCTGGAAATGGACTGGAACTACTTCTGGTCCACTTCTGGGTCCACTGGTGAGCACGTGGAGGGCCCCCTGCACACTTGTGGGATGCTCCATCCACCCTAGTATCACAGCATTCACAAGCTGTGCTGGCACCTTGAGATATGTAGATTAAACTTTTAAAACTGTGTCTATGTCTGAATAGCTGATTCTCTGAATCAGCATCAAATCTTCAGATTTGGATTCAGCTGAATTGAATCAGGGACAGTGATCCGAATCAACGAATCAAATCACCGTCCCTGATTCAGGCAGAATCCGAATCTGAATCGAATAGGTCCTGCTTTGCATACCTGTTATAGGTACATCTTGTCCAGTATCCTGTGTCACATGTTAGGAGAGATGCTGAAATGGAGAGCAAACTGGGTGTAGCCAGGGTCTTTTCCACTCTCCCTCCCCCCCTTATTTGCAGCCCCCAGCATTTAAAGTCTAGGACGTTCCAATTCAGAGGCTGTGCCCCTCACTTCTATGCTCAATAGCTACTGATGCCCCTTTCCTACAAGATTTTGTCCAACCCTTTTTGAACCTGGCTAAACTGTCAGCTACCACAACACCTGCTGGCAATGGGTGCCACATTTGAATTACATGCCATGTGAGAAAGAACTTCCTTTTGTTAGTTTGACTACCTACTAGCTTTATTTTGTCACCCCTAGTTCTTGCATTGTGTGAAAGAGTAGGCAATAAATCCCTATTTACTTTCTTTTTGCCATTTAGTATTTTGTAGACTTTTATCATGTCCCTCCTCAAGCCTCTCCTTTTTAAAACGAAATAGGTCTACTGTCTTTAGTCTAACCTGTATGAAAGACCCTCCATAACACTGATCATCCTTGTTGCCCTTCCTTGGACTTTTTCTAGTTCTTCTACATGAAGCAGAACTAGGCACAGTTTTCAAGATGTGCACCATGGATTTATAAAGGGGCACGCTGATTCTTTCTGTTTTGGTTTACAAGTCTCTTCTTAACAATCCCTAATACAGTAAAACTTCTGTTAACCGGCATCTTAGAAGCTGGCATGCTCAATTAACTGGCATCCTGGCTTGTGAGATAAAGTGAAACTGGAAGTGCCCATCGTGGCCCCCATGGGCCAGGGCAAAGCAGCCTGCGCTGCTGAGCCTCGACAGCCCAGGGGCAGATTTGTAGTGCCCATGGGAGGGGCTGTGGGATGCCCTAGATGCAGAAGGAGAAGTGGCAACCCAGGCCACTCAATTAACCAGCATATTTTGTTATCCAGCATCCCCCATTCCCAGGGGATGCCAGATAACAGAGCTTTTACTGTATTTTGTTTGACTTTTTGGTGGCTGCTGAACACTGAGCTGATGTTTTAGTGAACTGTCCACAATGACTCCAAAATCTCTTTTCTATGTCATAACAGCTCCTGTAGAGCCCATCATAGTGTAGGTGTACTTTGGGTTATTTTTTATCTACATTCAGTTTCATCTGCTATTTATTTGCCCATTCACTCAATCATGCCAGATCCTTCTGCATTTCCTCACAGTCCACTTTGGTCTTTACCACTTCCAATTATTTTGTGTCATCTGCAAATCTGGCCACTTTGCTCTTCACCCCTTTTCCAGATCATTTATGAATGTTAACCAGTGCTGGTCCCAGCACAGATCCCTGGGAGATCTTGCTGTTCACTTCTTTCCATCCTGAAAACTGGCCATTTATTCTTATCATTGCTTTCTGTCTTTGAACCGATTTCTAGTCCTTGAGTGGAGGTTCTCTGTAATCCCATGAGTATCTAATTTAGTTAAGAGCCTCTGATGGGGACTTTGTCAAAGGTTTTTTGGAAATCCAAATATACTATATGCAACTGGATCACCCCAATCCACCTTCTTACTGACACTCTCAAAAAACTCAAGTAGGTTGGTGAGGCATGATCTGCTTTTGACAAAGCCATGTTGATTCCTCCCCAGCAAGTCAAGTTTGATTCCTCCCCTGCAAGCCATGTGCTGAACATCTTTTTTTACTATGGTTTCTACCAACGTTCAAGAAACAGAAGTTAGGCTCCCTGGCCAGTAGTTCCATGTGTCCCCTCTAAAACCAATACATGCCATTATAGTCACATTGGCAACCCTCCAGTCCTTGGGCACCAAGGCTGTCTTTAGTGATAGGTTGCATACTACAGTTAAAAGCTCATTGATTTCTGATCTGAGCTTCTTCAGTACCCTAGTGTGAATGCCATCAGGTCCTGGCAATTTGCTACTTTTTGATTTATAAATTTCCTGTACGATCGCATCTACTGAAACCTCAATTTGGGTCAGCTCCATTGACTTGTGCCTAGAGAGGAGTGGATCTGGTGATGGAATTTCCCTAATATCTTCCACAGTGAAGACAGATGCAAAGAATGCATTAAGCATCTTGCCATTGACCCTGTCATCCTTTAGTGCCCTTTTGACATCCTGACCCTCCAAAGGCCCAACTGACTCCCTGGCGAGTCTTTGCCTTCTAATATACTTAAAGATTTTTTTATTGTTACCTTTTGTGTCTCTAGCTAGTTTCTCCTCAATTTTTCTCATAACTTGTCTTATTACAGCTTTACATTTGATTTGCCAGAATTTGGGCTCTTTCATATTTTCCTCATTAGGATTTGACTTCCACATTTTGAAAGCAGCTTTTTTTTTTTCTTCTTAACACTTCTTCAGCTCTCATATAGGCTTTCCATTTTTTTTTTGATTTGCGGTATGCATTTGCTTTGTGCCTCCAGTATGATGATCTTAAGTAGTTCCCATGCTGCTCACAAGGGCCTCACCTCCTTAGGGACCCCTTTTAACTTCTTTCTAATTAGCTTCCTCATTTTGGTGTAGTCTCCCTTTTTAAAGTTAAAGGCTACTGTGATGGATTTTTCTAGTCCTGCCTCCGATGTGGATGTCAAACCCAATTGCATTATGGTCACTATTGATGAGTGGCTCAGTGACACTTACTCTTTGCACCAAATGCTGTGCATGACTTAGGACTAGGTGAAGAATGGCCTTTCCTCTGGTAGGGTCTAGGATAACAGCTCCAGGAAGCAGTCTTTTATAACTTCAAGAAATTTGATCTCTGCATCCTGTCCTCATGTTAGCTTGACACAGTTAATCTGTGGATAGTTGATGGTGAGTGGATATATGATGTCTTTCATTGTTGCTGAGTTTTATTACATAGTCCCTCTCAATCCCCTTAGCATTTCTAGCTTGCTGCCTCTGTCCTGGTCTACACATTGACAGTATATTCCTTGATTTTTTTTTTTCAATTGAAATCCACCATTTCTATCCACAAAAATTCTCAGCCATCCTGGCCCTGCTTCCCTAGAGGTCCTTTCAGGTGGAGACTATTCCCAGGGTCCTGAAGTAAAGGCCATGTAACCAAGGTCTTGCTGAACAGTTGATGGCTGACAATGCATCTCCACTTGGTAAAGGGCTATGAGAGGTGAACCTGGAGAGAGGGGGGTCCGCAGGAGAAGAATGCTTTTCAGGAGAACTTGAATGTTTAGTAGTGAATAATGGCATTGGCATCATAGGTATCTCTGAAACATGGTAGGATTAGGAAAATCAAGGAGATGCTGTAATACCAGGATACAAATTATACGGGAATGGTGGAGTAGGTTGTATTGGTGGGGGTGTGGCACTCTACATCAAAGACTGCATCAAATCCAATAGGGTAGATTTTCAACTGATAAGAGAAGTACTTGCCTCCATTTTGGCACTCCCGGGCTCAAACTGTCAGGTACATCTCTGGATGACAGGGACTAGAGAGGCACTTGGGAAAAGGGAGAGGCCTAACTTGTGGGACCCATGCCAAAATGGTTGGCCACCACTGTACTGTAACTAAGAACAATTAAATTTCTTCTGGATAGTAGAGTCAACTGCAAGTAGCCCACATAAATAGTAGGACTGTGTGGAACAGCATCATTTCATTTTGACTTCTGTTTCACCATTATCAATGGGACAGTGTTTCATTTTGAGTTTCGTTTCATTTCGAAAGCACTGTTCTGTTTTGTTTCATCGAAACTGTTTCGCTGTTTCGATGCTGTTTCAACGTTTCGCCTGTAGACTGTAATGGGGAAGCACAAAACTGCCTATAACTTTGTTATTTCTTTCCGGATTCAGATTAAACTTGGAGGGATGGTAGTCCCTGCTGAGGCCATGAAGTCTGCCAGCTTTCAAGGAGATAGGCGCAGGGGTTTCTGGGAAACTGCACCTCAAATCTTGAATGCAAAACTCATGTCACATGCGTGCTAAGGTGCAGCGAGGTGACAACTGCAGGGATGGTGGCCCCTGATGAGACCATGAAGCTTGCCAGCTTTCAAGGAGATAAGTGCAGGGGGTTCTGGGAAACTGCACCTCAGGCTGCTGACAAGCAAAACTCATGACATGAATGAGTGACTTTGTGTGTGTGTTAAGGTGCAGTAGGGTGAAAACTGATGGCCTGGTAGCCCCTTCTGAGGCCATGAAGTCTGCCAAGTTTCAAGGAGATAGGTGCAGGGGTTTCTGGGAAACTGCACCTCTAACTGTTCAGAGCAAAACTTGTGTCACTTGTAAGTGTGAAGGCACAGAGAAAGCTCAGTTCAAACAATGCTTTTTATGCGGTTTTTCCATCCCTGCCCCAGAGCACTGGGATTGGCAGGGACCTCAGGGAAAGATCCCAATCACTGGCCAGCTACCCAGTCAATATGAGAGCAGTCCTTCCCCACTCTTCTCCCTCCCTCTCCTTAGTTTTTTTTTTTTTTTTTCCGTGCAAGCAAGCCCAGCTTCAAAGCTCAAAATGTTTTGAAACTTTTGAAACATTTCAAGTGCCCTTGTTTCATTTCAAGGCTGTTTCGAAGCCCTGCGTTTCGACTTTGCTGTATTGAGCTCGAAACGGGTCAAACTGCATCGAAATGAAACAGCTGGCAAAAGTTTGCACAACCCTAATAAATAGTGATAAGTGGCAATATTAGACTGGACAAATTGTCAGCTGATGTACAACAAATCAATTTTGCAGCCAGTGAGCAAATAAAGATTTATGGTAAAAAAAGATATATATACATGAAATAAGAGACCTTATTACTTGGAGTTTATAGTAGTAGACAAAGACGAGTACCACCCACTCATGAATACTGGGGCAGTGTGAGCCATGAGTCTGATCACAGTACATTACCAGAATGTCGCACTGTGAGATAGGAAGAAGAACAATCACCATCGGACACTTCCAACATCTTAAGATAATATAAGGGCATATTTTTTATTCATGAGATTTAGGGCAAGCCAAAGTTTGAGATAGGCCTGCATATGCAGCAGAGGAGTGTCTGGAATTCAGAGTTTTGTTAGCTATGGCAGGATCACTGAAGGGACAAGCCTGAAAAGAGGCACCAGTACATCTGTTAAAACTAGCAGAGGGGATCTACAGCCTTAAGTAAGCATCTGCATTTACGCAAAACCACTTATCAGAGCATTGAAAGGAAGTAAATGCCTGTCACCAATGACTGGGTTAATATTATAAGATTTCCCCAGGGGAAAAGTGTTCACTGTTTGTGATGTCAAGAATGAGTGCTTGCATTTTGAGCAAGATGACCCATCCGAACACCTGACACGCTTTTCCAAACCTTTTTGGCAGGTACAGCTGGGTACAAATACCCAGCAGCAACAGCCTATTAAGTGACTTTAGCACTGGAAGGATGTCCTATACCTAGCAAGGAGGGAGCAACCTAGAACTATGAAACCAGTTGCCACAACTCTCTGGGAGGTGCTGGGAGGTAAATGCAGGCAAAATAAAATAGAAAACAACTGAAGTTCCCTACGTTGCATGGGGTTTTGACTTCTAGTTGGCTTTGCCTGGACCTTAAAACTATGAGGGCCATTAAGGAAATGCCCAGACTGAGGCTATGAAGGGAGCCTAGTGATTTATGAGTTTCTTGTACTTTAATTCCCATTTTAAAAACAAACTCTCTCTCTCCAGATCTCGCACAAAGCTATCAGATTCTTGTGGACCACCTCAGGGAGGATCTAAAACCCAGGAAAACATATTTGAAAGCATACAGAAAATCATTAGTGAGGCATCTATCTTAAAGTCAAACAACACTGCTCAGCAGCTAGATCTACATGTGATGTGTCTGACTCAGAACAGGAATAGAGAGATTAAATCAAAGATGATGGTGGAGGAAATGTCTCAGACTTTGACTTAAGGTAGGAGAGTCAAAAGAAACCAGGTATTTGATTCATAGGGCCAATGAGAGGCTACCCAGAGCTAGCAGAAAGGTGGGAAGCGAGTCACCTAGTAATAGAAATAACATGAACAAAAAAACAGATGTATTCAAGATCAGCATACCTAAAGAAACCTCAGCATACTTGAAGAAACTTGAGTCCTAGCAGGCTGCAATGAGCTGGCAGCAAGGACCGTAACCCTGCCGTATGGCTTACATAAGGCATCTCGTCCCAGCCAAGCCAGCAAATGTTTGTGCAAAAAGCACAACAGGCAAACCTATCAAAAGCAAAGACATAGCAACCTGTGCGGGAGGAGCACAGGTGGCAGGAGGGAATTTGTGTGCGCATTGCTAGGCTGCTGGTTGAAACCGTAGCATCTCTGCAAATAGTTCTCTTAAGAAACAGCCAGTTTAGTTTTACAAACATGGAGCCATTTCATGTTATTACCAAGTAGGTCATAAATGAAACAGCTTCCCATCCTTTTCTTACAGAACTTGATTTATTTCTGAAAGCAAAGCTCAAAAACAGTGCAAATCAACTCTACACCACTGAGTACTAACCACCTAAGGCCTCTCCAGACTCAGCTGGCTGGGACAAGAGAGGATACATCTCTACACCATAATCCCTTTTGAACCGACTTCCCCTTTCCTTTTATAACCCTGTCAGATGACCCTTGAAGCAAGGAAGAACTTGATAACCCCTTACACGTCAGGGGATCTGACACCGAGGCATAAGTCTTCTTTTCTTTAAAGACATGCATTTGGATTCTTCTTGCATCCTAATTAAAGTATGACAGTGAAGATCATGTTCAAAAGACAGATAAACAGGTAAACGGATAGTCAGATTTTGGTGGAGATATTTCCATTTTTATTATGAACATTAATTTTTATATTAGACCTTTATTAAAATTTTGGAAACACTTGACAGGTATGCATATGGCTTCCCACTCCTGTCCTTAAGAATAGTAGTGGAAGAACAAATAGCCTCAACATTTCTTGCGAGGATCATTGAAGGACTTGTTCCCCTGGAGTAAGCGTAGACATTTTAACAGGCCCAAAGCGTGTGCTCTAGGGTTAGCTCATGACCATCGACTACTCAAAAGCATGGATAGCATGGGACTATCTCCGCACGCCAGTGCTGAGCAATAGCTTCCGTCAAGTTGAAAGGAGAGTGTTATATCAAGTGAGGAACATTACTGTCAAGAAATTACAACCTCAGCATTGACATAAATGTTGACAGCGCCATTTCCACTGATAGTGGTATCAGAGCAGATTATGATTCACACAGGACTGCCCAAAGAGTGATGATTTAGATGAAATGCTCCCAAATAAGAAAAATTCTGAAAGGAAAACTGCAGATGACAAGGATTTTATCAGGCCGCCACTGAGATGGAGCACACTTTCTCTTCTGTTCTCAGAAGCCTCCTGCCTGCAGAGATAAACTGAACATAATGAAATCGCTTTCCCCACCCGCTCCCCTACTTGATGGCCATGAGAGACATGATAGTAGTGTATGATAAATGCTGGGTGGTGATGGAGGGTGCATAATTGCAAAGAACACCGTAGCATTTTGCTGGGCTGCTATGGAGGGATGAGTAATATAAGGCCCAATCCACCTCCTGTATAAGTCGCTGGGGCCACACTAGGTATTCTTGTGTTGCATTAGTCCAAACAGGCAGAAAAGAGTGAAGAGTTAAAAGCCTCAGATGAAACAGAATTACATATAGCATAACAATACAGCAGAAGGACCCAAAATGACATTTGGGTCAACTGATGTGACCTCATTCCACATGCGTACACTAGCTCGTCCCTGCGAACATCTTATCTCACCTGTTCTGGAGCATCTCCTGATGATGCAGATAAAAGCCAAGAGGGAGTCATGAATGCATATTCAGAGGGCAACCGGGGACAGACCGTGTAAGCTTCTGGGATTGTTTGCTATTGCAGAAAAGGGTAAACTGGCGATCAATTTGAACAATACTATACATTAGCATATGTGATGCCATGCCTATAAATGTAGTGTGCAAATATATGGAATAATATTTTCATGCAACCTGAAAGAGCCCAAAACATTGCAATAAGCAAATCAAAATGCTGCTTTCTCAGCATTGAAATATGTTGCTTAAACACTTTGGTTTTGTCAAACTTTTAGGGGGAAAAAAGATCAAATTAGCAGCTTGATATCAGTGAAGAAAGTCAGCCAAGCTGAAGAGCCTCATTTTTTTTTACTGTACAACATAAATAGTAGAGGTTGAGATGAGACCAGGTTGTAACAGCTGAAAAACAAAAAGCCAAAACAACGTGCTTTGACCTTATCAAAATGACACCCTGTGCAACTATTGAAATGAAATTACTCAAAAACTTCATTTCAATATTTAGAAACGTGTTTTTACATAAAATTGTTTTGTGGGCAATCTTCATTTATTTATTTAATTGCATTCCGATTTGGATCCGACGCAAACATTTGGAAATAGCATTATCACTAATAAAATGAAATTCCAAGTTTTAACTAGCTCTTTTTTCCCTGTCTCTCATTTTCAAAAGCCTCCTTAGCCATACACTTCCCAAGCAAAAAAAGGGTCACTTCAACCTGCAGCCTCAGGGGTGAAATGGGGTAAATATTCAACAGCATGCATGAATGCTACATAACTTTTTAGGAGAAGAAGCACAGAAAAAAGCTGCATATAACTGAATTGTGTTAGAAATGATAAGGAGAATGGAATAAGCCAAACTGGAACTAAGCTCGGACAGTGGGGATGGCGCCTTTCTAATTAAAAAACTATGCGTGACATCTTTACAGTCCACAAGTGATCAGGAACTTGCAAATTGGTCTTATTTGAATTATAAGAAAATCTGAATGATTTACAACCTAGTACCAAACCGAGGACCAGGATTGAAATGGATGTGTAAGGAAGGGGTCCACTTCTTGCAAATCTCCAAGCCAAAACTTGCAACTAGCCCTGTCGGGTTATGGGAGCACAGCACAAAAGAGTAGGCCCAGCCAAATGTTAAGTGTAGTGAACATATTGCATTGCTAGACAGTGGTATTCGGTGACAGACATATAAGAACTTTTGTATCCAACTCATTTTCCACAGAAATACTTTTCAAACTGTGACCATTTGCCACCAACAGAGAATTCAGAATAGTTCAAATAAAAGAATAATAATACATGGATATACTTCCAAGTCTGCCTGGCTACTATCTGATTTTTAACTCTTTTAATTGGGAAGTAAAAAATGTATTGCAGATGGCAAAAGTTCCCCTATACTTTTTCAGAAGTAGATTCCAGTTTTGTTTTAAAGAGGATTATGCTGCTGATCTTTTCACCCCACATTTTAGTGAAGATAAAGGAATTTGATTTTCTCACAGTCACTGTGAGCTGAGAATGCCAATTCTTAAACTAGCTCTGAGAAGGTGGAAAGGTACACCAACAAAGGCACATTGTACTCTGTAACAGCCTGAAAACCAATGTGTAAATATAGGACCTGTCACACTGAATAACTGTTGTTAAGAGTCTATTGATTGCATCCCATCAGATGATCCTTTTCCAGACAGTTACCTGCTCTGGTTAATGTACCTGGGAGTGTTGAAAGAGGAGCCTGGAAGAGCAGAATCTCCCTTTTTGGGCAGAGATGTGATAAGCCACGGCCTAGTAAGCTAGCTGGAGTGAAGAGCAATCTGCATCTGTTAAGATTAAAGTACTGTTCTTGCCTTCCTATGTGCTGCAATATTCTTTTGAGTCCTTTCTCAATCATTACTTCCAACATTTGTCACCCAAGCAGATTTCCGACATGCCATTACTCTTGTGTGAAATATGTGCCTCGCATCTTAAGGGCTTCAGCGTGAGATTTGCATGTAGATAAAGGTTAAACAAGAGGATCAAGGACAGTGTTCAGAAACTCACAGCAGATTCTCAACATCGCGAAGGAGTTGGGCCCGTAATTTTTCCGTATATACTCAAATCAAATAGGAGGTCGAAATCTGGCTCAGTTAACGTTTTTGCAGGAAGCTCGATGAAGACACTCTGGAGTTATCAGTAAGTACATCCAATCGATGGGAGCAATTCCTCTCTGATCTGTGAAGAAGACAGGCAGTTTTCTGGCCACGAGGAAAATTCTGGTTGAAGTTACAGAGGGGGTGAAAGGAAGTTAAGTTTCAAACCCTGTTAGCACCCTTAACTCAAAACCATAAGTATTTACAAGAATTCTGAAATCATTAGGATTTACAGGAATATCTTGTAGTGTGGGAGTAAGTGTGCATTTGTGCATGTGCGTGCATGCACACTTGACCACTCTGCTCTACCTGGTTTTACACTGATGTGACATCATTGTCCTCAGTAAAGTTACTCCTGGTTTTGTCTGTTGTAAGCTAGGACAGATTTATACTTTGGCTCTGTTTCAGCTTCATTTGGTGCAGGACTCAACAGGGATTGAGGGTAATGGCATGTTACCGTTGCACTCCTGTACTCCCTGTGGGTGTTAGGAGCCAGTTTAGCAACCGATGTAACTTAGAGCAGTCTTAAGGCTAGTCTAAATTGTGCTAGCTTGTACCAATATCCGGCGATTGTTTGGAATGAAACAGTGTTCTGCCCGTGTGCCCAATGCACTCCTACAATGAGACTGAGTAGCCTAGCTGCAAAATACCCACATAGGTTATCTTGCAAAGCTGTCTTGTCAGCCCTACAAGATACCCAACATGCAATCCTAAATCAGACACCTATACTCCATGGGCGAATGGGTGTTGAATTTTGCCTCTCCACTCAGCGTTTGTAACTGGCTGTCTATAAACTTCTGCCTATTCAGCACCGAGGCCAGGGCTTCTGCCCCTTTTTAAATTCAAGACACTTCTTTTTAGATTCAAACCACCCCTCCAAAAATGCCAACTCCTAGTTTTCACCATGTTTTTGACTATGGAAATATAGTAGAGCAGTGTTTCTGTTGCAAAGAACTCAGAAAGACTACCACAGGGCAGAATGTTTTTGACACTATGGATTCCTATTTGAAATCTCTGGGTTTGTCTTGTGAATTATGTATAGGGATTTGCACACTTAATAGTGCTAATATTGTGAAATGGTCTCCAGCACCCTTAGAAGGTTCTCAGGGCACCCCAGGGTGCCATGGCATCCTGCTTGAAAATCACTGACCTCAGCACTCTGGATCACCTTGGGATCTCTCTATTCATGGCATAGGCATCCTAATGCCTAACCCTGTTGATCTGCATCGCCCTCCTGGACCAAGTCATCTAAGTCTGCGGCATTATAATATCTGAGAGGAGGTTCCCACAAGACTGATTTGGACATGGCTTTAAGTGACTTGCTCAAGGTCACACTGACTGCACCTATACGAGATACTTACTGCACAGTAGGTTGTTAATACTGCGCAGTAGCATCGCAGGGCATAAATTATGATTTGATGCTACTGTGCAGTAGTAATGAACTACTGTGCAGTCAGCATCACCAGGAAGCTGTCCGGGGGATGCAACTGTGCAGTAATGCCAGTCACCACACAGTCATTTAGTATTTGTGTATGCAAGTACTAAATGACTGTGCAGTAACAACTGTGCAGTCAGCATCTTATGTAGATGTAGCCACTGGGAAACATAGATGGGTCTTAACAAGATCTCCCAAGTTGTGGTAGGTCTCCTGACCTGTGGCCATTGAGCATACAAAATAGAGACAGACAGACAGACAGACAGGCAACCCAGCCCACACTAATTGCCAAGCTTTCCAAACTGGTCAGAGGTTGTAGCTGGCAGTGCCACCCAGGCTGATGAACAAGCTGGCCACTTGTTCATGTTAGATCACGTTAGGGCTCCCTAACTGATTGCTGGGGAGAGCAGCCTCCCCATTTAAGTCCACCTGTGGCAAGAGCCCACAGGCCAGCCGGCACTGCAGTGGTAAGCCTCTGGATCGGTGCTCATTGCTTTTCTGACTCTGCTTATTTCTGCTTCTTTCCTCTAGGGAACACAGCTCAGCCTTGGTAATTTAGACTCTGAGGCTGTGTGTAGATGAAACGAGGGGAGTGCTTGCACAACACTTTAAACTGGGCTAAATGCCTTTGCATCGCTTTAATGGTGTCGATGTTTGCCTGCCTCGGCAGCGTATTGCAAATTAATTCCAGCCACTGTAGGAAATTTGGTGGCGTAATGCACCTTAAATGACTTGGGGTGCAGCAAACAAACTCCTTCGAGAAGTTTTAGTTTGCTGCCCCTACAGCTGCAGAGAGAAGCACCGGGCTCCGTGCAGCTCCGCGACTCTGCAGGAAGCCCTGCAGGCAGCCTGGCAGCAGCCTGGGAAAGCAAGCTCTGCCCAAGAAAAGTGATGAGCCGGATCTCCCCCCCACACCCCTCCGTTCCCCTCCCTCCGGAGCTGCAGGGGGCCCGGTGCTTCCCTCTGTGGCTGTGGTTCCCCCCAGGACCACCCGGGGTGGTGCCACCTGGGGGAGGGCTGCCACTGCCGCAGAGGGAAGCAGCAGCACCCCCCACAGCCCAAGGACCGCTCGCTCTCCCCTTCCCACCAAAGAGGCAGGTAAGTCAGTGGGGTGTGTGCACGACATGGGGGCTTAATCAGCCCTAAGTTGAAGAGGTGTTTTTTAAAACCCACCGCTTCAATTTAGGATCCCCGTTTCATCTATATATGCCCTGAACTCCAGAAGCCAGACTCAGCCGGTGACTCCACCTCTGGACTCCCACCTGGATTTGGTCACTTTTCTTTCTATCCCTGCCCTCCCTCAGCAGCCTAACCACCAGGCCGTACAGCTCACCTGGAGCCTCTCCCGACTCAGCTGGCTGGGAGGAGAGAGACTGCATCTTCTCTGTACCATAACCTCTTCTGAACCCTTACAAGGCTGGAGGGGTGGAGAGAGAACGAGAGACATCATACACTTGAAACCCACTCTTTCTTCCGCCGGCTAATTTGGGGAATCCCGACAGCGACACGTTGGTTAAAGAGCAGCATGCGGACACGCGGGGAGAGCTTGATGGAGTATAAGTGCCACAGTACAGTAGCCATTTTTTCAAAGGCAGGCTTAGGATACAGGCAGCCATACAGTTTACAGTAATTACTGCCGAGCAAAACAAATCCCTTTACCTTGGAGATAAGCAAGAAAGAAAAGAAAAGTATTAGTTGCAAATTGCTTTAAATGTATCAGGAGGAAACATCTAGTGCAGGGGAAGGCAGGGGGAGGCTCCGTGCCGTCTCCTCTCCCCAGCATTGCATCTGAACAGACGGCTCAGCTTTAGAAGAACTTGCAAGCCCCTTCCCTGCTTTTAGCAATAAACCCTCGGTTGAATAGTGCAACGACAAACCTGTCTCTGAACTGTACAGTCCTGTTCTTAGGAATATTGCCTACGCAGCAGAGAAATGAAAATTGCTCTTTTTTCATTATTATTTGTTTGCACAGCAGAGTGTGTGAGCAGGAATTTATTGCTGATTCAGAAGGGAGTACAAATGACCTGTGGTAGTGGGCTGTTCATTCAGACCTCCAAGGGCACTTCTGCATTGAGCTGCAAATATACAAAAGCCTCTGTAAAGTGACTCCTGCTGTATTCTAGCGCTGGGCTCTGTCGGCAGCAATACTGCAGTGCAAAGATAGACTAGGTGAAATAAAGAAGGAGAAAATCTCAGCTGAAGTAAATTGACTTTGCTGGAGCCACATCGGTTTACACCCGCAGAAGAACTGTCCCCCAAAACACCTCTCAGTGTCTCCCATGGTGGTGATCCAGCCTTCTTATTCAGGCAAAAAGCACAATGGCTCCACCGAGTTGTGTTGCCAACTCTCATGATTTTATTGTGAAGCTTGCAGCATTCAGAAGTGGTTTTTGTTTGTTTTTTTTTTTAAAGCCCCGGCTCCTGGAGTGAAGCGATTTTGTGGAAAAGGTCAGCTTTCACTTGATTTTTAAAAACAGGATGACCAGACTGCAAGTCCCCTAAAAGATCAGAAACCTGGGGGCAAATTAAAATAAGTTGAAATGTATTACGAAGAACAAAAGACAACTTGTGATTTTAAAGCCACTTATGGGGATTTTTCAGGGACCTGGTGTTTTGAATGCTAGTGCTTGGAAAGATCACCGTCTATTCAGTTGACTGAGCAAGTAGACCCTTGGGTTCGATGGCCCCCCAGACTGCAACACAATCATTTTGTTCTGTTAAATAGGGATGGGCCAAATAAAAACACAGACGAGAAATGGCCATCAAGCAGGATGCTAGCAGGACAGGCTAGGAGAAAGCACAAGAGGAAATCAGCAGCGTGGACAGCTATGTTAATATAGCACAAGCCTGAAAATCAGGACTTTAGGGTCAAAACTTCAGGTGGAATTGATTTCCGTGGAGCTAGACTGATCTAAACCAGCTGAAAAAACCGGCTCAACATCTGCTGTGTAATACGGGGCAGTCCTCTTATTCTTCTGAAGAGACTAATTTAAATAGACGCACGTCTCCTCTTTTGGAAGGCCTGCTGCATGTGTGTGTGTTTGCATGTATACATATGGATGGGGAGACATGGTACTGTGTGCGTCTCATATTCATCCGACTAACGTTTCATCCATATTACAGTATCTAAAGCTCCTCCGGGGTGTCTTGCTGGCTTCAAAATCACATCCTCCTCTCAGACCTGCACGCTTTTGAATTTTAAATAAAAAAGAGAATAAAGGAGCAGCTAATATGTATGTGTGGTGAGAACAGCAGCACACCTTTCTCTTTCATGCTCTTGCTGAGGCAAAGATAGTACTGCGCTTGCCCACCTTGTTAAATTTTTAAGAGTGAAAAGAACATGCTCCTTCTCATCATGAGGTTTGAGCAGGAGCTATTTTCTTTGGATTTTAGTAAGCAGCTTGTTAGGCAGGGCCAATGGGAAACAAAAGGGGCGATTCTGATCTCATCCATGCTGAAGTCAATGAGGAATAACTCAACTGATGGCAATTCAGCGCTGTTACATCCTTGGCGCTATATCAAAATCAGGCTTCACATCATTATCCAAAAATACACTGGGACGGATGCTTGGTTGGCATAAATTGGAATAATGCTGGAAGTCAGAGGATCTGTGCTGATTTACATCACCTAGAATATGGCGCACAATTGTCTTATTATTTTTTTTTCTTTCTGACAAGATATATATCTCAGCTTTCACAACTGTCAGGCATGGTGGAAGCATGGGGAAACACTCTTTGCACAACTCCAGAGGTGCGAGTTCAAACTTTGCTCTGGACCCCCATCAAAGACTGAGTCTAGTTGACCAAGCTGTAGATGGACACCTGACCAATAATGGCCAAGTCACTCCTTTATATGTCGTTGGCTTCAGGAACTGGTATGCCTTAGCCCAATAGGTTAATAGGCTCAGGTGAACTTCGACTTTGCTTCAGAAACAAATCAAATGATAATGAACAATGGTTATGAGTGGAAGGTATTTACAGGGTATTAAAAAATGTGAGCTCCACCCTCATCATCATCTAATGCTGGAGATCTTCAATGACCCCAGCAGTCTTTCCTGTCCAGAGCAGGAAGCTGAACCCAATCATCTCACGAGGTCCCTTCCAGCCCTAAACTGCTATGACTCTTTGAATCTGTATATCAATTATTCTTGTTATTACCCCGTAGCACTTAGGAACCCCAGACGTGAACCAAAAGTTTACTTAACTAGGCACTGTACAAGCAGAGCAGAAACAAATCAGCTCTACTGCCCCAAAATGTTTACCAGGTAAATACAAGAAAGGACACAGATACAGGGAGTACAAGGGAACAAGGAGGCAACATTGGTCAGCAAGAGAAACAGGGATTTCTGTGCAGAGTTATTTTCAAATTCAGTTTGTTATTCCAAGTTATCTGACAAATTGTTTATGCAACCAGTTTTCTGCCTATGAATTGTTCATGAACTGCACATAGCTGGCCAGGCTCTCTACTGGTATAAATCAACACGGTACCTTTGAAGTCACAGGGGCTCTGCTGATTTACACTAGATGAGCATCTGCTCAACTTTCCTTTAAGCTATGTGCACTTCCTCACCTGCCACGGACTCACCGTATAGGACTCAGTTTAGATTTGCAAACATGGGCTGCCTATAGGGAAGTGTGGATTCATGTCATCCCAGGGGAATGACTGGGATGGAGCCTGCTACTACAAAGAGGCTGTAAGACTCACAATCTGGTCCCAAGTCGGCTCCTAAATGGGTACCACGTCCTCAGGGCTTGTGGCTGAACTACACTCGCCTTTTCAGAAATTCCAAGGAAGAAAGGAAATGTTGGTTGAATATAAATATCTGGACAGAGGCAGAAACACATGGGTAAGGGCTAAATCGAGGTGTACTGTTAATCTAAACACAAAGGGTGCATGCAGATGAGTGTGGTCATGCGGTATGTAGTGCTGCAAACACACGTGCAGTGCCACATACCGCGCAGTCCAGAGTTCTCCGCGTGGCAAAGGCATGCTCCCTGAGCATGCGCAGCACCAGGGTTTTTTTTCACATAGTTTTTTTTTAACCCCTGGATAAAGCTCAGAAAGGCTGAAGGAGGTCTTGCTGACTGGGAGGTAAAATGCAAATGACTGGTTCTTCGAAACCCTTCCTCCTCTCAATCAAGTCTTGTGTTTAGCTTCTGCCTACTGCTATTCAGGTTTTAAAATAAGCAGAACTTCTTCCCTTTCCTTCCCTGGTTTGACTGAATGGTATTGCCATGGAATCCGAGAAAATTAGGTTTGGACTGGATCAGGCGGTCACATCTAGTCCAACCCTCTGCTGAAAGCAGGACCATCCCCAGCTACATCATCCCAGCCAGGGCTTTGTCTAAGTGGGTCTTAAAAACCTCAACGGATGGAGAGTCCACATTATCTCTAGGCAATTTGGTCCAGTGCTTGACTACCCTCCTAGTGAGATTTTTTTTTCTCTAATATGTAAACTAAACTTCCTTGCTGCAACTTAAATCCATTGCTCCTTGTTCTGTCATCTGCCCCCACTGAGAAAAGAGAACAGCCTAACTCCAGACTGTTTATTAATTTTCTATTATCTCTCTCCTTCCTCCTTGGCTAGTCAAATTAATGCTCCTTGTTCCAATTCTGATAATTTTAATCACTGATTCTGTTCATCTGGATTTTTCTGTCTTCCCAGAAATTAGCTGACTGAGGTTGGTATAAAGGAGTGGGGAAGGCTTTCTTGTTTGTCTTTTCTCCTATCATTTGAACTCTTGGTGGGACATAGATATTGAATAGGTGACAGAGTGGATATAGCCTTGCAAGACTCTTCAGAGGAAGGGCCTACAGGCAAAGAAACAGGTCCCATAATCAATCTTTAAGTTCAGTCTGAGAAAATAGATTAAAGCCACTTCAGTGAATTCCTATGCACTCCTGCTATTCTTCTAAGATGGGTCAAAATATTTCACGAATAGCAATATAAATTACTGCACAGAGGTCCTCCCATAGTGAGTATGCATGCAGTGTTTGGTGCTTGTCTCTGAAGTCATCCACCACCACTGGTGTTTCAGCTCTTTATTGCATTTTGAAGCCAAACTAGGAAACCTATTCTTGGAAGTCCAACTTCATAAGCATCAGATTTATGACCCTTCCTCAGAGCTCAGCCTCTTGCTAATATTTGCCAAGCCTCAAAACAATACTCCAAGCCTCAAAACAATATTTCCACCAGTCACCTCCTCACACCCTGATTACCCGATTCGGTAAGGTTCAGCAATCCCCTTCCATACTGAGGTGGACCTGTAACAAACCCTCTCTGATGTCCCTCCTAAAGTCATTGTTTTCTTATGGTAGCTTTCTCTCCTTTTAGGGGTACTCAATGCAATTTCGGGAGGGTTGTGAACTCAGCAAAGTCGTCAAGTTAGTAATATCTAAGTGCATTTTATCTGTAATTTTTGAGAGAGGTTGCATTGCTCTTCTCACATCCTTAAAGAGGATGGGGGAACATTAAGAATCCCCTTGTTGTTTGTTCATCAGCCATGGCACCTATATTTTCTGCTGAATGATTTTTTGCCTCAACAGTGCAATGAATATGTCTTTCTCAACGGTCTTCTAGAAAAACGTTTCCCACCTTTAAATGAAGAATGTGAATTAATTAACTTATTTTTTTCCTCCAGCATTAATGGAATAGTAGGAGATGAACTTTTTTTCCCCCTCTTTTTTCTCCTTCTTGAACACATTCCCTCTGGAGCTACAGTGAATTGCTTCAGCTGTGCTGTGTGTAATCTTTCTGTTTAGTAAATCTGTTCAGTGTTTAATGTCCTATACGTTTCAGCATTGGGAGATCAGGTCACTGTTGAGAAAAAAACAGCATCCAACACTTGAATTTTTTCATTGCTTCTATTACTTTAGTATTTGGTGGGCAAGACTTTAACCCCAGTTACATGGGATGTATAGGAGAAATTCTAGTGGTGTCATTGGAGTTATTCTGCATACATACCTGTGTAAATCAACTGAAAATGTGGTCATCTTTCTATATTTTTTTCATACTAGGAAACTTTTGCTCCTCTCCTGTTTTGTTAACAGATCTGATGTTATTTCTTTCTCTACGTAACTATGTTTAAATCCAAATTACAGAATAGGAAATATCCACATCAGAAATAATGCTCACTGGGTTAGAAAGCAGATGCTACAGCCTCTGTTCAAATCCAATGAAGATCAGTAGTGACTGAACACATGGGGAACACCATATTTTCTCACATACAAGACATATATATATGTATATGTATATATATATTTCCTCCCAAAAAATAGCTACCAGAAATTGGAACATGCATTTTATGCAAGGAAATACAATAACAGCAGTTTCTGTCATTTAAGATTCTGTTGGGTGAAAGGGAAATTAAAGTTGGTACATCACCTACAGAAACAGAGCAGTGAGCATGCTTGGCTCCCTACATGCTCCTATTTGGTTACTTACTACAAGGAGAGATCTTTTTTCATCGTTCTGTCTTTAAAAACCATGTGTGTATTTTATTCTGTGATGTGGCTTATGTGATAAAATATGGTATGCAAAGCTTTATAAAATGGGCCTCAATCCAGATTCCAAGGCTAGATGGAAACTTATTCTGTGGGAATTGACCCCATGGTTAAATCACAGAGTCATACAATCATAGAAAGTTAGGGTGGGAAGGGACCTCAGGAGGTCACATCTAGTCCAACCCCCTGCTCAAAGCAGGACCACCCCCAACTAGATTATTCCAGCCAGGACTTTGTCTACCTCGGTCTTAAAAACCTCCAAGGATGGAGTTTCTGCCACCTCTCTGGGGAACCTGTTCCAGTGTTTTACTACCCTCCTAGCAAGAAAATTATTCCTAATATCTAACCTAAACTACCCTTGCTGCAGCTTGAGCCCATTGCTCCTTGTCCTGACATCTGCCCTCACTGAGAACGGTCCAGACCCATCCTCTTTAGACCCACCCTGCAGGGAGTTGAAGGCTGCTATTAAACCCCTCTTAGTCTCCTCTTCTTTAGATTAAATAAGCCCAGTTCCCTCAGCCTTTCTTCATAAGACGTGTCCTCCAGCCTCTGAACCATTGTTGTTGCCCTCCACTGGACTCTCTCCAATTTGACCACATCCTTTCTGTAGTGGGGGACCCAAAACTGGACACAGGACTCCAGATGTGGCCTTCCCAGTGCTGAATAGAGGGGAAGAATCACTGCCCTTCACCCACTGGGAACACTTCTACCAATGCAGCCCAGGATGGTATTAGTCTTCTTGGCAACAAGGGCACACTGCTGGCTCATGTTCAGCTTATTGTCCACTGTCACCCCCAGGTCCTTTTCTGCAGATCTGATGCCCAGCCAGTCGCCCCCAGCCTGTACTGGTGCATGGGATTGTTCCCTCCTAAGTGCAGGACTTTGCACTTGTCCTTGTTGAACCTCATGAGATTTCTTTTGACCCAATCCTTCAATTTGTCTAAGTCATTCTGAATCCTTGCCCTACCCTCCACTGTATTTACTACTCCCCCCAGCTTGGAGTCATCTGCAAACTTGCTGAGAGTGCACTCTGTGCCATCTTCCCAGTTGCTGATGAAGACATTGAACAAAACTGGCCCCAGGACCAACCCCGGGGCACCCCATTTGATATCGGCTGCCAACTAGACATTGAGCCATTGATTACTACAGTCTGAGCCCATGCTCCAGGAATTTTTCTATCCACCTTACAGTCCATTCATCCAGCCCAGAATTCCTTAGCTTGCCTGCGAGAACATTTTGGGAGACCACATCAAAAGCCTTTGCTAAAATCAAGGTACAAATGGATTAATTCAGTGCTCAGGGTAGCCAGTATGCCACCTTTCACCAGAAGTAGATTGATTTATCATTCAGTGAAGCTCACATTCAATAAACTATAGGCATTCACATACTGTACACCCTGAATCACATCAACAGGCTTTTCCTAATGTATGTAGACTTCAGTAACTGGCATGCTTATGAGGATCAGTGAGTTTAGATATCCTTTACTTTAGAAATGTTCCAGTCTTCCTCCCTCCCTTCTTTTTTCACAGTGGAAAGGGTGGTGGGGGTGTAAATCTAGAACAAATATCCCCTATTTTTTTCAAAATCTTTTTTTTCAAAAATGACCATTAAAAAAACCTGTTTTTGACATTGCCTTCTCCACCCCACTCCCAATTTTCAGCACCTCTAAATATTAACGTGTGCCTCTGAGCTAACTTGAAATATTTTTATAAGAGGAGAAACTCAGATAAAGTGATTGCGTCAAGTTTACTCAGAAAATGTTTGGAAGAGGTAGAACAAGACCTGGGTCACCTTGGTTGTGATTTCTCATTAAAACATCCGTCCTCATTTACAGTTTGCTTCTGGCATATACTTGCTTCTGGTGTCATAGGTAACTAATTTCCACACATATTTTCATATTTTCACATATTTTCATATTTTCTGCTTAGATTTTTCATATCTTTTTTCCTGCTGCTTCCAAATCAGGAAGAAAGTAGAAATGTCAAAGAAAACGAGATGGATTATGCTTTGCCTCATGCATGATCAATGCAGCTATCCCAGCAAAGTGCTGTAACAAAACACTTTCATTCATTCTGCATGATGATAGTAAGGTCAAAAGTAAAAAAAAATATATATATATATATGTAGATTATAAATAAAGTAAAATAACCTAATAAGCTTGGTTTTCACAGAGCAGGCTAAAATAGTTTTGGCAAATAGAACATATCTTGCTTAGGGACTTGAATAAACATGCTATTTCTGATGGTGAATCAAGATGGAAGATCAGTAAGGCTGATAAAACAATGATGAATCAGTGTGCTGACTGAAGTGCAGTTAAAGAATGGTTCTCAAAGAAAAGCATGTCATCTTAGCTTGGCCTAATAGGAACAAACTGATCTATGCTCAGTGCTTACTTGTCCCACGTTACCTTAGTATCTGAGTTCTTCAAACTTTTAAATGTATTTTTCTGTATACATCACCCCTGTGAGACAGGAAAGTGTTATTAGCTCAGACTTAAAGACTGGAAAGTAAGGAAAACAGGGCACATCTACATGTGCAGCAATTAATGTGACTGAATAAACTCCAGTGCAATTTGAGCCAGAATAAATGATCCCAATGAATACCATCTACATGTATGGTTAAATTCAGTAATTTACTCCGCCACTGGATAGTACCTATGTCTGACAGGACTATCCGACAGCACTGTAAATTAGTCTACACCAGCCCAATTGTCACACATGTGTAGATGGTGATGCTTTACTGCACGGTAAATTTTTCTACTGTACAGTAAAGTGCACGTGTAAACATGCCCATAGAGATGCAGATACCTAACTCCAGTTGATTAGAAAAGTCTAAATGGGAAATCAATTCATGTTAGGCACCTAAATACTTTAAAAAATCTGGCCCTATATGACTCATTCAAGGTCAGCTGGAAATTTGTGGTGGATTTAGGACTTTTATACCCAAGTTTCACAAGTTCTAATCTAACCCAAAGTATCCTGAACTGAAAGTAACCCTCTCTTTACAGTAGTAGATATGATTTTCTCTTTTTTTTAACCTCAGTTTCAAAGTAATTAATTTGGTGATGATATTCTTGAGATGCACGTGTATTGTTAGCAACTGCAGTAATGCCAACTGTCATGAAATGGTCACGAGACTCCAGATTTCAAAGTCAAAATAACTCCAACCTGTGATCTCCCGATCCAACCCTCAGATCTCCAGATTTTCCCAGCTGGTAAGTGGAGGGAAAGAGGTGTGGGGAGAGGGAAGGGGTAGGGGATGATCAAGGCCCCCATGGTGAGGGAGGGAATGGGGCAGGACAAGGAGCGGGAGTAAATGGGGCCCCAGGGCTGGGGCAGGTCATCCAGAGGAGTGGTGGGGAGGTGTAGAGGCTGTCTGCCTGCTGCAAGCTGGGGCTCTGCACCCTGCTGCCTTGCCCCAGGAGCTCTGCCGCGTGACCCCAGTGTACCTCCTGCAGCCCGGCAGGTAGGGGATGTGCTGTATGGCCTGTACACCCCTTGGCCCCTTCCTGCCTGCTGGGCAGCAATGGCATTGCATGGCTGAGCTCCCAGGGCAAGGCAGCAGGGCGCAGAGCCCCAGGCTGAAGTGGGCAGGCCACCTCTGCCCCACAGGGGCACATGCCCCCATGCCTCCCCTGGGGGTGTGCACTGATGCAGGGATGCACAACCCTCCCCCATGCCTCTGGATGACCCGCCCCGACCCCAGGGCCCCATTCACCCCTGCTCCTGCCACTCCCTCCCTCACCGCAGGGGGCTCAATGTGCCCCCACATACCCCTTCCCTTTCCCCCCCCACACTCCTTTCCCTTCACTAACCACTGGGTGCTATCTGCATCTCTGTCTGCTCCTTACTCCCAAGCCACAGCGTACCCAGCCCTGCAGCTGCCTCTCAATCCTGACTCACAATACCCTGCATCCTGCCAGGGGGTGTGGAGACCCTGCTCTCTGGGCTCCAAACTGCCCCCCGCCCCAGTCTCCAACACCTTCACAGCCCCAAACCCCTCCCAACACACACACACTTCAAAAACAGCATGTCATGATTTACATGCCAATCTCTTGGGTTTTTTATGAGTTCATCTCATGATTTTTGGCACAGTGGCATTGGCAATACTGCAACTAAATAATTCAATATGAAGAAGGAAAGCAAATAGGACATTCCTAAGTCCTTGTGAACACAGCAGAGAATAACAGGGCCTCAAGAACATATTCTGCCAAACATAACGGGGGCATGGAAATAGGCCATTGGATTACATAGGTAAGTATTACATCATGTGCATATATATGTTACACAATACCTACCTACGTTTAAGCACACATATATTTACTCATACTCTCTTCATGTACCTACATGCTTGTGTACAGATTCAGGCATATATAAAGCTACAGGTGGACATGCTCTTACACACACGTCATATTAAAAGGGGAAACAATATTCAAGCACTGACTCAAAAGTTATCAGAGGGCTTGCAGAGATTCCCCCTGGAGCTTCTGAGAGCCAGGTTTAGTAGCCAGTAATTTCCAATTTTGTAGATAATGTGTAGGACATGGTGCTGATTAGCCCTTAAATCATGCTCTCCCTGCAAAAGTAAAGTCTTTAATTTCTTTAATGGTTAAAGACGTGTCCCTGCTTTCCTCTTTTTCACCTTCAGCAGTGTGCAGGCACTTGTGAAACAGGCCTTAGTATTTGTTTTTGGACCGAGCGTATGGGCACAGATAGCTCAGATGAAAGGAAACAGAGAGAGAGCTTACATTTGCGGTGTCTTCCTCCAATGAAGTAATGATGCTTCATATTTAATCGCTGCATTTTTAAAGAAGCATCTGGGATTTTGAATCGCATGCCTCCCTTTAAGTTTAATGGAAGAAGTGTTGCTGATATAGTAAACAGTGCTTTAAGGAGGAAGGTATATAGGAGGCTCATTGACAGGAAAAAATACATGTTCTAATAGGGAATCTGTGTATTTATTATTTTATCATCCTCTCAAGCTCTAAATGGACTAAAATAGTTAGCTGACTTCTATCACCTTGCTAGAAGGACTGTTTCACCAGGTAAGTACATTTTTTCCATGCAGAAATGTTCTGTCTCCTAATCTAACTCCACCACGTATTGTAATGCCTTTTGTGACCCATGAATAATTCCTTTTTCTCTGTGTTTCTTACACCCCTTGGATATTTGCAGAGCATTACTCTACCTTCCTTGCTTAACCATTTTATTCATATTCAGTTCTTCTAATCTATTGCCTTCATAAATCAAGTGCTAAAAACCCTAGAGAGTGCCTTGGCTATTCTTCTCTGAATACCCTTGGCTTTCTGGGCCTCCGACCGAAAGAATAGGGGAAATGGGAGGGGAAGGCCTCAATGACTTGAACTACTGCACCACTAGAGAGGCCTCTCCTCTTCCATAATCCCTTTTCCTTTGCTTAGGGACTGGGTCCTCCTACTACTATCAAGAGTGAGCTGGGGCAGGTTAATGTAGGTGTGCAAGAGAGGACTCAAAGGGAGGTGACAGAGGGATGGAAGCATTTCCACCCCCTTCCTGCGGTCCACCGATGAGAGACTGAGCCTCTACTCTCCAGGACATTTGAAGAGGGTTTGGGGTCCTTCTTTCACACCGTCAATCAGATGCCAAAGGTCGGGGTGGGGGAGGAAGAACGGCATGGGAGGCATTACAGCTCTCTTTGCCTTCTCCTACTTCATTCTTGTTCTCAGTAACGGAAAGCAGTAATTGAGAATCAAGATCTTTCAAGCATGAACTTACCAGCGCTGTCTGTTCTTTCCTTATCAGAGGATTTTTTTGTGTGTGTGTGTGGGTTTTTTTTACTCTGCTTTCACCCTGTCTAATGTAAGGGCATGACAATTTCTCATCAGTAACGCAAAACATCGTTACATATATTTACTCTCCCTATTCATCCTCAGAGCAATTTTGTACATATTTAAGCGGGAAGAAGGAAGACAAATGAAGATAATACACTCTTTTACGATGTGTACAAGGCAAAACAAAGGGAATTTACTGCAGCAACATTTCTCCGGTTCATGGTGTTGAGAAACGTAACAAACCTCACCACCCCCCCCCCCCCCCAAAAATCAACCAAAAAACCCAAGCATGTATTTCTAATGGGCCGCAAAAATATCTAAGGAAATTAATAGGCTAAAATAATCATTAAAGCAGAGCTAAGGTTGCCTCTATAATTCACTTAAACATCAGAGCAACATGTCAGGCTATGAATACTGATTCCCCCTATACACAAGTACCCCAAGAGGAGAATTGTGGTTGCTTGAGCTTGCTTGCAACCACTATATGCTACCAGAGTGGCATCAATAGACCAAAGCAGAATTTGGCCATGAGTACCAAGCCTACGGATGCCAAAATGGATACATATGACCTTTTTTTGGACCTTTCCTCTGATAACTGTAATGTGCTTTTCTATGATAATGTGTTAAGCATCACAACAGCCCTGGGATTTAGACAAGATATTTTAATGTTCTCATTATAGATGGGTAGGTTGAGGTACAGAGAGAATAGGTGAGTTGACTTAGGTCAGTTAGGAAATTGCTGGCAGAGTTGTTGCTAGACTATAGTCGTCCTGAATCATACCCCTCGCAAGGTAACCAGTAGGCCACAATAGCTCTTCTGCGTTTCCCGAACTTCTTACTGGTGCACCAAGGTATTGAGACATTTAATCCACAAACCATAGCATCCCTTCTTTTTGTAGCTTGTCTCAATGCAGTTTTCCTTTGGTGATGTTTTCATGTCTGGACTTTATATATTAGGGCTCTGAACACCTCACAACATTGGAGCCTCAGCTCAGTAAAAGTAATAGAGTGAAAACATCAAGGCAGTTCTCTTGAGTTTTCATGGTCTATTTCTTTGCTTGCAGCAAAGTTGGATAAAAGTATTTACCTCTTAAATGTTTACCTAATACAGTATGAAGCGGTGACCTTAAGTGGTCTTTACAGCTCACAAACCATAAAAAAATTATGAATGAGCAATTTTTATTCCCTCAAAACCAATGGCAACGGCACACTATGTTTTCTTCCCCCTTCATCCCAAGTATACAAGTAATATTATCTGGTACAATTACTATCATTCACAGATGTCAACGGTCACTTTTGATTTAACTTTAAAAACAAAATACATTTCTGTTGCTGGAAGGAAGAAGAAGGAACTGAAATTATTAGTGTTATCTATGGATTGTTATCAGGGACAGTAAGTAGCACTTAAATTCTGTTCATAGGAAATGTAGAAATTGCCATATTCGATCAGAGCAGTGGTCCATCTAGTTTGGTACTCTATCACTGACAGTGGCCAAGAGGCAACAAAGGGGAAAAAAAATCAGCAGCCGACAGTTTTGGAATAACCTATCACTCGGAAATTTTCCTCTAGCCCTCTCTGCATTTGGAGGTTATAGTACGGCCCAAAGCATGAGCTTTTACATACACTCCAAAATTCTTATTAAAACAAAAATATTTGCTATTTTAATTATGACTATTTTTAGTACTCATAAACGTATATACTACTTTCCCCTCTCCTTCTTATCCAATGCTACCAACTCGTTTAGTTAGTAGGAAACTTGCCAATCACTAGAAATCAGATTGAGCTAATAGAAAGTAAAAAAAGAGCTTGAGGGTAGGGGGGGAAAGCAAAATGCCAATCAACCATAGTCTACTCTATAAATAGTTTATCTAGCTACAAAATAAATATTAAACCAATTCAAAAAATGCACTTGACTGATAATATATGAGCAGTTCTAATCAGCATAGGAATTAAGACTCAGCAGACCCACAGACAAGGGATAACCTGGTTGGGACTTCTGTGTTAGAAGGTATTGTTTAAGCTAGAATCACAAAATAGGAAAGACAGAATGATAGAGAAAGGTCCCTTGTAACAAGGGGAAAAAAAAATGCATAATGGGTCTGTTGCTGGGATTATCCTTTTTGTTTGGCTTGCATTGATTACTGTTACATAGAAGGAGTCTATAATGTAAAATAGAAATTCACATTAAGTCGCATAAAATTGGCCTGTGGCTATTCTCACCAGGGGGAAAAAAAAACCACTCCTACTCTTCAAACTAGTTTGTGGGTTCATAGGAAAGAAGGGCTGGAAGGGACTTCACAAGATCATCTAGTCCACATCCCTACTCAAGACAAGATTATCCCTGACTAAATCCATCCCAGCGATGTGTCTGTCCAACCTATCTTGAAAATTTCCAAGCATGGAGAATCCACAGCTTCTCTTACCTGCTCCAATGCATGATAACTCTCATAGTCATAGGAGAGTTTCTCATAGGAGAAGTTTCTCCTAGTCTCCAGCACCTAAATTTCCCTGCAGCATCTTGAGGCTGTTGCTCCTAGTTCTCTCTCCTACAACGAAAGAGAAAAGCCCTGCTCCATCCTTTCTATAATCACCCTTCAGGTAGTTGAAGACGGTTATCACATTCCCCCTCAGACTTCTCTTTCCCAGGTTAAATAACCTTAGTATTTTCAGCCTTTCCTCAGAAGTCTTGCCTCCAAAGCCCTTGACCATTGTTGTTGCTTTGCGTTGGACTCTTTCCAAATGGCCCAGCTCTTTCTTGAAGTGTGGGGCCCAAAATTGGAGGCAGTAATCCAAGTGAAGCCTCAAAAGAGTAGGGTAATCACTTCCCTTGAATTGCAAGTGACTCACCTGCTAAAAAAAAAAAAAACAGTATAATGTCTGTCTTTTTCTTTTCTTTTCTTTTTCTTTTTTTTTTTTTTTTTGCAACAAGAGCATGCTATTGGCTCATATTCAGGTCATGGTCCAACTGTGAGGACCCAGTCCAGCAATTTGGAAATTTCTATCACTTGTTTAAAGAGGGCCTTGCCCACCTCCTCCTCTTGTTTTGGAGGCCTGTGGGCAGACAACCACCATGACACCCCCAAGCTGCTCTTTGTTCCTTATTTCATAACCAAGGGAAGGTTATAAAATGGGGGACATCAGTATGGCTCCTCAGTATAGCTATGCTCTCCTAGGCTGTGTCCATACAAACATTGATGTTTGGTTCCCTGGGGACACTCATGCCTGGGGACAAGTTAACCCAGGTGGGGTAGCAGAGGCTGGGTTCAGCACTGGGCTGGCCCCAATAGCCTTACCTGGGGTCCTGGGGGCCTCCTGGGGCTGCAGCAGTGGCAATCCTGCCTTGTAGAGCCTGGCTGGCAGCTGCAGCAAAGCTCTGGTCAGCCCAGCTCTGCTTTTGAGTGGCACGTGCTGCCCATGTGTGCACTGCTCCCTTTTTTTTTTCTCCTGCAGATGTTTTTTGATATCCAGGGGTCAAAAAAACCACAGGAAAAAAAAAAAAAAAAAAAAAGCAGAGCAGCATGCATAGGCACTGCTCCCTTTCATTGTGGAGAACATCTGAATGTGCAGTATGTGGTGCCACAGATGTGCTTGCAGCACCACATACCGCACAGCCGCAATCATCTGGACACTGGCCTAGAAAGGATTTCTCTATGCATTGATGATTTTGTCCTTCAAAGCCTTAGTCAGTGGTTTTGTTACTTGATGGATTGTAAACAACCCATTATTGCTAATGTGATCCTCATTCCCTGGCAATTTGCTTCTGCTTCCAGACCCTCTTCTTCATGTTTTTATGACATTTTTGCCTAATTGTATCATCAGTACAACATTCTTCAAGACCCTCCTTCCTTCAAACTCTCTCATATTTTATCCCAGCTGCCTCTCACCTAACAAGGTCACCTTCTTCTAGGACCTTATTTGCACGGTCCCTTTGATATTACTGACTAATAATCACCAAGCTTCCCAAATTCATGATCCTCTAAAACCAATGGCCGTCTAACTTTTGTGTCGGTGTCTTCCTCCAAATATCTTCTAAGATCAAGCAATCTATGTGGAGTGTGCAACAGACTTTTTAGCAGCAGGATCATATACTGTATCCATACCATGTGATATTTGCTTTGCTTGGGGTTTGTGATGAGAATCCATTAGCTAGAGAAAATCTACAATGCACTTGAAAAGCATTTTTTCCCTCTCATTGCTGGTCCTTTGATCTCCTCTCCTTCTCATGTTTCTGGGGTTTCTTCCTCCCCTTTCAACCTGAGGCATCTGTGATGAATACTAATAGGGTTTGGTCAAACCCTGCAACTTATATTCAGGAAACCAGTGCCCTGGGATACAGACCTGACCAACCCATTTATGCTTCATGGTTCAGGTTATTTTGGGGGCAAGAAGATAAGTCTGTTCAAAGGTTAGAGCACAGGTTAGTGAATCAAACTTCCTTTTGTTTGATATTGAGTCCTATGGACCCCTATATAATTTGCTTTCTATGCCTTAGTATAGTCCTTTGTGAACTCTGCATCATAATATTTGTATACCGTTTCAAGAGCTATTGAGAGGCTCAGCTAGGTAATGGCTGTGTGATATCCCCAGAAAAAAATTAGGTGCAAAGGACCGATTCAGACCTCATTTGTACTGAGATAAATCCATAGTAGCTCTATTGAAACAATGGAAAATAGCATCTCTGTGGTAAAAACCATCCTAGTGATGCTGGCCCTCTATTTTTTATACCTGTGAACTCTGTGCATGCTTGAAATCTTTAAATGGTGCTATGTTTCAATTCTGCAAACAGATCCTATCATTATGATCAGTGAATATAAACCCAGGATTGAAACATCCTGAATCACTGGGATGTTTGTCATTCAGATCAGGACTCAAATTTCAATACTTAGGTCCATTTTTAAGTTGCTGCCCTGTTGGCATCATTGGCAGCAAAGCCTTCATCAGCAATTCAAACTACAGGGAAAAAAGATTCTAAACACATTTCCGAAGAACGGTCTGGATCGGCAAAAAGAACAGACTGGGGATATCAGACAGCCATTACCGAGCCTCGCCTTGCAATAGCTCTTGAAATGGTATACAAATATTACGATGCAGAGTTCACAAAGGAGTATACTAAGGCATAGATAGAACAGTCTGGATTGGCAAAAATCTGAAATCATCATCATCTCATTGAGGATTCTTGTTGGGAAAGTGGCAGGTCCAAATGGGAGGTGGTCTACAGAAGTCATCTTGATGACAAGGAAGAAGATGCGGTGACCATGAAGACCTAAAAGCTGGGTGAAGTAAGAAGTCAGACAGAGCTGTTCCTGTGTAGGTTGTGGTAGAACTGGCTGAACTATTCACAGTGACCAGTTTATTGCATGCAAGTGAGCCTTTTTTTCTCCTTGCAATTTGTGCATGTGACCAGACACAGATTTTTAGAGAATTCTTTGTTAGTCATAGTCACAGGGTTTTTTCTGCCCCTGACCCCTTGCTAGCATCTCTGAACACACCCTCCTCAAGTGGCACGCCTGCTGACTTCACCTTCCTGCCAAGAGACTCCTTGCCTTGAGCTACAGTCCTCTGAGAGCCAGCTGTGCTTACCCCGCAGATGAAGTTTGATTCAGGCACGTGCCGTTCTTCCTTGTGGGAACAGAGACCAATAGATCACAGAAAACAAGAAGAGACATTTTGAAATGCTATACTGTTTAAGCTTGGGATCAGGAGGTGGAAAAAAATTACTAAATGTAGGTATGCATGAATACCTGTCTTTCTTAGAGTCCCAGTTACACCTGTCCCTCTGGGGTCTGGGTCTCAGTTCAAGGACCTATCTCCTGCTAGGACTGTGTGTCTCCTTAAACCCTCTTCTGCTTCATGGAAACCAAAATCATTTGGAGAAACCATCTGGCAGGCCCATTTGCAGTCTGAGCCAGGGCTTCAAAGTGAATGGCCCAGTCTCTCAAGGACTGGTCTAGAAGCACTAGGATCCATGCTTTACTATGCCCTGCCTGAATGCACCACCTGACAATCCAACTATTGCATACATACTCACCATACACATATAATAATAAGGTAAATATGTGTGAACACACATTCACACAGCTATTTTCCACCCCACTTCTTTCCTGCAATTTTTTTTTCCAAACAAAATATTGCATTTGTAAGAGCTGTATCATAAATCACTTCTAGGAAAATACTTAGCTTTTGCATGAATGGATGCCCATGATTTGTTTGTCTGTATATTTGTTTGCTTGTTTGGGTCATTTTTACCGAATTCTAGAGACTGGTTCACATTCAGTTCGGACTGGTAGTAAAAGAAAACTATTACCATTTGCTGGCCTATGTGAAAAGATCTGTTAGCATCAGACTAGTTGCCCACTATAGATAAGCATGACAGAAAGCCCATAATAGATTGATAGATAGATCTTGGAAGATGGAGACTGGATTCTTCTTATCACTGTACAGACACGTGGTCAAGGTTGAGGAATGTTAGTAGGGTAGTACTTGGGGGAAAGCTCACTTTGTTGCTATATGGGCTGTACATTGTCTTCGGCTAAATAAAGAACTTAGATTTTCAAACTTTCCTGTGCTGTTTAGTCTGGCACCTTCCACTGACCCTAAACAAATGTTTTAAAAATGAAGAGAGATGGTCTATTTCTAAAAAAGTTGATGAAGTTCTTACATCCACTGAGCTGTGCAATGCCCTGAGCCATGCTTTTTTTATATTTTTATGGGTAAGTGATAAGTATGGCACAGGGCACTTTATGTTTGTAGGGCCATTTAAACACTTCTTCTCTAAATATATGGTTTATATTCTGTATATGCTGAGGGGGATGCTGACTGGCAAAGCATTACTTTTTAATAAGTCATTTAAGATGTCGTATGTATCATTTTATGACAACTTTACAAGTTTTTTTTTTTTTTTCTTCCTTTCTTTTTAGGTGAAGGTGCTTATCCCCTGAAGACATAACTAATGATTTCACTTCTTAATCCTCAGATCTTTAGTGGAATTATATTATAATGAAAACCATAAAAGTCTTGGGATTTGTAATGAAAGTAACCCTGGTGTTCTTAAAAATAATCAAATGTCAACTTGGAGACCAGTCGTAGTCCTGAGACAAGCAAACCCCACTGTGAAATGAATGGCATGGACTGCATCATATATGTATTTAGGTAGTCGCAGCACACAATGGCACATACTCTGTGGGGGCGTCTACACGAGATGCTAACTGTGCAGTAGCCTAATAATACTGTGCAGTAGCGCATTACGGCACAAACAGCGCTAATACACTACTGCACAGTAGTATTAGGCTACTGTGCAGTAGTGTCACTAAAAAGGCATGCACTGGCACTACTGTGCAGTAAAGCCAATTACTGTGCATTGATTTAGTAGCTGATTATACAAGTACTCAATTTAATGCACATTGAGTATGGTACATGAATGAACGTGTAGATGCGCCCCGTGTAAGCATCAGCATAATAAGAGCTGTTGCTGTCATCGGGGGTTCCAGGAGGCAAAAGTCAAGACAAAATTTTGCTCTTCAAGCCTTATTTTATTTTGACTTATACTACTTTTCCTCTTGTGTACCTCTGCTGATCTCCATTAAGTTTCCCCTAACTTACACCTTTATAAGTGAGGGATGAACAGGCCACCTCTGGGGGGGGGGGGGGGGGGGGGTACTTAAAATACTTATAGGATTTTACTCTGAAGGGAACCTGATGCTGGTAAGAGGCCATTTAATTTCTTCCATGAAGCTCTTTCCATTGAGTATGATATTATATGTCACTCAAATTGCTGTGGTCCAGTAACTTTTTACTTCCTCTTATTGACTTCTCATATCAGTGCCCACCAGAAGACATAAAGTAGACCTGAGCCACTAGAGTAAATGAACGATCCATGATGCTTATACTGTTTGCTTTGGGTGACTCGCTGAAGGACAGAGTTAACCCAAAAATATGAACTTTGATGATGGAGGATTCTTCTATGAATCTAGCTAAATTTTGTAGCGGGACCACTTAACCATTGTGTTTGAGGCTGAAGAATTTAATTAACAATGTAGCATTGGGGGGTCTGAATTTCCCAATAGGATTTGTATAATGCACTAGTGCAAATATACCCACCTGGAGCCAAGATGTTCAGGCAAGGCAGGTTGGAGTGAATCAATGTCATGCAGAGAGCCAGCAAGAGCCCCTAAATGGGAAACATTTAAAAAATATTACCATGCATGCCTCATTCTTATTTGCTGTAAATTCTAAACTAATTAATTCACAGACTCTTTAGGGTTTATGCTACAAATGAAATGTGTGCAACAGCGCTCAGCAAATGTAGGAGGCACAACTCCAAATGAAATCACAGCCTGGTAGTTAGCACCACAGTAAATCTAGCCCAAGGTGGCATTTTTTAAATGGAGGCAAGCTAATCAGAAGGCTTTGGGGGCCTAAACTTTCCAGAAATCAGAAATATATATGTTCAATTCACAGAAGATTTTTTTTTTTTTTTTTTTTTTTTTTGCAATGGGATATATTGAGTATGAAATGTAGGGACTGATGAAAATTAAGGCTGTATGTCATCGTAAGGTGGGTACTTTCTGAGCTCAGGGCAAACTTCGGGTTCTCTGGAGTAAGTGGAGGATTTCCATTAATTTAAATCAGGGTGGATTAGGGTTGTATTCTGTGACTTGAGACACAGATTGGATCTAATGCCTTTCACATGAGAGATAATGGGAAATATAACCACAAATTTCTATCTTGGAGGAGGACAGGAAACTGGGGGGGAACCAGCAGCTTTCAAGACCTGAGACTCATGTAGAAAGGTCCAAAAGCACAGCAGGTACAGCAGATACTACTCAGCTGCTGCGTGGAGCTTGTTGGATTACACGAGGGGGTTGCAGGACATTTTCTAGCAGTTGAAAGAGAGATTAAAATTACAATAAAGTATGGAGGAGTAGTGAAAAGGAAGTCAGCATTCAAGGGAAACAGGGTGGATCTGCTCCATTTTTGATAGTGATGCATCCATAGGAAGCTGGTGAAGTAAATATAGGTAGGGACAGGTGACAGTATATTGCTCCAAGTCAGACAAAATTGGCAGTGCTAGATGACAAGACGTGGCTTTAGCTCCTCCTCATTTGCAATGTAATGAGAATAAGCATAGCCAGCTGTAGTGCTCAAAGGGTTAACACTAATGGGAGTTGCATGCGCCTACTGAGAAGACAAGAGACCCTTTAGCACTGCGTGCTTTTCTATTTGTTTTCATTTGTAACTGTAAGTTTGAACTGATAATTGTTTAATTAGGTAAATTGACTTTTTAATTTATTTTTTTTTCAAAATTCAATAATGTTTGACTATATTTTATCTGAAATAATGAACTCATACTGTGATAATAATCATGATAGAATGAAAAGGGGTGGGGGTGGAGGGGTGAACGTTTAAAAGATCCCTGTTATCTGGCAACAAGTTCCATCCAGTGGATGTAAACTTAATTGCAATATATTTCCTTAATGATCTGGCCTAATTGGGACTCAGAGATACGGTATCTTTTGAACGTTGCCTTCCTTTAACAAAGCGTTTGTAGTTGGCTCCTTTTGAAGCACCTTTAAATGATTAGATTTATGTATAAGTAATGCTTTTTTTAAATATTTAATCAAGACGTGGAAGAAAGAACTGGGAGGAAATCATAGATGTTACCAGTGGCAAAGACCTGTTGGATCATCTGATTTGTGCTCCTCTTTTCATCCCAGAAATGTGCAGGACTCTCCCCCGTATTTTGTAGTTTTGTCCAGGCATCTTTAAAATTTGAGCATTTCTGAGTGAAAGGATGCCTGGAATACAAATAGGCTGATAGAGGCCAGTTTTGTTCCGTGTTGCACCAGTATAAAACAAAAATATTTTCATTGAAGTCCATGGAACAGCTTGCAATTTATAAAATGAGAATCTGCTCTCCACGGTCGGCGCTGGAAGCACCACATACAGTGCACATAATTTCAGGGGGGGCAACTGGAGACATTTTGGTGAAGACAAGAATAGCTGCTGGGTAGATTTGGGGCATAGAAGTTAATCAGATATTGATTTAGGATCCTGGTCCTACTGTGAACTCCAGGTGGGTGCAGGAATCCATGTATGCAGAGTTGACTGCAGGATTTGGAGCCTTAATAACTACGTTTTACAGCTAGGAAATAGCAACAATAAAATAGTGCAAGTTTCCTGACTTGCCTTGTCACCCTGTTCATTGTGGGTATCTATCTCACTGTGCTGCATTAGTTATTTTAAAGCAGGGCAATTAAGACAATAGAAGAGAAGTTGAAATAAGATAAGGGGCGGGTGGGTAGATAGGTAGTCATGTCTCTTCAACAATACACATTTACACCATAGATCCCCCCAAATTTCAGCATTGTGCCCCTAACACTCTCCATACCAATTATGATGCACAGCAGGGTCTGGCATTAAGGACTAAGTGAGAATTGCATTTATCAGATTATTTTGTCATGAACACTTTAGGCAGTTCTAATTCATAACATAGGCCATCATCTACAAGCAGCTCTTTTTTTCAAGGCAAGCACCTTTTTCATGTATTGTGACTGTATTTTAAAACAGATATCCTCTCTATGGGAAAATAATTTCTACTTCTTCAATTCCACACAATTTCATGTCAAAGCAGGGAGTTTCACCTGGGCTAGAACAGAATAGTGTTGAATTTCAGATAGGACCAAAAATCAACCAGTGGGGAAGACCTGAAATTGAAATCTCCATCTTTGCTTATTACTTGGAAGCAGACCTGGACAGAGGCATGGGGGAACTGGGCAGCTGCCTGGGGCCTGGACAAAAAGGGGCCTGAAAATTTTTATTTTATTTTTTTCTGTTGTCTGATGATTATTATCTGTGTAGTGGTAGTCATTAGAGGTGTGCAAAACGGGCCGTGTTTGATTCGGATTTGGATTCGGCCTAAATCGGGGACAGTGATTCAATTCGTTGATTCGCATCACTGCCCCCAATTCAATTTGGCCGAATCTGAAGATTCAGTGCTGATTTGGAGAATCAGTGATTTGGCCATAGACGCAGCTTTAAATGTTTTTCTCTATATTCCTCAAGGTACCAGGCACAGCTCATGAATGTGGAAATACTTTCGGTCCAATTCTGGGTCCACCGCCTAGCGCGCTGCCCTCCCCCCTCCCCGCACCTGACTTTTCAAAAGATCTTTCACTTTCCTTGTTAGTCCATGCCTGTTTCATAGTTATTGCAATTGAGTGAGATAATTATTAATAATTGCAAAAGGTCCCAGTCAAAACCAATGTACCTGTGATATCTGCCCCAAAGAGGTAACAATGATAAGAAAGAAAGATTATGATAAGGAAAGCCTAATCACCATTTTACAGAGCAGTGCTGAGGCCCAGAGATGCCAAGGTATTTAGGTGTTTCCTTACCATTGATTTCCATGGGAAGTAATTTCAGTGGGACTTAGTTCAAGCTCATCAAAGGTATTTTTGTGTTTCTATGTCACTGTAAACCCACAGTTGCGTGGGAAATCTTTGGCAGCACAATGGATGGCAACATGATCGTGTAGGTCAAAATTGAGTGTTTTAGCCAAGGGAGCCTCTTTTCTTTCACGCTGAAATAATTTCCATATTAGAGAACTGGGGTATCAGAAAAGCTGGACTCTGACACTACTGAACGAATGAGAGAGGATTATTACTAATAGGGAAACGTCCCTATTAGTGTACGTTTACCATGTAAAAAATACCTACTACTATAAAGTATAGCATGCAAGGGGCATCTGCATGTTCAGTTAACGTAACACAATACAATCTGGAGCTGTTTGAGCCAGAGTCAACTGCTCCCACGAGCAGCATCTACAAGTGAGTTTGGGACAGCAGCAGTTTGAACCAGGCTGGGAGCAGGCTCAGGGGGTCAGCCCCAGGCTCCGGGTGGTGGTGTCAGGCAGTGGAGGGGCTGGCTGGGTCACCAGGGTGCAGAACCTGCAGAGTTGTGGCTAGGTGGTGGCAGCCCCTGCACTTTAACACTCTCGTGTCCCAACCAGCCCTTGTTACCATCTACATGTGCGTTTCATTACACTTAATTATTCTGATGTAGGATAGTACTGTCCTTGACTGTATTATCTTATGGGAGAGTTAATCAGTGTGCCCTAATACTGGCACATGTGTAGTCAACTCCGCAACAAAGTGCACGTGTAGATGCATCCACTGTGTTACCAGAACGCTTTTCCATCAAAAGTTTAGGAGGCAGTAAGACCTGGGAATTATTTTGCATTTAGCTGTGGGCCGACTCTGCTAGTCAGAAAGCTGGGACACCATCAAGTATCTCCATCTTTACAGCTTCCCAACCCTCGGTAGCCAAGGCTGCCTTCAGTTTGCCACTGGTTTCGCTTATGGGTGAAGAGTGGGATGATGGTATAAAAGAAAGTCCATTGTCCTAGAAGAGGAATAGGTTTTGTGACTCGCCCAAATTCAGATCTGATGCGAGTGACTTCCAGCTTGTTATGGTCGAGACATAAACCTATTTCATCTCCCACTTTTTCGCACCAGGTTGGTAGGAGATGTTTGGGAGCAGTACTCAGTCACCCCAGATTCACCCCAGTGTTTTCTTCATGAATAGTTCAATACAAGTGCAAATATGTACTGCTATTTTCTGCCGTGACTGATCAATGCAAATAAGCTTCACTTTCCCCGCAACTGCAACACAACTGATGATCCTTGCATTGGAGTCAGTGCTGTTTCATAAATCAGCCAGCAGGAGGTGGTCTGAAAGCACCATCCCCAAGTGCTCTCTTGAGGTCTTAATGGGTTACCTTTGAAGTGGAGCAAGCCCTCATGGGTCCCTGGCTGTCTGAACCCCATAACAGGGTCTTCCATATAAGTAGCTATCAAGGCAATAGGTCTTCTGGGCTCTTGCTTAATATGTTTAGTGTTCTGCCATTAGAGTAAATGCCAGTTCTTTTTTTGTTACTAGATTCCCCAGGCTTTCGAAGTACGCTTTTAAGCACTCTAAATACCACAAGTTCTCATTACCCCACCTCCCACTCCCCAGTGGAATTCTTAAGTGACAAGAAGCTGGAAAAATACAGATGGCATAATTATATATTTTGCAGTTGATTAATCACCACAAAACATTAATCACATTTGGTATAACAATACATAATCAAATTCTTTATAGTAGAAATTAAGTTTCTTTCTGATAGGGAATGGATTCCTTTAGGATATTGACATGGCTTTTCAGCATCTGTTTTGCACCATTTCCACATCTGCATTTGATTTAATCTGCTTTAGGGCTCTGCAGAAAATATAGCTTTAAGGTTCGCTTCATGTTTCTGAATGCACATGTTAATAATAGCAGAAGTGCGGAGGGGGAAATATCTACAACAGCAAACTCCTGTGCACATGCTGTGGGTGCCCAATCTTTGCCTCAGATGAATCCTATGCGTTTCGCCCAGGAAGTAAACCTGGTAAGTAAAACTGGGAAGTCCTTCTATGCCAAGGCTGTAAAATGTTAACAGTAGAAACACTGTGTAGATACTGTGGGGATGATTGTCTTAGGGTGGTGTCACATGTTCAACTTAATGCTTACTATAAGTACAGAGAAAACTCAAGCAGCTGCATGTTCCAGCATTTAGCATGTGTTAAGTGCCCTCTAAGGGGGAGGTTACATATTACACTTAGCCCATGCTAGATCTGTGGGAGGTTAAGCTGTGTTAAAGTTAGACCATGCTGTGAGCAGTCACATGTTGAAAGTTATAACCATTTTTTGCCAGCACAGCTCTGACTTGCCACTGGAGTGGTGGTGAGCAGGGGCATGGTTGGGATCCAGGACACTTGGGCTGTGTCCAGATGAGCGTGCACATGAATTTCCCCAGGGACAAAAAGAAGAAACACATATTTGCACCGCTGCTACTTGTTCCCAGGGAACATCTGTGCACACATGTTCTGGCCCATAGCAAGTTGCCCCTACCCAGTAGGGGAGTCTGGGGTCAGCACCTAGGCTGGCCCCGGTAGCCTTATCTGGGGTCCTGGGGATATCCCAGGGCTCCAGCAGTGGTGATCCAGGTTTGTGGGGCCTGGCATGGACCTAGGTAAAGACTAGCAAGGATGAAGGCATCACAATTTAGCAGCAACCTTTGTGTTTGACCCAGTGTGTCCAGCAATGCATTTTAATCCTCGTTGCAGGATTTGGGATGTCCTAAAGGCTTATAATATACACAAAACACATCACACATAACAAGCACATAATATGTATTTACCATTTATTACATATAGATGTTTATCATGTATTTATCATTTCTTTTTTTATCATTTATTTCCATCACCTATCACATAAATAGATTGTGCCTACAATATACAGCAAGCTATTTTTAAGCATCCAGCTAAACTAGATCTAGGAGGTTTTGAAACAAAGAGCCAAGGTGTATTAAGTCTGTTTTCTGAACAAATAATTTGGCAGCTGGTGTTCAAAAATCTGGATGTTACTGGCTTATATGAAGCGCTTTTAGTGCTGTGAAAAGCGGTGCTGTATAAATAAAGTGACTGATGTTCTGCCAATAGAAACCTCAAAAGGAAGTTGAAAAACACAACAAGAGTTGCCTCTGAAGTTGGGGGGATAGGGAAGGGTTATGTTTTATTTTGCCATCTAACAGAAGCCCAAAAGCATTGTTTCAGTAAAATGGGCCTGCTAGCTGAACCGAGTCCAACTCCATCCCTCTACAGACGCCTGGTGATGAAAAACCCATTCAGCGTATCACTGTAAAAAATTCTTGTTTATTGCCAGAAAGAGCAGAGCACAAAGGTGTTCACACCCATAGGTTTTGGCTTCCGCTTTACGGTGCTGCGGAGAGAGGTACAGCCCGACTACGGCCTGCCTCCTCCTGCCAGGGCGCAGTTACACCCACAAGTCGCTCCCCTGCCTGCAGCAGGCCTGTCTAGGTCTGTAACCACATACCAGTATCAGTAATGGACTTTGCATCCAAACCATAACCCTTTAGTGGGCTCAAAACAGACCAAGGTGAGGTGGGGAATCTTTACTTAGTTTCAAATTTCACCCCAGCCTCCCTCTAAAGCATAATTTCTTCACTACTCCACACTTGCTCAAGAGGTGAACCTAGGTGCAGCTTATGTCTCTACTGGTGGCCACCTTTAAGTTTATCAGGGGTGCTCACCAGGACCTGGGGGAACGTCTGTTCACCAGAGCACCCCAAGGGATGACAAGATGAAATGGTCACAAACTCCTCTGTGACCGTTTCAGGCTGGACATAAGGAAAATCTTATTTTCTGTCTGAGCCCCCAAGGTCTGGAATAGCCTGCCACCAGAGGTGGTTCAAGCACCTACTTTGAATGCCTTCAAGAGACATTTGGATGCTTATCTTGCTGGGATCCTATGCACTGCTGACTTCCTGCCCCTGGGACAAAGGGCGGGACTCAATGATCGTCCAAGGTCCCTTCCAGCCCCAATGTCTATGAAATCTTTGAATCTACTCAGGCCTGGCTAAAATACAGTGCCCGGTGAGTCAAGACAAGCAGGTCTGGGACAGAAGTTTCATAAACCAGTTTGGCTTAAATCAGTTAAGTCTGATACTACATTCAACCAGGTTTATCTTAAACCAGTTTCAGCCATTTTCAAACTGGTTTATGGTTTGCAACTGGCTTATGTGCACTGAACTTCTATTTCGTTACAGGTTTAAACCAGTTTCTGGTGACTTAAACCTGTTTATGTGTAACTTCTGTCCCTAGCCGCAGAGAGTCAAGGCTCAGTCCACTCCATCCCTCCTTGCTATCTCCATCCTGTCCAGGTGAATTCAGAGTCCAGGATGTTACAGTATCCCAGGACTGGAAGGGGACTGCACCCTGCACCAGCAGATCTCTGTAGTTTGTGTGTCCAATTTGAATCAGAATCCCTCTGATCACTCCAGAAGATGTGGTTATTCTGTATTGGCCCCAACACAAGACTAGACCAACCAGGCCTTGCAGTGTTGTAGTCCTGGACTTCAGGTAGTGCTTCAAAACCTGGTGTCAACTCACCTACCTAATTACTTATGGCAAAAAGCAGTACCCTAGCAAGGAGTAGAGGAGGGGAGCAGGGCAATCTCCCTGGGCACCATAGTGAAGTGGTGCTGCCCAGCAGGTACAGGGCATGGGACAGAGCCATGAGCAGCTCATTTTCAGGGGCCATGGGGATGGGGGAGAGCAGCTCCCGTGGCTGTGTGCACCCCCAGGCAAGCATGGGGGGTAGCGTGTGCCCCCAGGATCTGTGCACGAGGCAAGGGCGGGATGCTGCTGTGGGCTTGCCCCAGGCACCCAACTTCCTTCCTACAGTACTGGCAAAAAGCGGCAGGATTTTAGGAGTAAGCACTTCACAGATCTACCCTGTAAGCAGAGGCAAGAATATTCTCATCGGGAAGCTTATGGATATTGGAGCGATGTCAATTGGAGTTACGATGGCAGCATACACAGTCATTCCTGAGTTACCCTTAATAGCAGCGAAGCCACAGTGGCACAGACTTCAGCACAGGCTAGATACCTCAGTGCATGCCCAAGAGCCTGTGTTAAGTTGTACAGCCTGTACTAAAGTCTGTGCTGCCGCAGCGACACTGCTACGGTTGTCCAAGACAGCTAGAGTATAGCTATCATAGTATAAGTAATGTGCTGCAGTGTCACCTCTGACTGCAGAGTAGCCAGACTCTGAGACTCTACCCAGTCATGGATGTGAAATAAGAACTGGAATTGAATGGAATGCTAATGCTCTCGCTCCATTTTTACTCCGTCCTTTCACAAGCAAAAAAATTTCCTAGATGTTCATAGGAGTAAGGACCGAGCAAAGACAGAGTAGGGAGCTCAGGAATAAGTAATTTTAGAGGAGTACATTGATTAGCTATCTCCTTGTTTAAACATATTCCTGCCACATTGTTGACTGAGCAGATTTGCATCTGAAAGCGGAATATGCTCCAGTGTTGGGGAACCGGCGAGGTGCTCTCTGTGTATTTATGGAAAATAAACTGTTAAAGAGTGACAACCGGCTCTGAAATGGAAGGGGTTGGATGAAACACAGAGAGAGAGAGAGAGATGGAAATCTGGCAGCTTTTGACAGGTGTGCATAAATCTTCCTGAAGGGTAGAGTCACCTGAGGAAAGAGAGGGAGAGAGACCATTAAACCTCAGGAGTTTTGCAAGATTCCCCAGGAACACATGGAGTTTACAAGCAAAGGAACGATGTCTGCGAATGCACAATGAAAACTATCAAGAAGCTCTGCCACTAAGGCATTCAGCACACAAGTGCCCTGGGTGTGATTGACCCCTGATGTAGCAAACATGGGACAAATCAATGCCCATCAGAGTTACCTTCTGTCCTAACCAGGATCTGGCAATGCACATAGATCACAACATGGAGCGACAAGACTCTCTTAGTCTTCTGTGTGATCTCTTTAAGCCTAGGTCCAGCCCCTACATGGGGGGTGGAGGAGTGCCAGGACTCCTTGCCTCTGCTTCCTTCCCTTGTTGTGGAACAGAACTGGCAAGAAACAAGGAGGGTTGGGGTGGGATGGGGTCTTTCCTCTATCTGCTTTTGCCCTTGGGATGATCAGTGCAGTTGAGATGGAGACTGTTCAGTGGGCCAGAGGACCTGTCCTAAAGAAGTTGCTGATGCTTCCAGTGAACCTGCCCCCCTCCTATCTTACCCCAGCCCTCTGAGCATTAAGATTTGGCCTTTCCTTGCAACCTTTTCGCACCCTAGGAAATAGAAAAGCAGATGGTCCCAGAATCAGAAAATGCATCATTTTCTTTAACAGATGAGAGCCTGCTAGGAAAAAAAAAAAAAATCAATAATGCCTTTCTTAAATTCAGTGACGATTCAATGCTAAAGAAATTCTTTTCTCTTTACTTTTGCAGAGCTTTAGAAAATCTGTGGAAAGAGTACTGGTAAAACGATGGCTCCGGTTTGCATCCACACAGCCCCTCAATTGCATCTTCCATGATACCCTCACTTGGCTCAGCCTGTTGTCATCGATATAAGGCAGGTGTGTCAACACAATAAAGACGTCGTTGGGGGTAAAGTTGCTTAGGGCAGATGTTAAGAAAACTTAATTTAGATGTCAGCCACCCCAAATCCATGCAAACTCCCATTATTTTCATTTTCTGCCCCAACATTTGGGGTCTAATCCCAACTGGGGATTCCCAACATTGGGGTTGCAATATCCTGTAGGTCTGTCAGCAAGATTCTTCTTTTGTGCCCCATTACCTTTGTCATCTCTCTTCCTTGGTTAAAAGAATAAAAATTAAAAAGCCAAAAACCTGTAACTCACTGATCATTGTTATATGACTTCCATATGATCTCACTGGGCCCAGTGAGGTCTGTTCATCTCCCAGGAAAAAGACTAAGGATCAGCTCCAGATTGCCTAGTCAACGTAGAACCTAAAATTAAGACAACTTATTGAAGTGAGCAGGGTGGGGGCTGAGGTTGACAACCCAGGGAACACACACGTTCGAGGCCAGAGCACAAGTGCCCACAGATTCCAACGAATCTGCGAATTCTGCTAAATCCATTGTCACATTAGGACATAAAAAAGGAAAGGAATTGAAGGGGGCAATCCTAATCAACAGGCTTGGGTTCCTAAGCTTCTTTTATAGTGACTGGGGATGACTGTGTCCTCTTAAGGGTGATCCGGATCACCTAGCCACTCCACAAGGACGTGCGATGTTCCAACAGGGTAAGTCTGAACATCTGCTCCACCTCAAACCTTAGGTGAATGACTCAAAGCTGGGAGAGAGATCCCTCTGTTTTGTCAGGATTTAGACAGATAAGAAGAAAGATGTGTACTTGAACTAGTTATAAGTAACAGACAGCCACACTTGCTTCAATATAAAGCACAGCCCTCTTGTGTAACCATAATTGTGCCCAGGATTTTTCTCAATAGCATAGTGGCAAGAAAATTTCATAGAATCATAGAAAATAAGGGTTGAAGGGACCTCAGGAGGTCACATCAAGTCTAACCCCCTGCTCAAAGCAGGACCAGCCCCATCTACATCAAGGCTTTAGTTTAGCTGGGTCTTAAAAACCTCCAAGGATGGAGACTCCACCACCTCTTTGGGTAACTTGTTCCAGTGCTTCACCAACCTCCTAGTGAGAAAATTCTTCCAAATATCTAACCTAAACGTCCCTGTCTGCAACTTGGGCCCATTGCTCCTTTTCTTGTCATCTGCCACCACTGAGAACAGCTCATCTCCATCCTTTTTGCAACCCCCCTGCAGGGAGTTGAAGGCTGCTTTTAAATCCCCCCTCAGTCTTTTCTTCTCTAGACTAAATGAGCCCAATTCCCTCAGTCTCTCCTCACCAGCCATGTCCTCTAGCCCCCTCACCATTTTTGTCCTCCTCTGCTGGAGTCCAATTTGTCCTCATCCTTTCTGTAGTGGGGGTCCACAACTAGACACAGGACTCCAGATGTGGCCTCCCCAGTGCTGAATAGAGGGGAAGAATCACTTCCTTTGACCTGCTGGCAATACTTCTACTACCAATGCAGCCCAATATGCCGTTAGCCTTCTTGGCGACAAGGGCATGCCGCTGGCTCATATTCAGCTTACTGTCCACTGTCACCCCAAAGGTCCTTTCCTACAGAGCTGCTGCCATGTGCAGGAAGTGTGAGACCCAAGTGCTTGGCCCATCTCACCGTGAGGATATTCAAGCCTGCATATCACCTATAACCACCAGGTTATGAGCTAAGCTGGGTGGGGTCAAGAATCTGGGGAAAAGGAGCGAGAGGGAGTGTGATTGTGACCTACTGGTTGGAGCACTCTCTTGGGAAGAGGTGGTGGGAGATCCTTGGTTTTCGCCCATAGGCCTGCTTTCTGGCACAGTGTGATTTAGCCATTATATCACAATCCCTGCCAATACTCAGGTATTCTGCTTGCAAGAGAAACATAGATGTTCTGGCTTCCTATATACTTCATTGGCAAAGGTTGGTGTCTTAGAGTTGGGTCCTTAAAAGCTGGAAGCCACATTAACTAGTGAGTCGTGTAAGCTAAAATACATGCCCGTCAGAGGGATTTTAAGTGTAATTCTGGTTAGGAGAGAAACCAGGCCAACCTTTCTCATGAAGAACCACAGAGAAAACATATGGTTGTTAATTAGGGAGGTCACCTCAAAAGTTTTCAAATCCCCACTCTGCATTACTTGCAAGCAGCATATCCCAGCCTTAAACACCAATGCAACGCTTCTCTCTCCCTCTTTTCTATCAGACTGGTTCCACTTTGTATAAGAAATGCTCTTTAGGCTAGAAAGACTGAAAGAGCATTCTCCCAACACATGTGTTCAAGTCCTTGCCTCAACTCAGGCAACACAGTGATACAAAACTGTGCCTCCTACATCTTGCATGGATGCTCTAACTGCTGGGATCTTGGGTAAACAAGGAACAGAAAGAGCCATCCAGCATATGGTAAGCAATCTGACTTTGCTCCTGTCTGCCCTTGATGTTACAGTCAATGAAGGAGGCACTCTTTGAAAATGCCTAGCAGATTAGGCTCAGCAGGGAAATACTTGGTTTAAGAAGCCTTCTTAGACACAAATGTGAGAGAGGGTTGTGAGCCTTTCAGTGGCATCAGGACCTGGTCGATCATGTGCATGTCCACAAAGAGAAATTGCATAGGCCCAGGGCCTTAGGCAGTTCAAGGATGTCTGTACCAGTGGCTCTCAACATTTTCAGACTCAAGGCACCCCTCAGAAAATGCCAGCACATTGCTTTCACCTTTTTTTTTTATTACAGAAAAATAATAAAGCAATTCCTCTGTTGCAAAGATCTCAGATAGACTCTGAATGTTTTTGACACTATGGATTCCTAGTTGAGATCTCTGGGTTTATATTGTGAACTGCATCTGGATGTTTGCACACTTAACAGTGCCAACATTATGCTGCACTCTCATGGTGCCTCACATGTCTTGTGGCATCCTCACGGCACCCCCATGTCTCCAGTGTCCCCAGGATCAGCGTTTTGAGTATATCCTGCCTACCTTCTCCAGCTTATATGTATAAAACCCTGAAATGCAGCTGTAAAGTCACTTTAGAGGTGGCCATAGCTGCTGCTCTTGAGATCTTGGTCTCCAAGGTACTTTAACGCTGTGGCTGGGAGTGCAGACCAGTGTCACTGCCTTATTTCTGGGTTAGGTTTGCAGGATGCAGGACTGAGTGTAGCCAAAGCCTTACAGGATTAGTTGGCAATTGAGGGAGGGTTGTGAATTTGGCCTCTTAGTGAATTTAGCTCTCAGTCACTTGCCCAATGCCGTAGAGAAGGTCTGTAGCAGGGCAAGACATCGAAACTATATCTTTCAAGCTGCCAGCTAGTGCCTCAAGCACAAACCCGTCTTTTCCGACTTGCTTAATTAATGGTTTTCTCAAGGAAAGGATAAAACAAGCAAAACATTTCTGGTTCCATGAAGTGAAAATTTTAAAGTCTTTCAAGTCTATGTGGGTCATTACAAACGGCTTTAGCCGGTTCTCCTTTGTGGGAATAAGTCTGCATACATTGGTCTGTGCTTCAAAGTCAGGAAGTTTTAAATCACTACTGAGGAAGGAGGGGGAAAAATCCAGTTCAGCAAACTTTTATAGTGCAGAAAGAGAAGAGCCACCGAGTATATAGCTGTGTGTTCTCAGAGTAAATGACATGAGCTTCTTGCTGTGGTGAGCGATCCATATTTTAAATGTCCCTATATACCATTATCATGCATAACAACCTGTCACTATTATTCATGTCTTTTTCCCAATATCCATATTTTGACATTACCACTGAAAAGATCCAGTGCGCTCAGTGGCTTCTTAAAAATAAATAATTGAAAGCTACTGTAAATTATATTAAGCCCTGACACTGCTGACCCTCTCTTGCCTCAGTCCATTGCTATCTCTTTAAATGTATTCCCTCCTAAATTATATTGTAATTTGGAGATGCTGAAGTCTTAAGTTTTTTGACTCAAATGTAAGTTTCTTCCCGATGCATAATTCATTTTCACTTTGTTCTTGGTGCTGCGTGTGCAATCGCATTTTTGGCAGGGAAATGCAGGCTGAAATCAACAACTCTGTAAAGGGTGAGAATGAAATCAGAATGGACGGCTTGGCGGAAGAAATATTAAGCATGTCACAATGTTTTGTACTCTATCTTGTGAAATGGAGACAAAAACCTCAAACAACCGTGGGTTTAATGGGAGAGAATGACATTTAAAGTCTGAAAATTATCCACTGCTGATGTCATGCTGTTGTTGCATTTAATTACTTTTCACATCACATAAGCTGATGATTTCTGAATGTTTTCAAGCCATGAGATTTTTTTGATGAGGAGCATATTCTCCCCCTTTGCATTTTTTTAAGGTGGAGGAAGACAGTGTCCACAGATGAAGATTTGGGCAAAATCTTCATCTCGTATCAATTGACGAAACGCCATGGACTCCAGAGGAGGTATACTGATTTCAACTTGCTGAGGATCTTTCCCAGAAATTTGGAAAATCATATGTCATTAACATCCTGCAACAAATTTATTTTGGGGTAAGCCAATGGAGCCGTATTGTCTTCTGTGAAGCTTTGGCAATATATCCCATTAAGGATCCTACCCCCTTTCTTTTCAGCATCAGTATAAAGGGTGCATCATAATGGCAGATGGGTTCAAAAGGTAACAGTATACAGGTGCATTGCTTTATAAAGTAAGATGCTAAAAGCGTATTTGTATTTTTTATAACCATAACTATTTCAGGTGCACTGGAATAAACAATAGATTAGATGAAAATGTGGCTGTACAATGGGATATGGGAATGAAAATATAGAAAAAGAAATGAGGGACCTGAGGACAGGGAACTTGAGCCCAAAAGCTTGTTTAAGATGTCCCCCAACCATACAGTTGGTGCAAAAAAAAGGTATAATTTCAAAAAATCCTCACCAAAATCATTCCAAAAAAATCACGTTTTGGGGACCACTGTAACTACAGTATCACTCCAACTCTACCAATGGACCATGGCGATGAAAGACATTCCTATCTGCGACCATCCTTAAAGGCGCTCAATGCTTGAAAGATGTAGAGAAACAATGAAATTCAGAGGTGAACAATTCAAATGATTAAGGGATTAGAGGGATGGAGTTATGAGGAGGCATTGGGAGAGATAAATATACAGGTTCCTCCAACCAGTGTTTGCTCTCTATCTGGCAAACCCTCCCCACAGGTTGTCCTCTCCTGGCTGGGAGCCGGTGCTGGGAAGAGGAACTTGTGCACCGTTACCGCTGTTCCTGGCAAAACCCAGCTCTTTGCATAGCTGCTCCCTGCAGCTCCCAGTTTGAGCGGGGCAGGAGCAGCTCTGAGGTTCCCCTGGTGCCTACAACAGCAAGGGACAGTGCATCTGCCCCCGGATCCACACCTGGCTCAGTCTAGTGAGATGCTGGATGCAGATTTTAGATGCTACAAGGAAACCCATAACCACTACCTCTGTGTTATAATTGCACCACTTTTTTAGAGAGAAGGTTGGAATAATTTAATTGTCCTCTGATTTAGACTTTCCTACTCACCAAATTGACTCCTTTGAACAAAAACCAAAATGCATGGGCTGACAGCAGCCACCTAGCTGACGGATCTCCCCAACACATGTATATTTTCCCTCCCATAGACCCCCTCTTGTTCACCATGTGAAGTTCTTGTCACCACTGGCAAAGTCCTATTGAACTTTTATCCATCTGATTTGATTCTTTCATATGCTGAACCCTGTCCTCATTATTAAACCAATGGTGGCAGCTGCCTTTGTTCAATGCTCCCCATGACTATCTCTCTGCTTCCTTCCACGTCACCCTGAAGGCCTGAAACATCTCCCCCTACTTCTTCAGATACCTCAGCAAGTTTTGCGGGTATGTACATTTTATGAGTGGACTCCTTGTGGAACCAGCTTTGGTCAGGCTGTAGGATTTTCTCAGCCCTACCCAAGCTCCTAGATACAGATGCAGCTTCACCGGTTCCCTTTTTCTAGAAAAAGCTGAAGTCTGCAACCTGATTCATTGAAACAAAGACTCTGGAAAACGAAGGAAAGAATTCAAGTGGGATATTTAACAAATTCCCCTTTTAAAAATGGACATAAGAGTGTAAAAAATAAAATCAACACCGATTATGAGGAGCAAAAGGAAACAGTATAAAATAGAAACTACATCAGTAGATTTTTGACAGCTGTGATATTATAGGCTGAATTAATGTTCCATAAATATACATTGGGCATTTCCATTATAGTAATGTCAGCTTTCATTGTCAATTGAACAGGTGCCTATATAGTAAACCACATATGACTGCTGAGCAGTGCTTTGAGCAATATTTTTTTATATGAAGTGATACCGTTATAAAATGGGATGATGCCAGACTTACATTTTTCAGTATTCGGAGCTGTGTATCTTTAGGTGGGCATCTATTCTGGACCAAGTGAGGTCACATGAGATGGAATGAGCGCTAGTACTATTAAGTCCAAATAAATACCACAGGTCTCTTGATCCGTATCTGTAGTATAGTTAGGCCAAAACTGGAAATATGGTTTCCTAAGGACACTTCTTAAAGGCATAGGACACCAAGAATCATAATAATATCTCAGATTCTTGATGGGGGAATCATGTATGTATTTAAAACGGTTAGCCTATATGGATTAACCCTATATAGCATCATCGAATAGGACAGGATGAAACTTCTGATGGGAAAATTCATGCAAAATGCTGAGCTCAATGAAAGAAGATATTATTTTTGGTAGGGAAAAATAATATCATTTTCACAAAAGCAAAAAATCAAGGAATAGGCTTCTGAAACATTTGGAGTCATGGATCATCCACTCACATAGATACATTGCATAAAATGTCTGTGCTTTAATCTGCTTTTCAGAGAACTGTCAAACTAGACGGGTTGAAAAAAAAAAATCTCTGCATATCCACAGAGCTATAACATGGGCAGTTGGATGAATTGGTCAGAGGGACAATGACTTAAAATCGCATTACCACATCTCAAGAATCATCTGAGAGTGGTACTTTAAACTTCACATAGCCTTAACTTGAAGCAAGAGAGGTGCAGAATATTTCATATCCCTCTGCTGCCTCACAACCTACTCTGAATGCAATGTCTCAGCTCCCTGTAGCACAAAAGTAAAGGTGGGGCATAATTGTCATCTTTTATTAAAGGTCTGTTTCTCTTCAAATTTCAGGCATGTTTAATTTGACCACAGCAAATTGAACAACCAAGCAGCAGCACTTCCACTCCACTAGCAACCAACTTAACAACATTGGCTGATTTCCATTAAAAAAAAAAAATCTTTTATAGGAGTTTTCTCTATATGCTTTCCCAAGCTCGCTGCCATAGGCGAGTTACCTGTAGCAGAGCTTAGTTTCACAAATGCTGAATATAATGAGGCAAACCAGCATCATTCATGAGATCCCTGGCAGCAGCAGCCTCATGTAGAGTTTTCACTCTTTCTTAGATCCTACCTGCTCTTTTAAGGGTGGGGGTTTTTTTGGCTAACCTGAAGTAGAAGAGGGAAACTAGAGAAAATAAGAGATAGGACAGATCCATCCCATTCCACCCTTTTCTTTAGCTGAAGGAAAAAAGAAAAAAAATCAGGTGACTTTTTTTAGATGCCTAGCTTCAAACATCCAATTTTGAAAAGTTTGGCCTAAGTGATTTGCCTATGGATGTACGGTAAGCCATAAGCATCTTATAAGATCTCAGGGCATCTTATGGCTCTACTTACTTGCTCTAATCATAAAAGACACTGCCTTCCTATAATGGTTCCAGGATTTTTACCAATTTCTTTCCTGTGACTGTTTTCTTGCTATGTAGTCTAAATTGCCCTTGTCTTTGTTCCCCCACCCATCCCTTTAATCCTACTTCTTCCCATCTCACGTCTCCCGCAAGAATTTGCCCTTGGGCTTACATCATGAACATGTTTGTAAACAGTTATTATTCCCTTCTTGCTTAATCATACGGACAAAGGTAGAAATAGTTCATTCTTTTCTTTCTCCTACATTCAAATTAGTCAGATGTGCTATTGATGTCCCCAAGAAAAAACTTCTCTTACATAACCCCATTGCATCTTGTTGTTTGCTCTTTGGTTGTGAGCATCTACCGAACAAGACACTTCACAACAGTGAGTGTATACAGCAAAGGTGAGGATTCATGTGAAAGTCCCCCCTAGTAAAATATGGATCACCCAATGCATGGCCTAAGACAACAGGCCTGAACAAACCCCTGTTAGGAATTGAACCTAAATCTAAAGGTCTTTAAATCTAAGTAAACCAGAAGCCTAAACCATTAAGCAAGCCCGTTAAGAAATCCCAAAAAGCTCCCTTCCAAAAAAATTAAAAGGAAATAGTAGTGTCTCTTCCTTACAAGGCTTGGAGGTTGGTTTGAAGAAGTACTCAAATGCTAATCCTTATTCAAATGATTTGAACCTCATGGGTTTGCAAAGCTATGCTATAAATACTGTGAGAATGGGCTGTCTTTTGAGATTTTTGAATATTCTCTGCTTCTTCACCAGCTAGGAATTGCTTTTTCCAGTTGTATTTTTCAAAATCTTGCTCAAGTCCTAGTCAGAACCAGGACTTGCAGAGGTGTATGATACTTCTTTTTAAAGGAAGTAATGCCAGGCCCCTGCATCTCAGAAAGGACTCAAGTTAGCTCTTATTTCATACTAATTAGCACCGTTTTTTCTAATACATAGCAGTATGACTTGTGCTCTCTGTTCATAAGCAATTCAGGCAAGCTATGGGAGGTTAAAGAGGTTTTATGGTGTCTACAGAGCCAGGAGGACAAATGAGAAAAGTTCCTTTGGATCAAGAAGTAAACTTCCCATGATGGTTGGACCAATAATCACAATTCAGTGAGTTATAAGAAGGCAGGGACTTGACCTCAAGTAGCTGGCATACTCACTGTCTGTCTCCTCTTACAGTAAATAAAGTTCAGCTGGGGCAATTTAGACTTCTGCCATCCAGGAACCCCAGGTCAGCTTTCATTTATTGTGGGGTAAGAGTGGGTGCATGGTTACTGCAGATCAGTCCCCCACCCCTGCTAATTTGCTGCCATGTGATTATTTGAGCATGACCTTGGGGCCTTCTCCTGCCTACCTGCACACCCATGCACGCACTTGTGACATTTAGCATAGGATATAGAGGCCTGCACTCATCATTCCAGTGACTTATTTAGACTGATACCTTTTAGCATGCTGTTACCTCAGTTGCTAAACCAGTCAAATTATCTGTTTTTTTTCCCCCGAGAAATATGGAACCACTCAGAGCTCCCAGCAGGGTTTGCAACACCACTGCACCAGCAAAGGAGTTCGACCTGTTCCTTCTTTTGCACTGGGTCTGCTCTAATTAGGAGAGTGAGGCCTATTAGCTAATTAGTTTTGCAGCAGTGTCAGAGGGCTGAAGGGCTCTGTACTGATGTGTGATGAAGAGCAGACATGCATTCATGGGTTAATGCTGTGTATAGCCTAATCCTCCTTCATTCGCACAAGGGTGTAAAGCAGTTGGCTGAATGCAGTTCCTTCTGTTTGGTGCTGGAGGAAGGGAAAACAGAGTCAGGTGCCTGTGGTTCAGTAGCCTGAGGGCAAAGACACTGCAGGTGTATGGTTAACAAGGTGATAATTGGGTAACAGAGTGAGGATAAAAGCAGTTACAAACAGTTGGTCAAGGGGCTATGATGTACCCAGCACAGTTACAAGTGCTGAGCTCTGCAGCCCAGGGAGATGGGAAGGGAGACTTGGGAGTTTATGCCTTACTGAAATCTTTGTCCCAGGCTTGTTCACTGGCACCAGTAATCTTCCCAATACAACATCTGTCAGCATCTTCAGTGTAGGCTGTCTCTCTCAGCAATTTATAGGGTCAGAACAGTGGTGTATTTGCACCACTGCTGCTAGAGCTTGTATGGTTGAGTGGATTAGATGGTGCTCCCCAAGAACTAGGTGCTAATCCTTCCTCTTCCTCTGGCCTGTTGCTTCACCTTGGGCAACTTGTCAAAACCCCCTCCTCACTTCCTGCTCAGTAATCCATTTAACTAGTTAAAAAGTGAGCTCTATTGGGCAGGATCTGCCTTGCATTATGCACAGGTAAAGTTCCTGGCCCAAAGGGAACTTGGCATCATTTAGGGAGCTACTCCAATACAAAGACAAGCAGATAACAACTTAAGAAGTAGCAGCACTAATCTAAGGGTGTTTCCTGAATAAAGGCAAGAGCTGTGTTGAAAGCAGTATTGTCAGCAAGGCACATTCACAGGAGAACCGAGGGCAAGAGTCTTGCACCGTTATACACGTGGAATTGAACCCTATTTCACTACAAATGACAGTGACTCCAATGGAGCGACTTTGTGAGTAAGGCATATCTGAGCTGAAGGAGGAGCAGCAATCTGTTCCTGTATGGGAAGCATGATGCCAGACCTGGCTTTGACATTTCTCATTATAAGCATTTAAAAAAAAGATTGCTTAAATCATTCCAGAAGCAAATTCTTCAGATATTCCTGTCTTCTACCCAACCCTTTGTTTGCATTTAGTTCTGGTGAAGGATGATACAGTGACAGGATTGTGGGGTACCAATGACTGCAAGCACAACAGGCAGTATTGAAAATGATTATATGTAATATAAGATATACATTTTATGTCTATAAAATCTTGTATAGTAGGAGTGATTCTAACTGTGTCCCACCCCCTTTGATTTTTCCATGAAGCATCAGCTGCTCTTTAAATTGCTGCATAAATGAAAGGAACCAAAATAGGGATGGATGCTGAAGTTAGTTTTCTAATCAGATCAGACTGGGTCTTATTAATAAAAGTGACTGGTCGGACTAGAACTGTCTGTGGTTAAATAATCAGTTATGTTATCGAGAAATGATTAAATTGCATAAGAGAAAAAAGAGCAAATTACCCTTGGTTTTACTAAGATTTGGAACAAAAAAAAAAAAGAAAGGTCTCTCTTCAAACTAGGGAGTTTGAAATATTTTGATTTGATGAACAAAGTTGTTTTCTCTCATACTGATGCATGGAGTTCAAAGTGCAAAGGAAGTGGTGCTCTCCCCTACCTTGGGGGTCTTCAAGAGGAGGTTGGATAGATATCTGGCTGGGGTATCATGATCCCAGCACTCATTCCTGCCCAGGGCAGGGGGTTGGACTTAATGATCTGCTCAGGTCCCTTCCAACCCTAGAAACTATGAAATTAGGATACTTATCCTCATAGATTCCTAGGGTTGGACCCAAGGGTCATCTGGTCCAATCCCCTGCATGAATGTAGGATGTGTTCTTCCTAAACCATCCCTGACGAATCACCAGAACCATTGCTCTTCCTCTTCTTTATGGCAACCTCTCAGATGGCTATTATACCTAGTTCTCATGACCTTTCTTCTGTTTACAACTGGGGAAACTGAGGCACGCATGGTGGGCAAGTGACTCCCATAGCACTCTAAGAGCAGAGCCAGTATTAGAGCCAAGGCCAGGTGAGAGCTACTCCAAGTGCCTTCAGCTATAGGCTCCACTCAGTTTCTAAAATTTAAAACCTCCTATAAATATAGGAAGTTTTAGTTTGAATTTGAAGGAGGGGGAGGAGGAATGGTGTGTGTGTTTAAACATCATATTTGATTGCTCAATGTTTTGTTTTTTTTCCTTCTTGATCATTGATAAGATTATAAAAGGATGTGGAAAGCCCTTACCTTTGACACCTTTTCTTGAAATTTTGTAAATTTTGGCAAGGGAAAGGAAACAACTATTGGTATTCACACCGCTCGAATGATTTAGCAAATCCTTCAGATGAACACTACCATCAGATTAATTAGAAGGTTCAACTTCTGATGAAAAAGTACCAGGTACGGCTCACATGCAGAAACGGCTCAGACATCTCACAGCAGCCACTTTTTTCTAGTAGATTAAAAAAAAAAGAAAAAAAAGAAAAAGATATCTCTTTAATACGAAATGCCAGGAAGCAAAGCCAGTCTCCTGAACCCAGAGATACAGACCTTGAACAAATGTTCATTCTGATTTAGACGCTGACTCTGTGCTGAACTTCAACCATGTTCTTAAATCCCGTTGACTCTAGCACATGTTTAAGTGCTTTGCTGAACTAAAGTCTTAATGAGGCCCCCTGTTAGGACTCCTTATTTGTCTCTGGTAGTGCCCCTGCCTGCAGCTCCAAAGCACTATGCTGTATATGGCTTCAAGTTAGCATCCTTTTTTTTATCCCCTAATTTCTTCAGTGTGGGCACATCCTTTCCCAGTTCAGCCTCAATTATTTGATTATAGCACTGAGCGCTTTGATGGCACTCAAAAAATAATGCTTTATAATTAATACCACTGATAAAAAGAGAGAGAGAAAATATCAACATACTATTTAGCAGGCATGTTGCAATAACATTAGTGGGTCAGCCTCTCCTCTTGCTCTTCATAGGGAAGAATTTATTCATTTTGTTTATTCCTCTCCTTAGGATCCGTAATTGCCTTTATTAAACTCTAGACACATTCCAGTCCATAAAAACACAAACCTTAATCAAGTGTAAAATACTTCCCATAACTTCCCAGCTTTATGGAATAGTCCCCATTTCCCCCAGCAAGCAGCATAATCTTCCTTGCTAAATTGCCTCCTCGCCCCTGCCCCTTTCCTCATCACATTTTGGGAGACCTGTGGACCATGCCCTAGGTGTCCTGCTGCAAGGAATCTGGAGTCTAAAGAAGTGACATAGGATGTGAGTTGTTAAAGGTCAGCATCCTTCACTAAAAAGATGCTGCCTATAACCCCTCCCAACTTGGCGAAGTTCAGCAGCTCAGATGATCATTCAGTCTCTCAAAGTATTCAGACTGTAAAACATGTCCGATTTTTACTGGTAAAAACTGGATACATAAGACCTGACCTCCAAATTGATGAGAAACTCATGCAAGGTTTGAAGACTTGAAGGGATGGTGCTTTTTATAGGTACACATTACTGTCCAACTCTCTTTAATGCTACAGGCCACCTACATGTATCGGGGTTTTACTGAAACCTTCCTCGGAGGCATTGGGTGTTGGCTGTAGTCAAGGTTGGCCATTTTGACTGGGGTGTGCAAATGCTCCTGCTAGGATTTAAACCCAGAGGTCCCTGGCTAGAAGGTCTTGTCACTATGCTAAGAGTCAAATCGACTGCCATATTTTGGGGCAGGAAGGAATTTTATTTCATGGTCAGATTGGTATTGACCCAACTTTTTTTTCCGTGCCCTGCTGCTAAGAGCAGAGTGTGGCGGCAATGGCTGCCTGGGGGCAAGGGAGCTCCTGGCACGTGGCACGGCTCATCTTTTCTCTGCGGTGCTGCTGGCATTGCCCCTGTGACCCTCTTTTGGGTCACAACCTGGGGTTGGGAACTACTGGTATAGACTGTTTGCCTTCTTCTGTAACGGGGGCATGGTCCTCTTCTTGGAATCAGTGAGGCACATACTAACAACATGTACAGAAGCAGGACATAAACCATTGTAGTCCTCCCTGCTTTGTCCGTGGCAGGCTAATGTGTTATGTCAGGGCCGACTATATCGCTTTGCTAAGAGGCTAGACCATGGATTTGCATGGGATGGTGTGGACAGGGACGATTCTGTCGCTGGCAGGGGGGTGGATGAGATGACCTCTGGAGGTCCCTTCCAGCCCTGCTTCTCTGTGATTCTGTACATCTGTTGGGTTGAAGTCATCGTCCCAGGTACAGCAGATTGCAGCAGTCTGATGCCAAGATGATAGTGGGCGGAAAGAAATTATTTCATAGTTTTCATAGACATTTGGGCTGCAAGGGACCCTGGAGGATCATCGAGTCCAGCCCTCTGCCCAGGGGCAGGAAGTCAGCAGAGATCATAGGATCCCAGCAAGATTATGAGGCAACTTTTCTGCCAAGAGCAAGGGGCAGGAGGCTTCTTTTTGCCACCCTTACATATTATGATTATCCCAGAGCTGTTATCTAGGAGTCTTCAAACTTTGCTCTGAGTAGGTCTCCCAGCTCCCTTTCTTATTTCCTTAACTCTCAGATGCTATTTTTAGGGGGGATGTCTCCCTGTGAAGCCCCTGAGGATCACAGTCTCTAGGCAAGACAATGTCACATGGTTGCAAAAAATAAATAAATAAATAAATACCCAGCTTCCTGTTGAGCTCTCTCTTTAGTCTGTCTTTTCTCCCTGGGTTTGGTGTTGTCTTAATGGTTCACATGAGCTTGGCAGGCTTTTAGGCTGCAATCTCCTGCGTGGCCTGGCGAGAGCTCCTTGACCTTGTTGAGCATTAGCCTGCAAGGCAAGGAGGTGCAGTTTGCTAATGCAGTCAGCTTTTCACTGGTGTCCGAGTACGTGAGCCTGTTCCCACCGTACTCCCTTTTATTGTGGACCTTGTATTTTCAGTGCTTTTCTATAGCTGCATTCAATCTGAGAACTAAATGGTTTCCTTGCTTGTGAGGAAGAGATGTCCTTGGATTGTATGGTAGCACTTAGGTCTTTACACGCTTTCATTAGTCCGGCAGGAACACTGTGGGAGGCGTGGTGCCTTTTAGATGTCTCTTGTCACCTAAAGCAAATGTGTCTGCTACTACCAACCTGAGAACAGGACACAATATCCATTTCTGTGCACCGCCAGCTCTTGTCATAGAGCCATAGCCATAGAGAAGTAATGCTGGAAGGGACCTCAAGGGCATCAGCCTGTTACTTCATCTAGCCAAGGGCACTAGCCAGGTATAATTTCTTTGCACAGGTGAATATGGAGACTGGAATCATGGCAGGTCTCATGTTAGCCCCCTTGATGAAAAGCTATTTATTGCACATGCCATGCTACACATACGTCATGCTTAGTATAAATGTGAATGCCTGTCGGGTCCTTGCGTTCACTTGCAGTGATTTTTATTGAGCCAAGTCACGCCAGCAATCATGCCACAGTATGACCTACTAATGGATAGGAGAAGCTTCCCCAGTATTTGGGGGATAAGAGAAGCTTCCCCAGTATTTGTTTTTTTTTTCAGATCCGAAGTTTTACTTCCCCTTTTTAGACGGATCAGCTCTTCTATCGCAGCTAGGATACCACAGGACAAAAACACTATTCTAGAGACATTAAAGGGCTGAACATGTTTGCAATGTGTTTAGCTGCTATCAATATTTATGTGCTCATTTGAGGGGCAATAAATTGATAGAATGCAGCTTTATAATGCATCAAAATTGCATCAGCTTCAGGGTTGTAAATGGAAAATTACTGCAAGAGGGGAAGTGACGGCGGAAGGGGCTTTTCCTAATGACATTTAATTTGCTACTTTGAATACTAAGTCCTAGAAATGTCACTGCAGCTGAATGATCTTGCTCTCTTCTCCTAAAAATCCCATTGTGAATGTGACCGGTGATAGGAAGTACTGAAGAATATCCAGAATAAGAGCAAACAAATACATCAAGAATGGTCTGTCCATCCAGTATTTGATAGGGGAAATCAAGGCCTGGGGTTGAAATGGCCTGGGTAGGATGAGACACTGAAAAGCATCCTGGTGATTTAGAGCCATAAATCCCAAAGATACTGAAAAGTACTTAAGTTATATATAGGCACTTCGAAAATCCATTCTTAATAATGCATTCTTATTTAAACGGTACACTACTCAGGAAGTATGTTGATGTACAACATATTATTAATATGTACATACACACACACATGATTTATAGCAGACCAAGATGTGTGTGTGCGCGCGTGCGCATGCATGTGTGTGTCAGTCACAAATATTAAGTATCCACCCTGGCATCTCTGCCAAGGCCCTTCAATAACAACTTGTAATACCACTTTTTTATTACAGGCCTCAACTTCTTTTGAGAAGAGCACCAGTTGTGACATAGGGTGAGGTGGTTGAGGAACAGATGTTTATTAAGAAACCCTCAATAGATTAATTTTAGCATCTGGTCTTACAGCCTCCAGAGTTAAAATGCTACTGTGACAACTCTATTATTATTCTTTCTCTTAACATGTTACAGCAGCATTTAGAGGCTCCCACTGAGACCAGGGCTCCATTGTGCTGGGTGCTGCATTAAGTCAGTCCCTGCCCTGAGAAGCTGACCAGTTGAATGAAGAAGGTGACCAAAAATGGGAGAGAGGGGGGAAAAAAAGAAGCAGAGAGCTGTTGTGACTTCCCCAAGTTTTCCAGCTCTGACCAGAACATAAATTTCTGAGATTTAAGTTCTTAACCCCTTAGGACAAGTGCCTTTTCACATCCTCCTGCCAGCCCCGTGCCTGTTGTCAGTCTCCTGCACTTTGTCACCTCTCAGTCCTATCTCCATTATGACACACATGACAAATCAGCATTTTTTTTTCTTACCATACAAGATCTCCTACTTAAGGTGAAAGACAGTGTGTCCTAGTCCAGAAGAGTATTGTTCAGCCCAGATATTGAAGAAGGCTGAGAAGTAACACTACTAATTGCAAGGCACCTACATTGTCCCTATAGATACCTTTGTCTAGTAGGCTTCGTTGCCTCCGGCATAGGGGCACTTTATGAACGGTGTGGGAGTACATGATAACTGAATATATCTATACTTATTGATATACTTAGATTCATGCAGGACAGAGCATCTCCAATAGTCTGGGCATGGTTGCTACCTATTGGAATTGCAGCCATACTAGTAGAAAGGCTGTCACCTGCTCAAGCATGTGATGAGGAAACTGCAGAAGTTCACCCCAGTTAGCCACAAATATTCACCTTTACAGCACAGGCACCAGTCGTCAACATGCTACTCCCTTAGGAGAAGAGCTAGGCTGGGTGTTGATAGTTTAGGTTTATTTTGGAGCAAGAGGAAACATGAAAGTTTAAAAGAGTCCCATATGGAGAGTATCTTGCCACCAGCAACCCGGAGTCTCTAATTCCAGTGGTTCTGCTGTTTACCTCCACATGGGGAGAAAAATCTCTCTCAAACAGCATGGTCCTAGGAACTTATAATTAAAAATTACAACAACACCTTTAACACTACCGAGACAGCCTCAAGGGTGCAAAGCATATCCCTGAACACCGCAGTTGTGCACACACTTAACAACACCACTGCAGTGGGTTTGTTTTCTGGGTTGAATTCAAGCGTAGCCAATGGAGGACATGATGCAATAGTCTAATACTGATGTGGCATTTGAAAGAAATGTTCATGACTTCTCAGATGTAGGTTGATTAAAAAAAAAAGAAAAGAAAACGAGAAAGAAAAAAGGAAAATGCTCTGGCCAGTTCTGCTATAGCATCGTCTAGATGTAGCTGGGGGGTACGGTTGTACCCCAGAGAGCAAATTCAAATGACAAATGCTGTGTATACACCTTCAGGAAAGGCAGTAGATGGAAACCTCATGAGTCCTTCTGCTTGTTTCCCCCTTCCTACCAACTTCACCCCCGTTATATCCAGACTGCTGCCTCACCCATGAGTCAATCTCCAACACTTTACAGGATAATGTGCTCGGCAGCCCTCACTCAAATAGAGATATAGCAAGCTGGAATGACAACAGCACACTGAAAACACGGTAGCCCATGGCTCCTCATTATCCTTATATCTATAGCTCTACATCCTGACCTGGGGGTGTTGCCTTGAGGTACCTCCGTATATATCCTAAGGTAAGAAATGTCCAACCCAGACTTAGAGGGAAATTGTGCACATGTAGAAAGAGAACAATGTCAATGCTGAGACCTCCCATGCTGACTGGGGAGGAACGTTCTGCTTTACATTAAGATTATTTTTTTTTCTTTTCCTTTTGCTTTGGCAGGGCAGCTCCATAAGAATATGAACAAAACCTGTTAAAATTGGAGCAGTCAAAGCCTGCACTGCAAGAAGTTTGAGGGGAAGTGCTGATGAAGATAAAAGAGGATGATTATGGGTCCTATTGTGTTAGGTATTATACTGACAAGGAACAAAGATGACTGCTCATAATCCATAATCTATATTTGAGGATGTGCTAAGTTGTTGCCTGGAGCATAGCAAAAAGAGAGGTGACAAAAAGATCCTGATATTTAAAGTGCCAGAAGAGAGTTGGAAACCCAGTCCCATCCATCATCATCATCATCATCATCATCAACTCGCACGGAGCTCACAACACATGTAGTAATAGCAATAACAATACTCATTGTTATTTGTATTGCATTTGTACCTCGGAGCACTAGTCATTGGCCAGGAAGCTACTGTGCTAGCTGTTATGCAGGAACAGGTATCAATACTGTCCCTGCTGTCAAGAATTTCCACAATTTAGGCCCCTACCTCTCTTTGGGACTTTTGCAAACACAGTCCAACACGGAGATCGACAGCCATCTCAGCACATCATTTACCTATCTATGAGTCGCCCTGTTGTTTGAATACATCCTTTGAGCGACTCGCTGGGAGCTGGGAGGGGAAAGGACACTTTCCGCAGTGCGAAATATAATCACGCAAATGAGAAAGGGAACGGAGAAGAATGTCAGGCAGCAGCAGGGGGGCTTTCAAAACCCGGGAAGAGTGGGGATTCTTTTCTCTTGCTTTCTTTAACTGCTTTCTCATTTACATTTAGAAAAAAAAAAAATGACATATAATAATTAGGTTCCCAACTCTGCCAAAACTTTAAATAGGATTCTTTAAAAATAGCCTTTAAAAGTTCAGGTCTTTTTTCAACAGATGAACAATAGAGTCAGTCTAGGTTTTTTATTATTTTTTTTTTTTTTTTAACAATAGTCATTTGGAAATGCAGGCTGAATGCTGACAGGTTTTGACTAACAGAAAAGTTTGGGAATCTATTGTAATACTCTCCATCTCTCTCTCTCTCTTTTTTTTTCTCTCCGTCCTCTACTCTTCTCTTCCCTTTCCCTTTCACTCGCCATTGACAATGTATGCATTAGTAATTGAAGAAATTCTATTCTTAACTACTCCTAGTCATGTGGCTTGTCGTTCTTGTTGGTGGTGCTGCTGCTGTTTCTACAAACTAAACACATTTGACTGCTAATTTCCCATTGAAAGACACTGGAAGGTTCCTGAAATTAATGGCGTAAGACAAGTTTACAAACTGTCAGGCTCTGATGTGAAAATTAGTGTGTCACCCTTGTAGAGGCTAAGTGTGGTAGGCTGGAATAACAGAGAGCTGACTGCATACTCAAAGATTTTCAGCAAGGGGAAGAAAAAAAAAAAGGCTGCCAATATTTCAGAGACTGGGAGACGGCAAGGGAGAGGAAAAATATTGGTGGGGGGAGGAGAGGGGGAGGAAGTGGGCTTGTTGGCACAGAGAGGAAATTGCATGACTTTTCAAGCAGAAAACTCTATTTTACACTGAGAAATCAACAGCTTTGTTAGGGACCTGCTATTGGCATCTTGCTGCAGCACAGGGTGGACTGGGCCCTGAATAATGTTTGTAGGGAATTACTGGTGGGGGGAGGTTAAGCCACTAAGTCTCTGCTCTCAACTTTAGTTTCTAAAGAAGCAAAACCATCAGTGGATTAAATACGCAACCCTACAGGGCCTGAATCTCTTCTGACATTCATGTAAATCAGAAGCCTTTCAGATAAAACAATGGGATTATGTGCCAGTGTAAAACAAGAGCACGGGAGAAGAATCAAGCCTATTGTTTCCTGCTAGAAATAGACACTTCAATTCACTCCATTGCTCCGGGCGAACAATGGGCACAATGTATGCTGGCTGCCATTAAGGTTGCCGCCTTAAGAAGTTTTTGAGATCGCGACTTCCCAAAGCACTGTGAACTGGAAGGTAACAGGAAAATCATCTTCCCAGAATCCTTTAATCCTTTGCTCCAAGCCCTGCGAGTATTGCTTTGAAATAAACATTAACCAAGACCTCTGGGTCATACTTCTAGTCGAGTCGAGTCGAGTCGAGTCGAGTCAGCCTCTTATGTCACCCTCACTTCTATAACACCTGGGTGGGTCGTTGTGTTTTGTGACTTCAAAATTGCGTCATCGACTAAAATGAACCCGAAGGGGCACCTATAGACATGCATATTTGCTTAAGAATAGGACTGGCCTTCTTCTTTTTTAACTAAATTATTTTTCATTGATAAAAGACTTTGTTTTTAAAAGAAATGTTGGGGACAAATATTCGTGTTTTCTGTGTCGCATTGAACTAATTTTTATTTATGCAAGGGAGGTAGCTGAGTATGTTTGGTAGCTTGCTAGGTGCCAATGTACGTCTGGAGCCTGGACAAATACATGGTGATAATGATGATGAAATAATAACAGCAATAGTAGTAGCAGTCGAGTAGCGATGATGATGATGTGATGGCTCCCACACCTCATAGGTAATCCTGCCATCCCAAACTCAGATCAATCAAACCTTCATGTCTCATGATATCTTCTCTTTTTTAATCTACTCTATATACATAAAAATACCAGCATCAGTTTAGGTGCCACTCAGGTGCATCCCCTTCATGATGAGAATGCAGCCATTTTTCAGGGCTGCTGGGTTTTTGGTTGTAGCCATGTTGGTCAAAGGACGTAGGCAGGAAAGTTCACAGAAGCTTTTATGCAACAGTTTAGGCACTGCAAAATTGTGTGTCCTATGGGCGCGTCAACATGCTCATTAATGCCCCTTATGTACTGGCAGACAAGGTTCCTTGGGTGAATTTGATATCTTTTATTAGACCAACCCAAATGGTTGGAGAATAGTTATTAAGCAAGCTTTCAGGTTCAAAAACCCTTTGTCAGGCTAAGGAAGCTGCAGCAGTTGGTGTGTGCTCTTGTGCATTTAGTTTCATATTTGCTTAATAAAGTACTAACTGAATGTGGAGTAATGAGAGTTACTGCACAAAAGCACCAGTGCACAGTTATTGTGTGACATTTACTGCGCATTTACCTAATAACACCGTGCAGTAGGTTATTAGCACAGTTTTTGACCGCCACACTAATGTGCAGTGTTATTAGGCTAATGCACAGTAAGCGTCTCATGTAGACGCGCCCTATTGGACTCTAAAGGAACCACATGCAGGTGCAGATTGTAAAAACAACCTGAAATCTGGCTTGGGAACAAGGCCTACACTCCTAACCTTGGAGAAAGTACTCCATCAGCTTTAGTTGTGAATGATAAAAACAACCACCAGGATGTTGAAAGATGGAAAAAAGAACTTTTGGCAGTGATTTTTTTTTTTTTTTTTACAGCAATGGCTTTGTGTGTGTATGCAGGCTCTTCCATCCTGTACTCATCCCTGTTGTCAATAATAATAATCACAAAAATAAATTCACACCAAAAGAATACTTGAGCTCCGAGCATTTCCCCTACTTTTTAGTGAACTGGGTCATTTGGGGGGTGGGGGGCAGTGGGGGGAGGAGGAGGCAGGAAGAAGGAGAGAGAGAGAGTTCTCAATGGAGAAATACATGTCCTGTACACCAAGAGCTAATTTAATAAGCAGCCTCTCCCTGCTAGTGGCGATTAAACTAAATTGCCAGTCTAAACTTTTCTATGCTGCATTTCAAATGTCAACACATTACATTGCTATTCCTCTTAATTTCTCACAAAGAAAATGCAAAATGAATTCATTATGCTGGAGTAAGTGGAAAAAATGATGAGTTTCTCCAGAAGAGTAGGCTATGGGGAGAGATTGGGCAAGACGATTATATTGAGATATTTGAATAGCTGGCCATTAGCAAGAGGATCCCCATTACTTTGCTGATAATTATATCCTCTTTGCTATGACTTCCCAGTGGAATAATACAATGTTCCCAGTACAGGAGATAATGAAAAATACCATTCAGGTGGTACATATATGCCAAGAATAGGATGCTGTATTTCTTCCCTTCCCCCATGTAGATTGTAATAGCGCACACCTACATGATATGTTAATGCCTGTTTGGTTGTTCAGGGCTGTGTACAGGGCAAATAAATGTATCTTGAAAATGGAGCTGGCAGTGGAATATCATTCTCCCGATGTAATTATCTCCCGTGTTTAGTGGGCCCGGTGTTTCGCTGAGTACATTTTTGTTAGCTATTATGTAAATGACTTTCAAAACCCACCACGGTGTAATAATGAGGACTTTGGAAGGGATCTTATAGAGATGAAGTTATTTCCTTTTTTTTAAAGCGAGAGTGGAAGGGGGAATATAGCTGTATGCTTCTTGTAATTAATCCATCATTTTGCAGGCACGTTTCTGTTCAGCAATCAAGCAAAACGAAATAAACAAACAAAAAGGAAAGAAGGAGGGGAAATAGAGCAGAAGAAAAACACCCACTCTTTTACAGTAACTATGTGTTTTTTTGGGTTTTTTTGTGTGGGTTTTTTTTTTTTTTTTCCAAGCGATACATAAAATCTCTCATGTGTTATTGCTGCCTTATCACTTCTTGGCATTTTTATTGCTGTTCTATTTTCAGTTTGGGGGAATCTTGCTGCGTACTGTATATCTGCCTCAGATTCATTAATTTTCACAGAAAACTCAATTTGCATCAAAATGCTTTTCTGTTTGGCCGCTGCTTTACATATCTGGGGGCCTCCTGGCTTACATGAGAGCTTTCGTTTCAAATTATTTACAAGGAAGGGGCGGTGTCGTTGAAATTGCACAGGCTTGAATCCTGCAGGGGGCACTGAAATTATGCTCGGCGTGCCTGTTGTGCAAGGGTTAAGCTGGACAAGTGGGTGTTTGTATTTTTTTTTAACCATGTTCTTGCACTTCCTACTCAAGGGGGAACATAAATGAATGCAGACGACGTTCAGTAATGACCTACGGAAACCAATTTTTCTTTCTGCATGTTCACATTGAGAGCTGATCTAAAATGTTTAGAAGTCAGACATGAATAGTTACTTAAAACTGTGTGTTATGGCTAGTCAGATTTTACTCTGGACTCCATTCATAAGCTAGAAGGAAGAAGCAACTAATGCTTTGCTCCTCCTCTTGCAAGTCAGAAATGGCATCAGAGAAACAAAGGAAATGAGAAGAGAATCAGATGTTCCTGGTTTAACCTCTGTGACCTTAAAATCCACTTGTGACATGATGCCCTTTCTCTTTGAAGGGAACTTTCCTCAGAGACAGAAGTGAAGTTCAGGCAGTCACTGCATAGGAAAAGAATAATTTATAATCCCCCCAGGAACAATGCATAGATGAGACAGTTTAGTCTGTAAGTATAAAAGTATCCAAGAACTTCTAAGTGGCTGGGTTTTTTTTCCAGAGATACTGAACACCCACAGAATCAACTATCTTCCTGAGATATTTGAACATGAAGCCAGGCTATAAATCAGGCCATTAGGTACCTGATTGTGAATATAAATACCTAACATTTCCACAACTAACATGGAAAAAAAAATGACCACTGTGTCAACAATGGGTGCCTGTACATGCCACACGTTTTAATTAAATAGGTTTATAAAATTTAAACTTTTTTATTTTGGAGCATTGCATCTGTATTTACACGCACTAGGTTTTCAAATGAATTAAGCCTTGGAGCGTCGTATCTGCTTCTACACGTGCTAGAGTTTTGAACTTATTAAGTCAGGTCCCTGGCTGGTGCTGCAGGAGAGTGGGACTGTCTGGCATGCCCCCCCCCCCCGCCCCCTTGGTCCCCGACCCACCCCATGCCCATGCCCATGTCCTGCCACACAGCTGTGGAAGCAGAGGCCAGCAAACCACACAAGGAAAAAAAAATAAAAAGCAGAAGCAATTCAGAAATGAAAGCAATTTGAAGGGGTGAACTACAAAAAAGTCACAGAGCCATTTGGTGGACAAAGAGGCTCATTACACATCTTTGAGTGCCTTTGTGTTTGTATGCAATGAATCCACAGACATGATGCTTCAATTTCTGGTGAACCAAACTAAACTACATCCAAGAAGTTTGAGTTTAATGCACTAGAAAGACTTTTAAAGCATCCAGAAAACCCCAAACAACCAAAAATACCCCAAACAAGCAAACAAAAAAAATGACAAATTTAAGAAATATGACATTCAAAAATGCAGAAGAAATGGGGATTCACTTTCTTTAGAAAAGAGAAGATGAAAGGAATTGGTTTTATTAATTTACTAAAGGTTGTTGTAAAGAGGGATGTTATCAATTGTTTTCCATGTCTACAGAGGGTAAGAGATGAAAGAATGAGTTTAAGTTGCAGCAAAACCATGTTTAGATAGCTCAGGGAGAGGAGGAATACCATTTGAACTAAAAGGTTAGCTAATTAACCGGAACAGGTTAACATTGAATCTGTGGAATATCCTTCCTGGGGAGAGGTTAAAAACAACATGGAGAAATTTCTGTTGGAGATGATCTACATATACCTCAGGGTAAGGTGGGCCAGCTAATCTCCTGCGCCATGTTTATACCTCTCCCTGCCCTGTTAATAGCAAAGCCTGCCAAAAAATGTAACTTAGCTGTCATAGATTGTTGCTAGGTATGGCCAAAATGCTCACCTGAAGCCAAAGGTCTCAGAAGGGTACTGGGTGGCATTTGCACTCCAGCAACCGTTGTCTACCTTCAATTTTTTTAATATATATTTGGTGCACACACAAAAGGAGAAAAGGGTGGAGATGCATTTTACTGGTGGTGATCCCTGACGTGGTTAGAGGGCAAATCTCTTCCATCTTCCACTTCTGTTATTGCTTAACAGTAGATTTTAAGCTATGATGCATAAGACTGAACAGTGGCTGACAATGTCTTTGTTTTTGCATACAACCTGTAAGGCGAGGACGTAAATACTGTACCAAGAAAATTTCTGTGATTTGATGTCTTTGCAGGGAGGGAGATGCAGCATCCTTCTGTAGGGTATAGGAAGAACATTTCTATCCATAACACACATTTTAATTAATATGAATGTCTGCCTTGTAAATCTTTTCATGGGATTTTTTGTGAACAACTAGAAAGAAAAATGTATTTGCTCAGGTCGTGGACAGATTATGTGGATGTGTAGAGATGGATGGGTTGGATGGAAGGATTGATTAGATGGGATGTTATTTTACTTAGATACTTGAAAAATTGTTATTAATATTTGCTTAAAGTAATGCTTAATGTGCCATTTCATTAATGTTATGCCTAATGTTATTTCATTTAGTTTGTATATTTTTGTCTTTTATGTTACATCACTTAAAAACTCTGGACAGAATCATGGAACCGGAATAAATCTGTTAACGTCAATCTAATTGTGCAATCTACTCAGTGGTCCTGAAAATCAATCAATAGAAAACATGTTTTACATATTTCAAATATGAATTTCTTTCTGTCACTCAGCAATATTTATTCACCATAGAAAATGTATATATTTTTCCCTTAAATGCAAGAACGTTGAAAATTTAACTCTCATTACTCAATCCTAATCCAGTTCAAGTAAACGTCCAAACCATCACTACCGAGTGATGGCTTTCACATAGTCATTAAGGATCTGAGCCAAAGCCAATGGAAGTCAGTTGGGAGCTTTTCTTTTGGTTTCATTGAGCTTTAGATTGGGCATTTAATTTCAGATGGTCTCCTAAACTACAGTTCTACAAAGAGCTGAGGCCAGATTATCAACTGCCAAACTCACTTCATTTGGAGTCAATGGAGTTTGAAGGGTGGTGTGTGGGCAGAATGAGAACCTGGGGGTTATTCTGCAGTGGTCAGGAGCTCCCTTCTTTGCATGGATTTGATTGCACCTCTATGCGTTTGCACTGATGGGGAGGGGTAGGAGCGCCAATGCTTCCTGTGCTTAGAGTTTCTCGTTGGCTATCATTAAGGGCGTCCAGGCTGCCTAGGTCACAGTTTGGAGGGGTTTTATCTCTTTCCACTATCTGTACAGAAAACTAAATGCTTTAACCTAAAATACTTTCCAGGGCTACCTAAATTCCTCCTCTGACTATACAGAGATTCAAGATTTCTAACCCCTGCTTATTTTGTTCCTGGAGCCAGGCACCCCAATTTTAAGTGGAGAGGAATCTGGCCCTAAGATCCCTGTCCTGTCCAGGACAGACCTCGCGGTCTTGTCCTGTCCCCCACTCTCAAGGCAGGTGCAGTTAAAATAAGTAACTAAGAGCAACTCATTTGCATATACCTGCAAGATCTCCAGCTGTGTTGGACCTGCCCACTTCCAGTTAACTGGATCAGCTCGTGTGTTAAGCATGCCTTGTAGGTACATTTGTCTGAAGCATCATGACACAAGGATGAGACTGACAGTACCTGAGATTGTCTTCCCAGGTTTCCAACTTGAAAGGCTGGTGTGTTGCCACTGTATCTGTGAGCCTATGACAGGACACCAGCAAAATGCACCTTGATGAGCAACCAGTCTAAGGATAGTCTCTATTCACAGCAATCAAATGAACTTTCCATCCCAAGTGGAACCAACCTATGGTGCTGTCCAGGGAAATATCGTACTATGCTGGATTCAAACTACTTCAGTAGATAATGTACTATTAAGGTGAGGCCTTAGAGAACCAGTCCACGTGTACATATATTCTTGTATCCTTATGCTGATTCTACCTAAAACCAGATGCTTCAGAGAGAAAAAAAAAAAACCCACTTGACAGCCTACTTTGCTATATTCCACAGGGGAAATAACTTCCTTGCTCCGTGGAGGAAACACCTCGATGCACTTAAAAGACCAACAAAGGGAGTATTTGAAATGCAGATCCTAAGACCAGCTCCTAGCTTCCACAGGGATAGATGCAATGAGAAAATCTTAGGAGGAGAAAGAAAGAGAGAATAGATGGGGTCTCTTCTGATTTATGGGATATGGTTCATCACCACTGCTCATATCACTGGGCAAATAGCTCTCTGCATCTTAAGTTTGGTTCTGTACTCCCAGAAACCAGCTGTATCATTTTGTATTATACTACTGCCTTTTCTTTTTATATATATATGTCTTTCCCATTTTATATACACATTCTGTGTTCCCCTCACTCCTGCCAGTGCAGCTCAGGCAGTCCAGCAGCACATGTCTTTATGACTGATATGTACAGTAAATATGTTCAGTTCAGAGAACTTGCTGTAAAGGGTCTACCCCAGCTGGAAGGAGCCTGTCTCCAAGCCCTCCCTAATGTCCCATCATTGTGAAAAATGGCTTCCTTAAAACTAGGACAGCAACAAAATTCACAGTGGTGGTCTTGCAGTTCATTTTAGCATTTACATCAGCACTGGGATCTGAGTAGAGAGCCTGAGAGGCAGAAGGTCAGTGTATATGCTAGAGCTGCACCGGGCAGATGAGATCATAAGCACACTGCTGACTTCAACCTCTGCTCTTTGATAAAACATATTAATTAACATAGACATCAAGTGATTAAAAAAGTGCCCCTAAATCTGTTCAACCCAGCGTCAGCCAGTCTAAAATACAGGCACAGACTTCAGTAGCAGGTTGAGTATTAAAGAGCTGGAGGATTGCAACTAGGAAGATGAGAACATGCGGTATTATTGAATTCTGCCTTATCCTTCACGCTAAACCCTTGCTAAATGAGTAGACTGGCGGATCAGTTAATAAACCAAGAAAACTCCAGGTCTGGATTTGGTTTTAATTTTTACAACCAACCTTCAAAAAAAAAATCAAAATGAAGAAAACAATCAAAATGCAAATTATTTTATCCCATTCCTGACATATTTTCTATTGCCCTCATTGCCTTAGTGTTCAAGGGTCAGAGCCAGATTAATAAACAACATGCTTAAATGGATTATAGGTGGAATTTAGGAGCCTTAATCTCAACAAATGTTTCAAAGTACCCTTGCTCCAGCAGCCACAAAACTCATTAACTGTGTAAATTAATTTGGCACTTATACTTTGGACGGCAAAGATCCCCAAGTGCTGAAACCCAGGTGCCAAATCACCCCAATCAAAGGCACCCAGCTCCTGCCTACACACAGCTGTAATCCAGAAATGAAGCGGAGCAGCACTTAAACTCTGCTTAAATTCTTTGAGAGACACAACCTGGTAAAGATGCTCAAAGGGCCTAAAGTACACAAAGAGCATCAAGCTCAACACAGATCATGTTGATGCAAAAATACTCGCAGTGAGGAATTACTGTCCTCTGTTAGTGCAGTAGCCCAGTGGTTAGGGCACTTGTTTAGGAAGTGGGAGACCTAGGTCAAGACTCTCCTTAGCCTGAGGGGATTCAAACTATTATTTCTCAGTGGTCAATGGAAGGCTCTAAACAACAGCTTATGAGTTGAACCCTCTGCTAATACTGTTGAAGTTGGACTCCAACTCAGTCACTGGCTGCATCTACATTGCATACCCAAGTACTAAATGACTGCACAGGAACCGGCATTATTGCTCAGGAGCATCCCCCCATGGCTTGCTGGTGATGCTGACTGTCCAGTAGCTCATTATGACTGCACAGTAGCATCACATCATGGTTCATGCCCTGTGATTGTAATGAGCTACTGTGCAGTCGTAACGAGCTATTGCACAGTAAACACCTTGTGTAGACGTGGTCAGTATGTCAGAGACATGGAGGCAGAAGGAGCACATGCAACAGGGGAGATGGCTCTATGGGCTGGTGGCTCAGGAAGCGGGAAGTCCTCTGGACTGGTCTGTGCTCCCAGGACCCCTTGTGTATTTTACATTAGACAATTATTTGATAAAGAATAAAATTAACCCTGGACTTGGGATTATACCCCTCACCTCCCTCTCTTCCACCTGAATATCAGAATTTCAAGACTATAAGACAGGGCCGTACCTAGACTCCTGGTAGCCTCAGGTGAACTTTGAGTCTTGGGCCCCACTTTGCAAGAGATAATGATAATACTAATCAGACAATGGGGAAAAAAATACCATTTTTGAGCCCCTTTCTGTCCAGGCCCTGGGCAGCCACCCAGTTCACCCATGCCTGTGTCCAGCCCTGCTACAGGGTCAAATTCACAAATATGTAGTCTGCTGTTGGCACTTTTGACTCTTGCTTTCCTTCTATGTGCTGTCCCAGGCACAGCCGGAGGGATGGAAGGTGTTCCCTCTCTTCCATTGCCTGTTTCATAGATTCATAGATTCATAGATGTTAGGGTCAGAAGGGACCTCAATAGATCATCGAGTCCGACCCCCTGCATAAGCAGGAAAGAGTGCTGGGTCTAGATGACCCCAGCTAGATACTCATCTAACCTCCTCTTGAAGACCCCCAGGGTAGGGGAGAGCACCACCTCCCTTGGGAGCCCGTTCCAGACCTTGGCCACTCGAACTGTGAAGAATTTCTTCCTAATGACCAATCTAAATCTGCTCTCTGCCAGCTTGTGGCCATTATTTCTTGTAACCCCCGGGGGCGCCTTGGTGAATAAATACTCACCAATTCCCTTCTGTGCCCCCGTGATGAACTTATAGGCAGCCACAAGGTCACCTCTCAACCTTCTCTTGCGGAGGCTGAAAAGGTCCAGTTTCTCTAGTCTCTCGTCGTAGGGCTTGGCCTGCAGGCCCTTAACCATACGAGTGGCCCTTCTCTGGACCCTCTCCAGGTTATCCGCATCCCTCTTGAATTGCGGTGCCCAGAATTGCACGCAGTACTCCAACTGCGGTCTGACCAGCGCCCCATAGAGGGGAAGTATCACCTCCTTGGACCTATTCGTCATGCATCTGCTGATGCACGATAAAGTGCCATTGGCTTTTTTGATGGCTTCGTCACACTGCCGACTCATGTTCATCTTGGAGTCCACTAGGACTCCAAGATCCCTTTCCACCTCTGTGCCACCCAGCAGGTCATTCCCTAGGCTGTAGGTGTGCTGGACATTTTTCCTCCCTAGGTGCAGCACTTTGCATTTCTCCTTGTTGAACTGCATCCTGTTGTTTTCTGCCCACTTGTCCAACCTGTCCAGGTCTGCTTGTAGCTGTTCCCTGCCCTCCGGCGTGTCCACGTCTCCCCATAGCTTTGTGTCATCTGCAAACTTGGACAGAGTACACTTCACTCCCTAGTCCAAGTCGCTGATGAAGACATTGAAGAGTATCGGTCCAAGGACCGAGCCCTGCGGGACCCCACTGCCCACACCCTTCCAGGTTGAAGCCGACCCATCCACCACGACTCTCTGGGTGCGACCCTCCAGCCAATTTGCCACCCACCGGACTGTGTAGTCATCCAAGTCACAGCCTCTTAACTTGTTCACCAGTATGGGGTGGGATACTGTATCGATGGCCTTCCTGAAGTCTAAGTATACGACATCCACCCCTACTCCTGTGTCCAGGCATTTCGTAACCTGGTCATAAAAAGAGACTAGATTGGTCAGGCACGATCTGCCTGCCACGAACCCGTGCTGGTTTCCCCTCAGCATAATTTGTCCTGCCGGGCTCTCACAAATGTGAGCCTTGATAATTTTTTCAAAGACTTTGCCAAGGATGGAGGTGAGACTGACTGGCCTATATTTGCCCAGGTCCTCCTTCCTTCCCTTTTTGAAAATGGGGACCACGTTGGCCCTTTTCCAGTCCTCCGGGACATGGCCCTTGTGCCACGAGCGCTCAAATATTACCGCCAGTGGCTCTGCAATGATGTCGGCCAGTGCCTTCAGTACCCTCGGATGGAGCTCATCCGGGCCTGCTGACTTAAAGGCATCCAGTTCTTCCAAGTGACTCTGCACCATCTCAGGGTCTACGCATGGCAGTCTGGCGCCTTGCTGCTGCCTCTCTACAACCCCAGTGAGAGACTTGTCGTGCCCCTCACTTAGGAACACTGAGGCAAAGAACTCGTTGAGGAGTTCAGCCTTGTCCCCCCTGTCTGTCACCAATTGTTTCTGCCCATTTAGCAGGGGTCCTATTCCTCCCTGGGTCTTCCTTTTACTCCCTATATATCAAAAAAACAATTTCTTGTTGTCTTTTACTTGGGTTGCTATCCTCAGCTCCATGGTAGCTTTGGCCCGTCTAACTGCCTCCCTACAAGCACAAGTAGTGGAGGTATATTCGTCTTTGGTGATCTCTCCCTGTTTCCACTTTTTATGTGCTCCCCTTTTGGCCCTTAGGCTGCCCTGGATTTCTGTGGTCAGCCAGGGAAGCCTCCTGGCCCCTTTCCCTCTTTTGCCTCTTTTCCCTCTTTCCCTCTTTTGCTCGGGGATCGTCTCACTTTGTGCCTGAAGGATCTTTCCTTAAGGCACAGCCACCCTTCTTGAGCTCCCATCCCTTCAAAACTCCTACTCTGCAGTGCATCCTTGACTAATCACCTGAGTTCATTGAGATCAGCTTTCCTAAAGTCTAGCACTTTCACCCTACTAGTTACCTTACCCACTCGACGTCTTATGGTGAATTCTATTATTAGGTGATCACTGTCCCCCAGATGGCTACCGATCTGGAGGTCCCCTACCATGTCATCCCCCATTGCCAATACCAGATCCAGTATGGCATTCCCCCAGTGGGACCGTGTACCTCCTGTGTCAGGTGGAGGTCCTGTACACAGGTTAGAAACCTTCGTGAGCGGTGGGACTTCTCTGTCTGTGACTCCCAGCAGATGTCTGGGTAGTTTAGGTCCCCCATGACTACCGCCTCTTTAGCTTTTATGGTCTCCGAGAGTTGCCTCAGGAACTCCGAATCTCTTTCTTCCCCTTGATGTGGGGGTCTGTAGCAGACCCCTACCACCAAATCCCTTTCCCCTTGCCCCCCATGTAGCCTAACTCACAATCCTGCTACTTCCTCATCCTTGGATTCTGTCTTGATGAGGGTTGATGTATATTGCTCACTGACATAGAGCGCAACCCCTCCCCCTTTTTTCCCCACCCTGTCCTTTCTGTACAATCTATAGCCCTCAATATGTACCACCCAGTCGTGGGAAGAATCCCACCAGGTTTCCGTTAGCCCCACTAAGTCATAGGTGTTTAGTGCAAGCAGGAGCGCTAGTTCATCCTGCTTGTTTCCCATGCTCCTAGCATTAATATATAGGCACTTGAGCCCTGCGACTGGTGCCTTTGCTGCCCCCCCACTCCGAGTCCTAAGGGGCCCCTTGTTTCTTACCTTCTCGTTTCTTACCTGTGCCATAGTGCTGGCCTCCCCATGGCTTTCAGGTTCCCAATGCTCTTTCTTCAGGCTGGGCTGTCCTTGTGGGTGCCACATGGTTTGGTGGTCCACAGCTTCCCCCGCCCTCATATTCCCCTCCCCCATTGATAAGAGCATCCTCCTGGGAGCTGGAACACATGGTTGAAGTCTTCTCAGGAGGGTCTGGAAAACTTTCCTTCCATTTTCTGGAGAAGTGCTCTAGGCTATTATGCAAAAGTTGGGCACGGTCCAACTTAAGTAGCTACCCTCAGCAGAGTGTCTGAATTACAAGTAGATGGAGGCTTCTAATATGAAGTCCTGAATCAGGTACTTAAGCTGCAAGAGAGGTGGGAGTGCAAACACACTCCTATTTCCAGCACTTTCTATTGGATAATGGCAGTCTGCTCCCCACTTAGGGGCCAAGATCTCTGAAATGCCTGGTAGAGGCATCTACCTTTCCATTGCCTGGAGTCTAAGCCTCTTTCTTTTCATCAATTGCTTAGGACCAGGCACCAAGTGTTAAGGGAGGTTGAAGCTTACATTGAAGGCTGCTTAAAGGGCCAATTTAGATTTTCCCCTAAGTTTGTTAAATGACCCATTATCATCATAAAAGGTCCTTGATCTTTTACTTTGCTTTAAGGAGGGAACTCTAGACCAGCTTCTGTTCCTTTTGATCTGTTTCTCTCAAGAAATGCAAAGTTTCCCAGTACTAATGTGGACCAGCTCCATGATGGTGATCCCTGCTCGGTCTTCAGCGGGTCTAGCTATGCTGTTGCAGCAGCATCTTTGCCATCCTCCACAACTGTATGGATTGTGGTCCAAGGAAAGGGAGACTGATTGAGATATCCCTAACCTGATGCTTTCCAGTTACTTCATTGGCCACTTGAAGCCAATAAGTTGCTGACACAAATCATAGCATCCCTTAGGTTTACTGCAGTTTATGCAGACTTGGATGACAATGCAGACTGACACCAAGATCTAGGGGCCACAAAAGTCACTGTAAGTCATCTTTGCACTCCCATTCCTGGTCTCATGCCAAGAACCAGAGTTATTCAGATCCCTGCTTTTGCCTGCATTGCTACTTGCCTACTTTTCTTCCACAGGCATACATGCTTCCCTAGGGCTTGTAAGGCAAGCAGATTTTCTTGAAATGTTGTAGCCCTTAAGTGTCAGATTCCTACTGAGACTCCCAATGAACCTGCCAGGGTTTCATGGTAAAAGTTTCATGGATACCTCAGTAATAAACAATGTGTGGCCTGCTTTTTGACCTGGCTGAATTGAGTCAATGGAGGAGACAAGGGGAACAGGCAAAAGTAGATTTGTCTCAACTCCACTGCTCCCAACCCTTTACAATTAGTTATTCTCCTAAAGTATTTAATGAACCAACTTTACAAGACCCAAAGGTATACAAGGCAGCTCAGCTGATAAGACAAAGTCTCTGGCCCAAAAAAGCTTAGTGAGTTTTAGGCCTGTATTAGGATCTTGTATTAACATGGAGTCCAATGGGCTGTCTTTAGGTGCAGGTGGTTGACATTGCACATCCCAATGAATGAGGAAAGAAAACTATTAGGGAAGCAATGGAAATGCAGTAGACGAGTGTCAGTAATGGCATGGTATAGATATTCAGTAGGGAAAGGTGTTCATGACCATGAAGAAGTAGTGCTTGTGCATTATGTAGAAATAAATAAATGTAAAATAATGCATTATTGTCCAAATAGATCTTCAAATAGATCTTCAATAGGTCCAAATAGAACTTTTAGATTCATTCATTTTGGCCAACACATATAAGTCTGGTGTGTGTGTTTATGTATACACATGCACACATACACAAGCTCAGTACACTCTATACACACACACACACACACACACACACACACGATATATATATATAACATATATATATATTACATATATATTACATATATACATATATATATTACATATATAGGTAAGTGTGATTAAATGGTGCTCAAGAATATGCAGCACAGTTTCTGGGTAGGATGAATAAAACTTGTTTCTCTGAACTGCAAATGACTTCTGTGCAGCTCTTCACATCAGTTCGTAGCACATCATGCAAAGGATAATGTTTGAAATAAAATTCTTTTATCACAAATGGAGACGATTCAGGCCTCTAGGCAATACCCTCTAGGAGGAAATGGCCTACTCAGCCAGAAACCTCTTCACTGAAGGTGATTCCAGATCATTCTTTGCCTCATCGTTCCCTTGCCATAGCACTTCTTAGACCGATTGGCTCAACTTCTGTTCTTGTGAACAGCCTCTTCAGAAGTGAATGGGATTTGCACCATGTGGAACAGTAGGCACAATTTTTCCCATAACTTTCTTTTTTCTACCCCTTGAGCTAGTAAAGTGTTTTGTCCTATTCTTTGTTTTCTGGGGAGGTTTTTTGTTTTTTGGGGTTTTTTTAGTTTTAGCTGCATTTTTTTTTCCACTTGAAGCAGACAAATAAGATTTTGGGGGGCTGTTTGTTAGTTTTTCAACACAGTATTTTTTCCCCAAGAAAAATGAACTTTTTTTAAAAACTTTTTTTTTTAATTAGTTTAGTTCAGGAACATTTTTTTTTTTTTTGTTGAACAAAAGATTTGATGGAAGTCTTTTTTGTTTTTGTTTTTTTAACTCTGATATTAACCCTCAGTTTTCCCCTAGGATAACTGAGGGTTATCCTAGAACCCCCTAGAATAAGGGGTTCCTATTGCCTTTGTTCTCTACCCTTTTATTCATTTTTGTAGACAGTTGCAATATCTCAGCTGTAATGCTTTTCTCTCTTCTCAATGTGCCTGTGGTCCCACCCCCACGTCTCTCACAATGAAGACTTAAAATCTGTCCCAGGAACAAAATAATCCCATTATGGATTTTCTCCTTGGGGGTAAAGGGTGGAAATAAGATTTTTATTTTGCACATTTCAGGAGCTCTAAGCGATGCTTTGAAAAAAAAAAAATATCACAGTCATTTTCTGTCACTCCTTTCCCTGTAGATACCCCACTGCCAAGAGAGTTTTCCCACAGTACCACCTACAGTGGTGGCCTAGCTGCAGGCTAGTAGAGGGAGAGATTAAGCATCACATCTACAGCATTACCAGTCCTGGGAGGCTCTAGCACAGCTGTTTCAACTGAGAGATTTACAGAGGTACTTTGTGCATGCGAGTCATTTTATCATCAAGGAAACATTACACTTGCACGTGGAGAGCATCACCATCTTAGACCCTTCCACATCTTGCAAATCACCTCGCACATCCAAATTGAACCTCATATAATGCTAGACCTCTCTGGCAAAATATCAGCCTAGCATCAGGGCCAGATCCTACACCTCTGCTCTAGCTGTTTGGGATTTGTGTGGGTTTTTTTCACTCAACAGGCAGGGCAGAGCCGCTGAATAGCTGTGCCTATCTGGGAGCCTCCTGCTGAAAGGGAATCTGTAGTGTGACACACAAGCTACACTCTCCTTCGGAGTCAGAAACATGCCAGTGAGGGACGTAATAGTGCCAAAGCACCTTGATTTCCAGTATTCCTTGGCCAAAGGAGCAGTCCTGAGGGTGCCCTGTCTGCCAAAATAATTAAATATAGCCCTTATATTCCCCATATATCAGGGACCAGCCAGCCTTAGCATCAAGGTTGCCAAACATCAGACTCTCAGGGTAAAGGCACGTATGGACTGCTAATGACTCACAAGACCACCTCTTGTGACTCGCATCAGGATTCACATGCAGTTACCCCAGGTTCTCTAGCAAACCCCTTGAAGTACAAGATCAAAATGTTTGCAAGCAATTCCATATATTAATGTAATTCAATGCACGTGAAATAACATACCGCACTATGGCAGAAATGAAGGCACTGTACTAGGCCCAGGGTGGACCACGAAGATTACCCAGGCAGACCTAATGCATTGTACACATCTTCTTGCTGTATCATTCCCTGTAATGTCTGTTCAATTTGCTTTTTTGAATGTTTGAAACAATCACATCTGTTGGTAGTCTAGTTTTCTCCTGAGTTGTATAATATGAGAACCTTTCTTTTGTATCGTCTACACTAAACATATATATATATATATTTTTACCTTGGCTTCTGAGAGTATCTATCTATCTATCTATCTATCTATCTATCTATCTATCTATCTACAGAACTGAGGACCAGACTTTTTAAAAGTAGTTAGCAGCTAAATATTTTTTAAAATATCTGATCTTGTGGCCAATTCTTTCCTGTACCTTAAAAGCAGCCATGCATTATAATCAGGCCTTTATTGATTCTGGAAGGTGTGGGGAAAAAAACATTGGCCCAAAGTGGAGTTTGGAGTCACTGACAAAACGTCTCTTATTTTACCCTATAAATTTAGGCTAGTGCTTGAACTGTGTCCTCAAAATCTTCTATCATTTTCCCATGTTTGCCTCTTTATTATTTCCCCCCCCTTTTTTTTTTTCTTTCTAAATCCATGTTAAAAGGTGGGAGCCAAAACTCTGACAAATGGGGCTACTTCTCTTCTTCCTTCTTCCTTACAACAGTTTACTTCCATGCACTTTTCCATTATGATTCCTGATCTACATTGGTGATAAAAGGAAATAGGCCCACTGCACATAGCTAAGATTTATAGATGTTAGGGTTGGAAGGGACCTCAGTAGGTCATTGAGTCTGACCCCCTGCCTTGGGCAGGAAAGAGCGCTGCGGTCAGACGACCCCAGCCAGGTGCTTGTCCAGTCTCCTCTTGAAGACCCCCAGGGTAGGGGAGGGCACCACCTCCCTTGGAGCCCATTGCAGATTCTGGCAACCCTTACCATGAAGAAGTTCTTCCTGATGTCCAACCTAAATCTGCTACCTATCGATTTGTGGCCATTGTTCCTAGTTACTCCAGGGGATGCCCTAGTAAATAGAGCATCTCCTATTCCTTGCTTCCCTCCCCTGGTGAATTTATAGGCAGCCACAAGATCACCTCTCAGCCTTCTCTTGTGAAGGCTGAAGAGGTCCAGGTCCCTCTGTCTCTCCTCGTAGGGCCTTGCCTCCAGGCCTCTAACCATATGAGTAGCCTCCTCTGAACCCATTTACGGTTGTCCACATCCCTCTTGAAGTGTGGTGCCTCGAACTGGACACAGTACTCCAACTGCAGCCTGACCAATGCCGCATACAGGGGAAGCATCACCTCCGTGGACCTGTTCATCATGCATCTGCTAATGCATGATAAAATGTGGTTTGCCTTTTTTGGCTCCTAGGACAGCCAAGTGAGGCTTACACTACTGGGCACCCCAGGATCCAATGCTCAGACGTGGCATGCATGTAGTGCCAGGTACCACGGTTCAGGACAAAACAAAATGTAAATGTCTGGTTGGGAATTTTTCAAATAAAAATTCATCTGATGATGCCAATTCATCAAAACCCAAACATTTTATCACTGTGTACCACTTTTGGAAAAAAAAAACTGGTAAGGAAAGGTTTCTCTGGTCTAGTACCAACTTTCTAGTCACACAAAGAGCGAGTGAAATCCCGTGGCAGCTGAAAGAGCCAGTACAAGCATGTGCAGCTGCCTTTCCTACATCTTAGTTGAATGCAACTTCTTCTGCTGTTGAAAGGCCTTGGTGAAAAACTTGACCAGCATAGAGGAAAACTAATGAACTCTCAACAAGTTTTTGTGGGGATAGAGTCATCTTTTTCTACCCTACAGCTTAAGTCAGAAGGCTGGTGGTTGTAGTAGATTTGTACCCTCCATGAACTGGATACAGCCTGGGAAACATGGCATCTCCTCATCAGTGGGTTATTCTACTAGAACAGGTAACAAGAGTTAAACACGGACGGCTTTCTTTTTTTCCAGCTAAATTCAGAGGGACGCTATAACACACCTGCAGCACGCACGTGCTGCATGAACGCAGCATCTCTCTCTCTCCTCCTGCAAATCATAGGGGGCTCAATGGAGCTGGACAGATGTACAGCTGAAGAAGAGAAATCCAGCCTCATATGTGAATGATCTCCATGCCTAGCCTTTTCAATCCCCCCAAAAATAATCATTAAGGATTAAGAACCAGACATATGCCAGGCGGATCCCCCAAAACCCTGGGTAAAACTCAGCAAACCGACGTGCAAGCCACGCGGTGATCACCCCTTTGCCGAGAGCCTCCTTCTCAAATCAAGCTGCGGCTCGCAACTCATTTGGAATATTATTCAGTTAAGCTCTATTTATTACCAGCAAAAATAGCACACACAGGGCAGCCAAAACAGTCCTGTTTCACAAAGCACAACTGAGATCAGCTGACTGGAACTCTCGCTTCTGTTCATCGAAAGGCCCTATTCTCATTTTCCGTTCCTTGTTTCTATTTAGAGTTAATGGCAAATGTCTTTTCCTTATCAACTTTCAAATTGTCAGAAGACACTTTGCATGTTTGGGGCTAGGGGATTCGGGGGGTGTAGGGGGGGTGGACCATCTGCTTCGTTGACAGGAGTTTACTCCCAATATTTTATACTGAGTAATTATTCAAGGTCCCTTGTATTTTGTGTCTCTCAGAGAGGAGGCATTAAAATGTCCACTATTAAATGCTTTTCACATAGAAAGCAGGATTTTATGACCCTGTAACTGCAGGATCAGTGGTTTTACGCTCTTTAGCCTCTGCAATAATGTGTGTCTGGTTCCCCCATGCAGGCCATGCTGTGGTTAGTGTTGATTCAGTAAACAACATTTTGTTTCATCTCCACGGATATTAGGTCTATGGAGGACAGATTGCATTTACTGATAGTGCCTCATGGTCTTAAAGCACACTTGACTAATCCCAGCTATCATTTGTGGGCTGCAGTATTTTAAACAAGGGCATGCACTGGTAGGAGAAAGAGAAAGAGGAGGGGGGGTGGGAAATGAATGAAAAGAAAAATGAAAGCATCAGGAAAAAAAAATTAAATTGCAAAGGAGATGGAGAAAGAGAGAAATACGAGAGCATGAAAAAATCCTGAAATCCAAGACTTGGCAGCTGCATACGGACATCAATTTAATTCAAGTTAGCAGTCCAAAAATCCTAAGAAAGAATGGATACCCATATTCCCCATGGAGTTCAATGGAAGCTGCAGGGCTACACTGCCTCATGGGTTCAGCCCTTTATATTTAAATGCCAAGTTAATTTCCAGATAGTGTTTTTATGCCGTCTCCACTCCTCCTGACTCGAAAGTGCAGTGCACAGCATTGCATTGATGAGTGACAAAGGAGCGTCTATGGAGCTTTGCCATTTTGTGAGAGCGCTGAGATGGGATAGATGGTGACTGTGAAAGCAGAGGACTGGACTTGGTGACCCAGCAGCCCCCCTTCAATCCTAACTGCTGTGCATTACTCTAAGTCTTCATGCCAGAATGACTTGCGGGCGGAAAAGCTGGTCCTAAATTCTTGCCTGATCTCTACCTTCTGGAGCTTCTGGATGTTGGGCCAGATTGGGACTGGCTGTTGAATGAGTGCACAGAAGGGAGGAAAGAGAGAAGCCAATTAACAATCAGCAGGCAATACCAATACTTAAGGCAGCGTGCAGCCTTCTCTGTACCACCACAAAGGCAGTCAAAAGGTGGCAGAGAATACTCTGCCAGGCACCCACACCTGCCACACAGCTGCCAGGCTCCAGCGAAGAAGCAGGCTGCATCCCGTGCCGGCATAGTGCTGCATACCCCGCTGACCAAAAGGGATTGGGCTTCCTTGGCACACACGGAGGTTATGTCTGGCATAATCTAACCCAGCGGATCACAACCTTTTAAAACGGAAGGCAGCCTTTGAAAAATGCCGGCTCTCTGCTTTCACTCATTCTTGACTATGGAAAAATAATAGAGCGATCATCCCATTGCAAAGAACTCAGAAATATGGTGACAGGTCAGACTGTGCCCACACCAGTCGATACCCTGGGGGTGCATCTACCCTGCAGTCAGAGGTGTGACTATAGCTCCTGCAAACACACCCCAGCTAGATTTAAACTATATAAAACTATGTAACATGGGTGTGTACAGGCTAATTGCCCATGTATTTCCTCAGCTTTGTAGTGTATTTGCCCAGGTTTCACAGCCTGCTCTGAGCTCCATCTTCTCATGGCTATCCTGTTAGCAGTGCCCAAGCTTGCTAGTTTAAAAATAGATCACGTAGGGTGATGCTGCAGTCACAACGGTGTCTGCAGTGTGGACATACCCTGTAATTAGAACAGGAAATAATGGGGGTACTGCTAAGTGCCGGCAACGTTAGATTTATTAATGGTGACTACGGAGTGTTTCATTTCCATGCTAGGAGAGTCCACCTCATCCTGAGCTCAGTTTACTTAGGTCTTTTAGCCTTTCTTTATAAGATCATCATCCAACGTGAATGGCTCTTGGTTTCTTGTTCTCAGCTTCTTGGAAACCATTTGGATATGATGATGATTACTATTACCGTAGCGCTGATCACAGCAGTTTGATACTATTGAAAACCTATAGGCATTACTGGCATTGCTCCTAATTTACACCGGAGAGTCAGGCCCCGACTCTTTTGAGCTTTGTTCAGTGTTAGCAGGGGATGTGATTGCTTGCCACGAGACCAATTCTCAGTCAAGCTACATGTCCCAAAGCAATTTGAAAAGCTAAAAAATAAAATAGGCTACTGGAAGATTATTAAAAATCTCATTTGTATCAGTCACTCAGGGTTTCTTATTGGCCATCATTCTTGGCAGTTTCATTTCAAAGCTGCAGTCAGATATGGCCCTTTGATCTTCAGACCACTGGGCAAGGGGCCCAGGGAGAAATATTTCACAGAATCATTTGCCAGGATGAGAAAATGTAACATGCTTTCCAGAAACATGAAGGCCCAAATTCTCCTCCCCATCACGCAAGTGCAACTGCACTGAAGGCGACAGACTTGCAGGTGGAAGTCAGGAGAGGATTTGGCCAGAACAACTGGCAAGAAGTCATTCATTCTTGCTTTCAGCCTCCGATGTGTGCAGGGTGCTGAGCTAAATGGGCAGCAAGAGTTTGCTTCCAGGAGCAAGGGCCAGATTGTGAGTTGCCCTTGCACAAAACTTCACCTTCTCCCAAGGTATATTGCCACCATCACCATTGCTGCATCCTGGGAAGCATTGCAGAATACACCTACTGCTCACTGTGAATAAGAGAGGAGGGAAAGGTGGAAGGAACAAGCTGCACCCCGTCTCCTGCAAAGTGTGCATCCTCCCACTTCCTTGGTGGGCTCATGAAAGGACTGAAGCGGGGTGGCTTGCTTCTCTAGTTCATCTGCAGATGGACTGTGGTGCAGGTGAGGAGCAGAACAAAGCTTCCTACCTTTGCCTCACGTCACCTGCTTGCACATAGGAGCACTTGGAGAGCCAAAGTTGTGTTCTGCAAGATGTGAGCATGTCTTACTTGCAGGGGGAAGAGTGTTTCAATCTGCTCCACTGGCCACATTACTCAGACAATTTGTGGGCAAATCTTACTTGCAGAAAGAAGAGTGTCTCAATCTACTCCGTTGGCCATGTTACTCAGATAATTTGTAGGAAGGGCTCTTCATTGAGCATTATTTGCAGAGTGTACATAATAGGAGCTTGGCCATTGCTTGTATTCTTGTGACCTCTGAGGAACACACCAAACTAGACCTTGCCCCCCAAAATGGCCAATTCGCACACCTCCTTTTTTGCTCTGTTGGCCTGCTAGGGAATTTCCATTGCTCCAACCTCACTTCCCTGCAGACAAGTTGACCACACCTGTTGTCTCTAGCTTCTCGTTCTAAGACAATCCTATTTGAATGGGAAGCTATTTAGCCTAATGACTCCTTCAGTGTTCATGGTCTGGGGGAGATATAAGTGCACTCTATAACAGAAAGATGATTTCACATACCCTGAGGCATTCAGCAATACAGAGATTTCATTGAATTAACCATAGTTCATCAGGTGCACGTAGGTAAATTCTCTAAACCGACACAACATGCAGTTTTGTTTTTTTTAATTGTGTAGTTCTAGATCTGTCTGGAAACCACAGAGTAGCCTTCAATTTTCTGTCCAGCATGGTCATTCCTGGAAGTGCTGTTTCTCCATCCACATACACACATGCACGCGTACACCCACACACACCCCATCAAACTCACAACCCCCCCATCACCAGAGCTGGCTATGTTTCTTTCCACACCTCTCCTCCCCCGCAAGTAAGTCCTGCTGGGGAGATGAGCCAGCCAACTCCCTTGATGTGTCCTGCCCCAGAGGTGGCGGCCAGATGGCCTGACATCTGCAGCAAGAGAAGCTGGCAGGTCGCCCTGAAATCTCCCACTCAAGGGAGCTGTTTTATGTACTGAAGTCCTTCTCCCTAGAAAGACTTCAGCAAATATAATATATAAATGAATGATGAAATAAAATTTAAAAAAATGGTGTTTTCAAACAACTTACTGCAACCACAGGACCTCCCTTTCCCCATGAACAATGTCTGTTGGTGACAACCTCTGAGTCTACCACCCATCAGTATTCTGCTACGATAGACTGTTGCATAGCAAACAGCACAATGTTAAGGTTTTATTGTCATCATGTAGGGAGGGCTGTCTTAAATATAAGAGGCAAGGCTGGAAGTGGGTTATCTAGATTATCTAAAGAAATGCCATTAAAATGTAATTACACTCCACCACGAATTAGTTTGTCATACACATTCCACACGTTTCAAATGATACTTATCAGAAATATTCTTGCAAGGGTTGGTGTGTTTGTTAAAACTTTTCCCCCACCCCGTCTAAGCATCTTAGTGTCAAAGAGGTAGGTATATAGGGAGATAGATGAATAGATTCAGAAAGGAGAAAAATTAAGAAAGTACTTCCATTAATGACTTAAAGGCATAAGGATGTTTTTGTTTTCAAGCAGGAGGTTAAAATGGCTTTAAGACCTCTCTTGACCACCATGAGTTTCAATACGTTGTTTAACTCTGCTCTTTCTCAAACTGCTGTTATCTCCCACGTGAAGACTGGGCTCACCCCATCCCATTACATACAGCTCCTTTTACGACCTCTATGGACTACAAAGGTATTGAAGTATTGGACAGTAAGCAGAGCATGGGATCAGGGCTGCGTATGGCCTTTCTCATGTCATCTCATGATTAGTAGATAAAATGCAGTTGAGATGGAAAAGGGTGCACTTTGCTATCTCCCCTTCTCCCCTTTATATGCTACATATATAATACAATATATATTTCATCTCCTTAGAGCAGCCTAGAATTCAGTATATGGATTTGCAGGCACGTCCAACTCAAGAATATCTAGGATATATGTATTTATGCTTGCATTAAATATATCCTGATAGTTCGCTCATCGGCCATCTGGGGTTCTCTAAACATGGGGATTCAGACTAGATTTATTTAGTTGTAAAGTAGCTATTTCTCTATTTGCCAAATTGGGAATGGAAAGAAGTGCTGTGTACCTAGAGAAGAGAAAGGGAAAGAAAGTAACCTACGGGTCAAATATTTCCTGCATGAATATTTATGGGCTTCATGTTGTCCAGAGCAATATCCCCAAACCTCCAAATGTTTTCCCTTAGCCTCAGCTAGGCAATGGGCTGTAGCTATTTTATACAGTTACAAGTAACATCTCTTGCCCAGAAGGCAGAGTGGAAGAGATAGAGAGAGCGCGGAGAAATAACTTGCACAGTTTTTGTGTTTTCCCAGCTATCAATCAAATTCCCTCTGACATTGCTTCATTTATGGATTATTGCAAAAACACTGAAACAATGTGCAATGATAATGTTGTAAAGCCACAGAAATGAAATTGGTAGGAGTAACCCATTTCTCACTCTGTTCCCAAGCACCTCTACACTCTGAATCCCCAGCATTGTTTAAGCTTCAGTTCTATATAAGAAAGCTAATCAAATGACACTCAGGAAAATTGACTTGGGTTTTCAATCTAGTTTCAGATCTCTATTGTACTTATTTCAAATGGCATTTGTTATTCTCTGCATATCCTTAGGAACATGCCCTGTCAAGAAATGCCATACAACTTCAAACCCTGTTTTCTCCCACCTCTATAACTTTTTATGTATTCCCTTTTTACATTTTATTACAGCATAACATCTAAAAATGAAATAAAGATTATAGGCAACGCTTCAGGACCTGTAGTTCCACGGCTTGCCCTGAATATCAAATCTTGTTGATAGGAACTTGCTGCTATACCACTGTAAATTGCCAAAATCTCCCCGCTGACCATCACTGTAATTATTTCTGCTTGGAAATGAAAGATTTGATCGGCAGAGTGCTTTTTCTTTTCTTTTTATTTCCCCCTCCTTTTCCTGCCTATCTTTTCTTCCATTCACCTGGACTACATTTCCTCTTGATGGGGGATTTGAAGATTAAATCTGTATTTATTTACCATACTTATCTCTAAAAGAATACAACAGATGAAAATATATATATATATATAAAAGAGGGTGTCTGGGAAGAGCAAACCAGCAAGCCAATCAAGCCAGTTTGATAGTTAAGGCTGTTTAGTTTCTTTTGAAGTGTGGAGAAAAATGTACAGGGAACATTTTCCTTTTCACAAAGCATCTTTGTTACTGATAGAATATATATTGAATTTCTAGATGCAAATTTCACTGAAAATAGACAGACGCGGCTTGCATGAATGTGTCACGAGTCTAACAATAGGCCAAATTTAGTAGCAGTAGAAGTGAATTAGTAAGATACAGCTTGGAGCTGAAGGGATCAGAGAGGAGATTTTATGGGCTAAACTACACAACTGGTATGGATTGGGAATAAGCATTAAGCAGATGCCTAAAATGAGTGGGATGCAACTGGTATTCTCCAGGGACTGAATTCAATCCCAGAACGAGTCTCGGGGAGCCACTGAGCAGGGGCTGTTTGCCTGAACCGGGGAGTACCGGTGCTTCCGTTGTCTTTTGTCTATTTAGATTGTAAGCTGATTGGGAGTGAATGTTACCTGATCTCTGGGCTGGTGGTTAGGGTGCTCTACTGGAAAGTCAGAGCAATGTGGGCTCAAATGTCCTCTGGGCAAATAGGGCCTAGAACTTCAGTGTCTAGGATGAGAACCCTAACCAATCATCTGCAGGGGCTAAAACATCCTCCTTTGGCTAATGTCCAGCAACCAGGGGCTCCTAGCCCCCTATCTCTTTGTGACGCAGGCCTCCTATGCACACGAAGCTAAAGGCGTGATGGGATCTAATGCTCAATTCACACAATCGCGCCTCCTGCCATGATATGACATACTTGTATAAAGCTCTATAGCAACCAGCTATAAAGTTACTACACATTTTCAAGGTCTAACTGTATAGTCGCTTGGACCTTTTTATGGCGTGATTGATACTTTGCATGTGTACCTTGTCTCCAGGTAATTATGCAATTAACCAGTTAATTGTGAAATACCTGTAACATGTCGAGGGGGCCTTACATGCTTGCATTGCCAGAACGGGCATGTGGACATAGCCAGGTACCTGCCTGGCTGAGAACAGTGTAGCCAACACCACACATTCAGTCTACATGTGCATGCTATATATCCACACTGCAGGGAAAGGAAAATCGCGACGTGCAAGTAAATTCCAAAAATGCCACTAGCATG